>NC_082342.1:11985909-12288939 GCF_027477595.1 Haemorhous mexicanus | reverse complement strand
AG
Organism: Haemorhous mexicanus; assembly: GCF_027477595.1. Taxonomy (NCBI): domain Eukaryota; kingdom Metazoa; phylum Chordata; class Aves; order Passeriformes; family Fringillidae; genus Haemorhous; species Haemorhous mexicanus. The sequence goes on along the minus strand of NC_082342.1, from coordinate 12,288,937 downwards.
AGTCATAACTTCATGTAAGATCAAAGTGTAGAGATGGATATTTTGAATTGCTAGTGTAAATGTTTAATGACAGAACCAAGTCTGTAAGATCTTATGCTTTTTTTTCCTCTAATAACAATTCTGTTTCCACAGAAGGTTCACGGTGACAGTATGGAGATCTGTGGTTTTGGTGAGGAGGAGGTGATTTGCTTCCTATTTTATTTCATCTGGATGAGATAGCAAAGAATATAAAAAACGCATTGACATGTTGTGCAATAAAAGTTAATTGTGACTGGAGAGTCTGAGAGATTTTTGCTTTTTAAAGAAGTTAGACCTTGCTAAAATTTGCACTCAGGAATGAGACACCAAATAAAAACAAACTTGCAGATTCAGCCCACTGAGGGTTGCAGATGTTTGGTGTTTGTCAAGTATTAAGTTGGCCTTGGTTTTCTACCACTTTGAACTTCCATTCTCGTGCTTTGGCTATTTCCCCGCCTTTCAAGATTTCTCTTTGTTTTGGGTACTTGTCTTCTGTTTTAAAACTTTCCTATTGATCCCTCTTCAGTTCTGTTTGAAAGCTCAGTAGGCCTAAGAATGGTTTCTTTGAATCTTTTGACCAACTAAACTGAGTTTTCATCCCCACTTATCTTTAGTAAGCTATTCTTTGATAGGCTTTCACTCTGGCTCCAGAGACTGCTTCTCTCCTTTTCATTCATTTCATGCTGGTGAAGAAGTTGCTTTCTGAGTGCACATTGCCTTAAGCTGTTGTGAAAGGGATAGAGCCAGCAAAATATTATCAGTTTGTTGAAAATCATACTCAGTAAACCACAGTTTTCTTTCTTCCTTTTTTTTTTTTTTTTTTTTTTTTTAAATTCCAGGAAGAATAAAGGTATACCTTCTTTTCATTTTCTGAGGAAGAGCAGAAAAAAGATACACATTCTTAGAATTTATTTTTAAATTCAATAAAAGCTCTCCTGGTCTGTCTTTTGTTACTGTTGAAGACATTGTTAAATATGAAACCAGCCATTAGCACTGTTGTGTTTGTACTGTACCTTTCTTTTAACAGAAGTTGCTGAATTTACTGATCTAGCTTTTAGAAATAAATTTAAAGTGTTTTCACCCATTTAAAAGACTTGATTTTTTCATCAGATCTCTGTGGCAGAAAAAAAAAAAACTGGATAAGGAAGCAGTAAAGAATGTTGCTGGAGAATATTTATAGACTTCAACATCAGGAGAATGGCATTGCTGTGCAAATAAATAACCATTATAACTTTTCAAACTGGGTATGAGGAATTTAAGCCATTGATATATCATGTCTAATTTTAGCGTAAATTTCATCAGTGTAAGCAAATATAAATTATGCCAGCTGTGAATTATCAAATTGATGTAAAAATCACAGTATTCTGACTTTGAATGACTGAATTCAAAGTCATTTTATTATTGTTGTCTCTTACTGGCTAACAAGAAACAAAGTACATCTTACATTTTAAACACTGAGTTAATTTCTATTTACTTGTCTGTTCTACCTTCACCAGTTCTGTTGAATATGTCAGCATTATTTCTGACATACTCCCTATAAAAAATTAGACTCTTTTTTTCTTGTTATTCTATTTATTCTCTTGTATTTATAAAGTCTTTCATGCTAAAACTTCTCTATAATAAGCAGGGGACCTTGTGGATTAAAATCTCAGCATCATATACACTAGATTGTCTGCATTAAATAAAACAAATTCTTATAGAATATATTGCAAGACAATAAGAAATACATATGTATTACTTAGCCCTTCAATGTTCAAATAAACACTGAAAAATGTATAATGTACAAGAAAAAAAAAGAAAAATATTTTTTACTGGTTTCTGGGATTAAACTCTTTTACTACACAAAAAACACCACAGACAATGCAACAATAATTATTTCTTTTACAAAATTGTGTAAACAGCCAATGAACTTCTGGGATCCCTGAGTTGAAGCCCCCGAATATTGTGGGCAGAAACAGTTCTGAAGGTGTCATACCCATCAATTTCCTCAGTGCTGGATTTGATATGCAAAGAACATAAAAACACCTGTAAATAAAATGTTGTCTCACAGAGAAACATGCCAGATGTTCCATCTCCTCCCTCCTCTATCTGTTGACAACTGATGAAAAAAAGAAGAGAACTGAAATTTGGATTTGATGAAGAGACCTGTAGTGTAAAAATAGGCAGGAGAGTACTGAGATGTCTAAATAAGAAAAAATAAGAAATATTTTAAAAATCTAGGTGGGTTGGAACCCAGTGCTGGAAGAAAATGTGTTGAGAAATGGGCAGATGCATCAGAGAGGGAGCACTGAAAGGGATTTGGGTGTGAAAACAAAGCACAAGAAACATGCAACTAAACAGGAAAGCAGATAAAATGGAATGGATTCATAACTGTATGGATGGGAACGAAGCTTAGAACCTCTGAGGTGAATCCACAGAGGAAGGATGTGGGTACAAAATCACTAGGAATCGTATTTGATAAAAGAGTTAGAGAAAGAAAATTCTCTCACAAATTTTGAAGGAAAGAAGTAGCTGTTGACTCCCAGCTAGATGTTGGATATAGAAACTGGCAGTGATGCCGCGTGCAGTGAGCAAAGCTGTGCTCAAACAGGACAAGTTTTAGTAAAGTAACATGAACAAACCTCATGTGGAAGACTGAGAAGTTATTAAGGACTTCCAGAGACTTATGGAGTGTCATATATTTTGTCAGAATAAAAGACTGATTTACAGTGGAAACATCCTCACTGATTCCTTTTTTGCATGTTTCATGAGCTTTCTAGAAAAGCTTTAACTAAGTTTCTAAATCTAATTGCTAGCTTGACATAACATTTCTCTGTGGATTTGAAATAGGATTTTTTTCTGATAATGGAGTTTTTTTTTTCTTTTTTATATTTAAAACATTTTTTTATTGTATCTTCCATCTGAAAATTATAAATGTATTAAAAACTGAAAGCAAAAATAGAAATCTTAGTTTATAAGAATAGTAGTGATTGATGGTGATGATGATAGTATTTGAGGGATCATATTTACAATTTAAAAAACATCTTCCCAGAATGAGCATAAGATGATAGATTTTCTCCGTTAAATTGCACTTTTGTGTCTGAAAAAATAAACTTTTAATTTCATGGGTACAATACAAATGGAATGTGAGGCTAAAATACACTTTTCTTTCAAAGAAATTAGTCTTACTTCATATGATTGGTTGGTTGGTTGGTTGGTTGGTTGGTTGGTTGGTTTGTTTTTGTGGGTATGTTTTCTTCCAGCAAAAGAATTTCACATACTTATAAATTTAGTGCTGGAAAATTTAAAGGAAACACAGGGACTTTCATAATATTGAAAGTAAAATATAACAAGCACATCCCAGATCTGAGTTGTCTTGGCTATCTTTTGCACTTGTTAAGCCTGCAAGAAAGTGTGCAAAATCTTCCAAAAATTATCCATTTTCATTTAGGACCAGGAACATTCTAAGGCCATAAAGGAAGAGGAACAGATAGAAAGGACAGCCAGTAAAATCCAACATTTTTCATTTTTAAGTCCACTGCAGTTCATTTTAGGGACAACCAAGAGAGAAGCAGGTATAGGAATAATATGCTGCATCAAAATGTTGTAGCTTTCTCTGAAGCAACCAGAAACAAGTTTTGGATGGGCTTCTTCACTAGTATTTTCAGAATAGCATGTAGCCTTCATACCTTATAACTTATTGTAAACTTTGCAGTGTGTGCAATATTAAGATATACAAGTTTTGACAGAAATGTGCATAATCTGCAATGTTTATCAAAATATCTGTGTGATCATGTATGGCCTGGGAGTTTTAAAAGACTCATTTTCTCTTTGAACTCCTCAAGCAAATACATACTGCTATTTAAAACATCTGAAACAGGCAACTTTGTCTATTCATATTTAGCTAAGACTTCAAAATCACTGCAGTCTCTGCTGTCTCAGAGAGACATGATTTTATTGACATGTTGCTAAAAAAAATGAGAAAATCATAGGTTTGAAAGTTCTGACTGAAGTAAAACCAATGATGTGAGAAGGGGTCACTCAGGCATAGTATTGCCATTTAAAGCAAAATCAATCAGCTCAATGTTTGCCATGCAACTCTTAAAATATTGCACCCACAGTCATCCTGAGGAAGGAGATACCAGATCCCTGTAAGACAAAGGGTTCTTGTGGTGTTTCCATTGTGCTCTAAATCAAAGAGTCCTGAAATCAAAATGGTAGCTAAACAGGCACAAATTCACCTGAACTGGCCCATCATTATTTAAACTATTCAATCACTAATTTGATAGGAATGGAAAGTATTTGAGTCAGTAAATTATTTAATAAGTTGTTGCATAGTTATTTGGGCATATAACAGGTAGACAACATTTTGTAAGTCCTTAAACTGACTGCTATCTGGTCTTATGTGTTTTTTTCAAAACATATGTGGTTTGAAAAAAATGTTATTCACAAATTTTTCTTAGTGTTTTGGAAGCTTAAATTCATCTAAGATGCTAGAGATAACTGAAAATACCTGAACTGAACCCAGTATTTTGTTTCCAAATTAGATTATGTTATTTAAATATTTGGTCATCAAAGATTTTCATCTACTGTTGGAACCATTTAAGGTTCAATTTTTTTGGTTTAAGCTATGATTGTCTTTGATATGTCTTTTATGACTGTATTCTGTTTTTCTCTGGTCTTCCAAGAGATGATTTCTGTAGAGATCATTTAATTAAGGTGCAGATATTTTACTTTGTAAGGCTTTGGAGCTCAGCACTGTGGGTATTAACATGAAGCTCTTAACCAAATATTTCATAAATGTGTGTATCTAAAGAATTGTTCTCTACTCATATCTGACTTCTAATGTTCAATCATCCATGATAAAAATACACTGAGAATATCTGCAAATTGGGGATATCAGGTTAGCATGGTATTTTTAAGTTAGCATTAAACTGTGAAGCTTCAGTATTGCAGCTCCATATGTTAGGAATCAAGGGAACCTCTTCTAAATAAATATGTGCAATAAGTGCATTAAAGAATTTGACAAAGTATTCTGTGATTTATAATCTTATGTTGATAGGAGGGATGAGCCAATTTTCTGATTAATTTTTCTCAGGTTATTTGAAAGCCCTGTAGCAATGCAAATCTGTGCAATGCTTCATAATATATTAAGAATATGACATTTTTAATCTTCACTTTAGGGAGTCATCAAAATTTAGGACTTAGTTAATGTGACAGGATTTGTATTGCTGTTATGAAAGTATTCAAGACCAGATGCAATTATGCTTCTTTGTGATATTTACCAAGGCACATCCTCACAAATTACTCTCAGTTCCTTTAGCAAAACAAATTGTGTTTTTCTTCCAGTTGGGACTGTTTTCCATAAGGCACTGTTGTTCATGTAAGAAAGTGTAAGTAAACTGAAAATATTCTAAATTATGTGTTTTTCAAAACGGCTAATTTGTGAGAGACTTATAGTAATACTAAAAGTAGAAATATAGCAACCTACTAGAGGTGTTTCAATGAAAATTCAACTTAAACTAGTATTGTAAATTACTGTTCTATTAGTCTATTCTCTAAAATGGGGTAAAGCCATGAAATAATATAAAAATAATAATGGAATCTTGTAATCATTGGCTACCAGGTTGGAAAGGACCTCAAGGATAGTGCTGGCAATAGGTTGTGCAAATAGGAAATAAAGAAACAAAAACTGAAGGGAAGTGCTTTTCTAGTTCACAATGCAGATTTTTATTTGATTTCACAATAATTACTTAGAACACATTTATTTTCTGCACCGCATTCTGCAGGAACAATGTCCTCATTTCATATACTGTCAACTTTTTAATTGTAAGAGGGAATCAAGCCGTTCTCACTTGTTCCAAAAATTAAAATAATTGGAGGGGGATTTGGAATTTGTTCTTGACTTTTATACCGAGGCACAAATATTATAAAAAAATCCAATCAAAGCACTCAGATGGAATTTATCCGATCCTCCTCTTGTCAAAATCATGGAAACTGAAGAAGAGAGTGGTCTGGCACTGGAATAGACCACATTTTAATATTTTATTTTAATCTCCTTTCACATGAAAATAAACATTGGCTGAACTATTCAGCATATACAAAATAAGACCCAATGAAATGGCACCTCATGTATTTGCAACCAAAGTTTGCTTGGTGACATGTGGAAAATCTTAAACTATTTTATTCAGTCTCTGAAGTCTGTTCACTATTGCCCTGAGATTTCTTAGTAAAATTACTCACTCACTGAAGAGATAGAATAATCATAACCAATATATTTTAGAAACATTTTCAAAATAAATCTTAAGACTGGAATGTTACATTATTCTGATGCTAAAACTGAAGAAGCTCTCCCTGAAATTCCTGAGAGTGAATCTGATATCATGAATAAATGAACTCAGAAGAGCTAATTGTTATGAACATAAATAATTTAGAAGTCTTCACTTGGGGCTTAAAGATCAGCAATAGAAACATTTTTTCCCTTCTCTCATTCTTCTGTCTCTCATTAGGAAAGAGGTTTTCCGAGTATTCTCAACTAAACTGATCTATTTCCCCCCTAAAATTTCTTTAGATTTCTTCCTTTGTACCTAGAACTAGAGTGCTGTGATTTTGGTTGCTCTGTAATCAGAGCTCTTAATGTGTTCCTGACTCATATTGAAAAGTTGCCCTACCCAAAAAGACAGTCTAATTGTTTAATGTTTCAATCATTATTCATTCATCTACAATGCTTTGCCCTTATTAATTGGTATTTACACATACTTATTTACACAATGCTTTAATGTATTTTTACTGATTTTTTCTTCTTGGGACAAATAATTCTGTACTTATTTCTTAATGTGTAGTGGTGGTGGTTTGCTGAAATTTACTTTGATATAATAAAATATTTATTTGGATTCAGATCTGAAGTAATCTTTTCTGAGAAAAGAGGTAGAAGTCTATTTTGATAATTTTAATTGGATGAAAACTTAAAATACTTGCTGTTAAGTGCAAAGCTTGAATTTTACTTTTGGTCTCTATTATGATAAAAATGAACTTTGTAAATTTCCATATTTTAATAGCCAAGGTTTCATGCATAAAGGACACACACTTGACTATAATCAACAGTTTTCATAGGAATTTGTCATTAAAGCAGACAGATGACTAAAAATAATTTTTTACACTAGCAAAAGAGGCAAGGAACAAATAGAGAATTTTGATGTTGATGATGGATGAATAAGTGACAACTAATGTTTCATTCAGTAGACTGAGTTGTCATTGTAAACATAGTTATTTATCTTTGAAATATTTATTTATTCATGAAAGATCCATTATTAAAAGGATAACTATTTATGAGTTTGGACTGATTTAAAAAACAATTTCAAATGAAATAAAATGGAAATTAAGAAATGAGATTTTTTTGGTTTTATATGGAGTAGACAACAGCTGTTTGCCTGATTAGCACCGTGGTTTTGGAGTGTAGTTTATTCTCCATTGTTTGCAGTGAAATACTGTGTGATTTTTTTTCTATGTTCTGGGCTGACTATGATTGCAATTTAATGTATCCATTTTCAATCAATATTTATATTTTCAGATAATGGCAGGACAGACTAAGACATCAACTCATCAGAGAACAGAATTCAATCTGAAAGTCATCTAGGCAAATGGAAGGTCATGGTGGGGAAAAATGGGATCTACAGTTGTATTTCCTCATTTTGGTAGAAATAACAAATGAAAGGAGTGACAGACTAAGCTCTAATAAAAATAAAGACATTACAGTGGACACACATAAGGTATTCCACACTCTGCCCAAATGGGCCAAGTTCCTGCTGAGACATATAAATAAGTTTGTCAGACAGGAAAGATGACAATAACCAAAACCACCAAAAACCCACAACAATGAAATCCCGAGTCCCAATCTTTTATCAATCTTAATTGTCCAAAGAGATACATAAAATCAACTTTTCAAAAAATTATGCAATTTAGTCCAAATACTAGAAGATTTAGAGATTATTAATGGCAATAAAAAAGTTGAATAAGGTAATAGATGCAAAAATCTCTGGAGTAAAAAAAAAAAATTAAGTCTAGAAAAAAAATTATATTACAATAGCAAAAAAATCTCATTTTTACTTTATCAGAAGTAAATTATGTTAAATACCACTTAAAATATATGTTCCAATCACATAAGTTTACATTTGAAACTTCTGAATGTAATTGAGCAAGAGTTAGAACTCAACGGGGACTTTTGGTTTTACTTTTTGCCACCAAACAAAATAAATTTTTACTTATATCCACATGCCCTTTGTTTAAATAGCTGTCTTTCTCTAGCAAATTATGAAAAATCACTTTATAATATTTGTATAAGATTTTATATCAATGACTGGTGGCTTAAAGAAACTTACCATGTGAGTTACTGGTCTCTTCTGACATTCACTCCTGTCTGTTGCTCTTCCTGAGCTCTTGTTAATATATTGGTTTGTTCCTTAGTGGTAGTATTGTTTTGGTGCTCTAACCATGAACTATTTTATTAGGTGTAAATAAGCCCAGAGCAAATAACATTTCCTGCACTAAGGGTTCACAGTCTATAAACATAATTCTGAGACTTTCACACATTGTTCACTCTTCTTTCTTATTGTTTTTCCTTCTGTCTTTTCTTATTCACTTATGTTTTTCAAATGTATTCTTGGGGAGTAGAGGTGACAAACAGAAGATTATTGTGGGGTTTTCTTTATTCAGTTTGAACATAAAAATTTTCTCTTGACTGATTTATACAAAGGAAATAGATCAGACATGAATGCTATGACAACAGATCTTGACAGTGTTTAAACACTTGCAGTAAGAGACAAAGAGGAGTTTTATTATTTCAGAAACTAAATTTATAGGAAATCTAAGTTAACCCTCAATGCAGTAGCTAAGCAGTTTTGGCATCTGGTGCAGTCAAGTTTTGGGTTTTCAAATCTGAATTGCACAATATTGGGGTTTTTTTTATTATCTAATAGCTCTATTTCCACCAATGAAAGAGCTATAAAAAGATCACCTGTATCATGGTAAGCCCCTAAAATATCAGGGAACTCATTACAGCTTGGCAGCACTCAATTTCTCCTGAAATGTTTTTATTGGGTGGATTTTTTTGTAAGAAACTGAATCTGGTCATCATTAAGCAGATATTTGCTCTTATATCTGCACAAGTGGTTTCACTACACAGAGTATAGTCTTCCAACCTCAGAAAAGGTGTGTTTCTTTCTTCTTTTTTCTTTTTTTTTTCCCCTGCTTAATCAAATTTCATCAGGTTTCCTATATTTATTACGGCAAGGTAGCAAAAGATTATTCAGTCTGTTATGGTGAGGTGCAATGTTTGATTGAAGTCAGGGGAGAGGATTTAGTATCAGCATCTATTTAGGCAATGACTGTGTATGATGCCAAATATGCAAGTAGATAAACAAACCATTTATCAAGATATAAGGTTTCCAGCACAAAATCTACAGCAGCCTTAAGAAATACAGTGAAGCTGTTCCAGCTGATTTGAAAAACACATAGCTCTCCATTTTAGTAGATAGTAAATATGCTCCCTTAAAATGGCTACACTTTTAGCTCAGTGCAGTAATTTATTTTTATTTATTCATTCTTTTCATGGAAAGGAATTGATCTAGGACTATATTTTTTTAATTTATTGGAAGATAATGAATATCTGAAATTAATTCCAATTAGCTGCTGGTACTTGAAACTTTTTTTGTGGTGAGCTTAAAAGTCTTGTTGAGGTCACCATTTGTAAGTATATGTTTTCAGTTTCTGAGTGATGGACTATGATGTCGAGGGCACAAAAAATTGAATTTTTTAGTTTTTCAGAAGCGTCCACTCCATATTGCCTATTATTTGGATCAAAGTGAGATGTAATCTAAAAAATAACATAGAAGATGGGAAATAACAAACAGGATGCATTGTTCTTTTGCCCTTCAGGAGCATCTTTAAAATCTGATAACCACCAAAAAAAAAAAAAAAAAAAAGGATATAGGACATTAACAACAGGAAGAGTTCTAATGCATCTAGTGAATGTCCTGACTTCTAGAGAAAAAGAAATCTACTTTATAAAATTTAAAAAAAAAAGGTAAAAACAGTGAGTAACTCTTTTTACCAATTCACTTTGTATAAGAGGCTAACAGAAGAACACAGGTAGTTTTTTAATTGAAGTGCAATGAAAACAAAAGAAGAGGATAAAATTCCCAAAGTTCTTCCATTTGTAAAATCCAGAAGTAGGAAAAAAACTATGTTCTTCATTTACAGGAATGAACATAAAACTGAGGGGAAAAAATTGTATTCCAAACAATGGGAAATAAAAGATCATGTTGGAAATTGCAATATAAAATAAAGTAAGGATTTTCTCCATAACTCTAATGATTAGAAATCACAGTAGTCAACAACCATTAAAAAAACCCCTTCCTATCAATTTAAAAAGTCATTCTTTAATGAGTTTTTGTTGTGGTTTCATCTGTAGCGTCTGTGCCAATGCAATTATTCAAATTTATGCTTCAATTTTTAACCATCTTCCTGAAAAAATAGGAATTATTGCTCTCTGGATGAATCTCGGTAATTACTATTATATATACTAATTTAATGACAATTCTTTGCAATTAATTCTTTCTCATTTTTAAAGCTGTTTTCTACTGAGAATTTTTTATAATACTAAAGTACCATCCCAAACTAAACCATTATATACATTTTGAAATCCTGGCCAGATATGCTGATTGATGGGGTTTTAATGCTATTTTTCTTAGCAAGAAAAAGGCTGTGCTTGATAATTGGTGACTGCAAAGAATGTGGAACCCGTTCTGATTGTAAAGACTTTCCTGGGGGAAGCTTTAAAGGGATGTAATGAGTCTTTGAAAAGTGAGTAGATGGAGGAATCTTTGATGTTTGCCTACAGGGATTTTGCTAATTTATTAGCCAAGTGAGCATCCTCTTCTGAAGCCCTGTTTGAATAGGATGGGCCAGAAGGAACAGGTGGACCTCAGAAAAAAGTTCACTACCACAGATGGGCGCTTGAGGAGGTTGGGCCAAGAGGAGAAATAACTGTGATGATCTTCAGAAAGACAGCACTTAGATATGGCATAGACACTACTGAGTTGCCAATTCTGTGGCAATTAATTTCTGTACTTGATAAAACCACCTTCCTTGACTCATCATTGCTTTTCTCCATTTCTGAACAAAGTCAATAGGAACTTTGTTTCTTTCTCCCTGGCCTCATCTTCTACCTGTAGGCACAATCCAGCATCTGGAGACCTGTTGGAAAGAAACCTTTAAAGCTTTTAAAGTTCTTTCATCTCTGATTAGCTTTGCAAATGCAGCTTAGTTCAATCCCTAGAGCTCACCCTGTCACCACTGCCTTTTACTTTCCACACACACTTGTCTTCATTAGGAAAGATGAAGGGACTGAAACACTTGAGAACAAATAATTGTAATGTCTTATCTGATATTGAACATTGCAGTATTCAATGGATAGATTTTTTTCCTTTTTTAGCCTTATTAAATATGTCTCTTTCTTCTTACAGCCGTACATTAGCAATTAATGATAATGTTTTTAATGTCTTTTTCCTATTCCTTCTCTGGAGTTTTTTCCTGTTCTTAATGCCTCAATTATAACACTAAGGTTTGAGGTTATAACACTAACCTTTGAGATGGTGAAGAGTTTGGATCTTGCTCTACTAAACATTAAGAATGATTACATTTCTAGAATCATAGAATGTTTTGGGTTAGAATGGACCATTCTAAAAGAACATCAAGTTCCAAGCTCCTTGCCATGGGCAGGGATACCTTCCCCTAGACCAGGTTCCAGAGCAACCATTTAACCTGGCCTTGGTTCTGTACCATGGTGAAGTTTATACTTTTGCTAGAAATAAAAATATTACCTCAGATCAATATTGTTTTAAAATATTCACACTGAAGCCCACCAAAGGGACAGTGTTGTAGAATTTACATTAAAAAAAAATTACTATCGGATCAGACTTATTCTCAGTAAAACCCAGAGCACATGTTCTGGGGAAGGAAAGCTCCAGAAGGGTCTTCCATATGTCCCTCCCTTCCATATGTCCCTCCCTTCCATATGTCCTTCCTCCTGGTGGAACTGAAATGTGGTCAAAGGAAAGCAACTCTGAAAGCAGAACCAAGCTGTTAGGCATTTTAGTTAGAAATACCGCTAACAGAAGCTTCTCTGTATTTTATAGTTTGCAACAGATAAAGATCCTTTACTGTGGAGAAGCCACATCACTTGAGGCCACCCTGGTGTGAAGAAATGCTTGTCTGTGGCATCTCCTGTTGACCCCAGGGTAGTTCTCAGAGGACAGACGTCACAACTTGGGTGATCTTTGTGGGAAAAGAAGACAAATCCTGTTGCCACTGGCACAGATAAATGCCTTGAGGACATGGTTTATTGGTGAACATGGAGCTGCTATTTTAGCAGCTGAACTCGATGGTTTTAGAGGTCTTTTCCAGCCTTAAGGATCCAATGATTTTAATATGTGTTTTCTATGAATAAAATGTGGTTATTTATTTGCAAAACAAACAGAGGTACAAACAGAGGTATTGTTTTAAATTGTTGTGATTTGGTTTCTCAATGCATTTAATCCATTTTGTGCTTCATTTCTTAAACATTCAACTGTTTTTTATACCGTGTTTATTAATTTTCTTGTGAATGAGACAAGACTGAAGCTTTCCTCAAGGAAGTTTCCTTAAAAAACACAATAGAGGCACACATGTTGCCCTTTGGGATGTGCATAAAACATGAAAAGAATAGAAAACTAAAACTGAATTAAATTGAAACATCACACATTAGAAAAAGTCAGAATTTTTGTATCTTTTCCTGGCCTTTCATTCTTTTCTTCTGAAGTGGTGACAAATACTGTGTGAGGTTCTTTTTATAACATATCTTAAAGGCTCCTTGAGCATTTTCTCATGTGAAAGCAGAAAATAAAAAACAGCATCAATAAAATATGAAGCATCAAAACTTTGCATCAAGACAGGTCTTAAAAAATCAAATTCAGTCACAGATTGGAAACGCGAGGCTGTAATCCAAGAAGTTTGTGATCTGCTCTGTTGTTATTTAGTTCTCTGGTTTTGCTCTCACCAGGTTCTGCAGTTTTACCTCATGTTGCCCTTTTGCCTCATGAACCAGGATCTGCTCTTCCCCATCTCACTGGCCTTTCCTCACCAGTGATGCATCAGCAGTGTCCCTTGCCACCGGCCGACAGCTGCTTCCCCTTTCTGGCCCTTGCCCAGTTCAGAGGTGCCCCAGCACGCACTGCCCTCAGCACTTCAGAAAATGTGGGGTTAGAAAACACCAGGCAAGTTCTGTCTTCTCATTTGCTTATTTGCTTAATATGGGAGCTATAATCTCCACTTTGCACCAGTGGAGATTTACCCCAGATCATACACTAAACAGACTTGAAGATAGTTAACTAAAAAGTCATTAAATATAGATCCTTAAAAAAACATCAGCTGCCACATTGTGTGTCTGTTTATAAACTCTTTGAGAATTTATTGAATAAATCAAGATTCATAACTAGGCATCAGGTATTGAAAAAGGGTAATTGAAGTAGAAGTGGCTCAAATAAAGAGGATTCATTGAAATTCCACTCAGTACACATTGCATGATCAAAAATACAATCAAAAGGATGAGCTAAAATAAGATATGCCATAGACTAGAGAAAATATTATGAAAATACAAGTTTCAAAATCTTTACCCCAAATAATAATTTCAAAAAGTAGATAGATAGAATATACAGATACAATTACCTTATCTGCCATCAAAAAATTAGGAAAAAGTTTATCATTGAGTCTTTTATACTGATGAATGTATACTTATGGTACAGCAATTTGAAAAGCCTTTGTATTAGTTGTTTGTATCCTGTGTTTTGGTTTTCAACTCCACTGAGAAAGGATTTGTTTTTCTTAATTTCACCTAACTTCACCATATCTTCTTTTTTTTTTTTTTTTTTTATAAAGACCTAATAGAATAATTTTTGTCAGTCTATGAACTGAACTCATGTTACACAAAATAAGATGCCGCTATGCTGATTCATTTATTTTGCCAGTTCCATGCAGGAACTGAGTGAAGACAGATTGTTAATTTAGTTTTATCCTCCATTTAATTTCCAGATGGGTAATTTTAGATTTCAGATACCTCATACACCAGAATATGTATATTAATTATTAGAATTAGAATTAGAATTAGAATTAATTAGAATTAGAATTATTAGAATTAGAATTATTAGAATTAGAATTATACAGCAGTAGTAGTAGTAGTAGTAGTAGTAGTAGTAGTAGTAGCAGTAGTAGTAGTAGGTTAATCCATCTGTTGCTGATATTCTGATTTATAATTTTGGCCCATATTAAAAAATCTATATTCAAGGAAAACAATCTGAAATTGTTGTTACATAGGTTTTTCAATATGTTTTAAAGTACATTTATTTTATAAAAAGTCAAAGAAAATCTTAAAGATGCTGAAATTTCATCAGATTTGGAATAAAAAACCCAAACCAACAAACCGAAACAAAATCAACCAAGCCTAGTAAAGTAAGTTATTTCTTTGTAGGATGGTTTCACATTCATGCCTCAGAAGAAATTGAAAGAGATTCTTAATTCCTTGTTATCACGTCCAGAAGTGCAAGGATCTTTTAAGTTACAAGAAAAAATAATTTTGGCAGGCCATGGTTAGGGTACTATTCAAATTATTTTCCTTTTTTGTCTTCTGTCTCAACCAGCACTGATAATCTGAATATAATCCAACAACGTGTTATATATTTATTGGTGGCATTCCCTTGCTTCTTCCAAAGCATGGACTCCAAAGCGACCTTTGTTTTTGCATGGTCCTCTACAAAAGGTAAATGTGTTCTTGTCATAAGCAGTCAAAATAAATAGTACAAATCAGAAACAAGCTGAACCAGATGACCTGCAGACTTCTATAAACAGATATATCCAGTGATTCTTTCTCATTTTAACTTTATGAGTGACTATTTTCAACAAGTTTTCCAGGAGATTTTTGTGAAGAGTTCGGTTCAGCAGATCGATTTATTTTGCGCAGGGCATCAAACACAATTGGTGTTTCACAGTTCAAAGTGAGCCAGTATGGCAGAAGGAAGGGGGTTCAGGAAGGGGAGCAGAAGCCTTGTGTAGCTGACTTTCTCGTGTTAATCAAGCAAAATGATCAAAAGCACATGGTCCAGGAAGGGTTTTGAAAAACAACATTGAGAAATGAAATTCTGAACATAAAGCACATAATGCAAGGGGTGTGGTAAGTGGTTTGTACATGTGAATGTTACTTTTCTAAAGCTGGTAAATACTCCTTTTAAATTTGAGGTTATTGGTTACAGTGAATAAAATGTTCCCAAATTCAGGGACTATCTGTTGCATAATTAAAGCAAAGTTAAGTGTTTCAGGACTCCATTGATAATAGGTGTTTGTCTTTTTTTTTTCATAGCTGGTCCTTGACAAAAACATTTACGCATGAATTTTAAAAATTACTATTTTTTTTTTCAATATAAATGCTGTAATTTTTGATTTACTAGGTAGGAAGAACATCCCATGTTTTCAATAATACATATTTTTTTCCATAAAATGACTATCTGGAATGCATTAAGCAGCTTACAAAAGTGTCAGATAGAAGCCATATTTCACTGTGAGTTTACAACAAAACAAAACCTAGATCCATCCATCCTTTTTTTCATTAAAGAATAGTAATAATATGGCTGTTTTGTAGTATTTGTTGTGCTCTCACCACTTCACTTCACAGTGTTCATCACCAATTGCATTACAAGAGAATAAAAGTCTGTTTCTCCTTCCAGAAACTCAAACCTCATTCAAACTACACTTTTTGAACAAGTTTTTTGAATATCCTTGGCCACTGCCTCATTTTTATCCAGGTCTGTACTTTCTCATTTCCAGCAGTACCCCAAACCAGAACTGACAAGAGAATAGAGGAAAAGCATCACATCCTATTTGATCAGGAGCAGAATGTGGCACAGGTAGCATGTTATTCTCTGTAAATCATGCAATGCAGAAATAGCTACTGGTTTTGTGTGTGGCACACAGGCTGCTTGTGAAACCTGTAGAAACAGACAGGCCTGAAAAATCTCACCTAATTCTAACGAGCCATTGCTCTGTGAAGAGGGTAGTTAGGGAGGGACAGGTGCTTAAATAAATTGGAAAAGGGAGAAAATCTGCTCAGAGTTCTTAACTATTGGGCTCTTCTGTTTTTATCATTTAAGGGCACATTAACTTTTTTTTTTTTAATAGAACTTTCCCCTTTGTATAATTTCCATTCTGCAAACTGAGAGCAATCATTTTTGTTTATTTTTGGGCAGGCATACTATAAATAATAATTGTTTAAAGTCAGTGTCCTTTCAGCAAACAAAGTCCATTCAAAAGTATTGCAAAAATCTTTTACATAATATTTATTTGTTTTAAAAAGTCTCTATGATCTGTTTCCTCCCTTTCTGCTGTTAGACATTTCATTAAATCTAGTCTTACTGTTTTTTTCAGCGGTTTTATTCTACTACCTTCATTACTACACAATGAACTGGAATGTCATTTATATGACATTTTATCTAATAAATCTGTTTTTCTAAGACTTGTTGAAGCTTCAATATTCTACTAATGCTTAAGGGTCCATATCTGAGATGATTTCTACAGTGAAGACTGATAAGGAGTGTTTAGAACTCTAACAGAATAGCCTGTTGTTCTTATCAGAAAAAATAAGCCACTATTTTAGATTAGATAAATGAATGTAGTTCTCCCAAAGTCAGTTAAAATACATGAATTTTGTAGCTATGACTGAGGGAAAGATTCAAGTGTCACAGTACAAAACCAAACACAATTTTCAATGAAGAGGGTGACTGAAAGGTAATTCTACTTTGAGGTATAAATAATCTTTTTTGTTCTATCAGATCTCACTTACCCTTTGGATTGCTATACGTCATCTGAAAAGAGAAACAAATATTTTACTCTGACAGATTTTATCAGACATATAGATCTCATGTAAAGAAAAAAAAACTTACAAAAGCAAAATCCAAAACCAAAACCAGTTCCAAATGAAATTGTTCCTAGACTGGAGACACTTAATTTGTTTTATCTGTGTGTATATATATATACACATATATACCAGAGAATTTGAAATTTCTGACATGGGAATATTTTGAAGACTGGTAAAACTGTATTTTAAACTCTAAAATAATAATAAATTAATTTTTCATTAACATTTTTCTTCCTAGTTGTCACTCTATGTTATTAGTCATCATCATGATTGAAAAAATTTTTTTGCCTTTAGCAGTTAAGCTTGAAATTAGCTGTGAGGACACACCACCATGATGCCATATGGTTATCACTAGTAGCTGGGGTCCTTGGTGGTTCTTTGTCAAGTTTGAGTTTGGTTGAGATCTCATTGGTGGCAGAAGTTGAAACTTAGGTGGGATTGTCTTCCC
Source organism: Haemorhous mexicanus (assembly GCF_027477595.1). Taxonomy (NCBI): domain Eukaryota; kingdom Metazoa; phylum Chordata; class Aves; order Passeriformes; family Fringillidae; genus Haemorhous; species Haemorhous mexicanus. The sequence goes on along the minus strand of NC_082342.1, from coordinate 12,271,496 downwards.
TGAGTTTCCTTGCTAATATCTAGAGTTTGATACTATTAAACAAAATGCCATCTGCTCCCTGTATCTTTTGTTATTTTTTGATACCAGTCATCCTCTGCTTCCAGCATCATTTCCTGCCCATTTGCCCTTCATGCTTATCTTCTTTATCTTGCAGCTTTTGGTTTCTTAGACACCTCATTTCTGCCACAACACCCATCCTTGTTTGCACCTTCAGGGAACACATTGCATGTGTGCTTATGTGACACATTTCTGAATGATGCTGCCATCACCGAGGTACAAAATGCACAATGTGGTTTGTTCAATTTCCACAGTACTTTTATACTCAGGTTCAATGCAAGCTGTCCTGATGAGTATATTTATAATTTACTGCTGTTTGTTTTGGATATATATATGCTGGAAAGAGGTACAATACATTAAGACAGCATACTGAAAAATTTAATTTTTTTTGCTTTTAGGTTTATTTGAAATTATTTCCTGCAGCTTTATCCAATGATAACAGTAATGTGAAAGAAGTCCTAGAAGCATGCTTCACTTTTTCTGTCTTTTGGACTCACCAATAAAAAGTTTTCAAGAGCTTGTACACATTGATGAACTCCCAGTTTCAGAATTCAGAGCACATCCAGTTTTAAGGTGCTTTATATTCAGCCAGTGCTATTCAAGAAGTGTATTTTAAATCAGTCGTATCTTATCAAGGCAATTTATATTGCCCTCCTACGAGTGTGGAAATGATTTACAGTAAGTGTCTTTACCTCATAAAATAGCTAAATGAGTTTTCTGCTTCAGAAGTGCTTAAATCATGCTACTTCCTCCATTTATGAAACAATTTATGTTTTCAGACACACAAACATAATGGCATCAAAATCTGTTAATTGTGGTATCTCTTTTTGCAAGCTCTTTATTTATATCCCTGTTTGGTTTAATCTTTTTTATTGTCTTTCAAAACTCTTTTTCCCATTATAGCTGTATTTATTGTAGGGAGCCCTATCTACATCACTGTTACTGTTAATTACTTGTGAATTGCATGGTTTGCTATGCCTTTCAAGAGTTTCCTTCCTAATGACTGACCTTTCAGACAGAAACATTAGTGCAAATTGTAGCATATTTTTAACTAGCACTTGCAACAGCAGTTTTTGCTTGTTATTTTGAAAAATTACTGGCTTTATATTTTTTTTTCCTTGAGTAGTAATTAAAAGATTGTAGCCTTGGTGGGATACAGCCAAGAGCAAAATCTGGTGGGGTTTTTTTCTGCAAATATTAATCAAATACATTTTTTACCCCAGAATACAGACAAGGATGGAAGAAATAAAGTCAATTTCCTCTCTTCCTTTCTTCTGAAGATGGAAAATTATAGCAGAACTCCCCAGGTTACTTCTCTAAGGCCATGTGACCCTCCTGAGACCCACTTTGACTTTAAATGCTTTACCTATAATATAAGCTTGTTGAGTTTACCAGGAAAAACTTGTGGCCTTACCAAAAAGAGGAAACTTTTTGCAGTTCTAAAATACAACTCTCAAGCCCAGTGCTGTTTAACTCTCCAGCTCACTTTTCTGCACATTGATGCTCAGAATGCCTATGTAAAAGCAAGAATCAAATAAAATATTTTAAGCCATCAGTCTTTATCTATGTCATTTATTGAACAATGTTTAGAAAAACAGTGACTTATAGGATTTCTTAAATTAATAAATTTCGTAAATTACTAGATAAACTCTATGTATGTAGGCAGCACGAGCATCTGCATGAACTCCATTATCTCAGTGGTATGGAAAAAGAAAAATGTTCCCTGCAAGGCATCTGTATTAAATGATCCTAGGGCTTAAAAATAATATTTGGCAATATTTAAATACTGTAATCATAATGCAGTAAAGGAGTGACTTAAATGTTGTTGCGGCTTACAGAGTAAAATTTGCTGCTTCTGAATAAAGTCTTGCTTGTCAGTACTCTTTCATGTATTTTTAAAAGTATGACAAATATCACTATAATTTTAGTCACTATTGGTCTTATTTTCCTGCTGGTTTAGGACATACAAGATAAGGGGGAAAGTAGCTTTTACTAACTCATAGAGTATGATATTATTTTTTAAGCAAGCAAAATTATGCACCTTTATATTAAAACAGAAAATATAAGTTCAATAACAACCAGCAGAGAGAATTGAGGAGCAGTGGATGAAATCACCTCAACCAAGAACAACTATGCTACACAACACTCAAAACCACCCAAGAGTGCAATTTAAAGAATGCTTAAAAGCATATTCTTGTGCTACTCAGTCTAAAACATAAAACATGGGTTACTAAGCTGTCTTTGTAGCATTAATTTTAATAAGCGAATCCTGGCTTTGCAGAAACTGCTTTATTTAACCTTTGAGACTGAAGCAGGATAGATTCAGAACACCTGTGCCAGAAATGCAAGAGTTTGACAGGTTCAGGAACAGTCTTTCAAAACCCTTGGGAGTTGTTCTAGAGAACTGGATGCTACATGAAACTTGCTTGGCATCTCTGATATGAGACCAGCTCTTGATTTATGTTGCAAGCAAAAGAAAGAACTCTTGGAACACTCCATGTGGTAAAAGGAGAGAGTATGTTTTTGTAGGGGAATATTTGTGTTTTTCCTTGAAAGCTAATTTACAGCATATACATCTGCAGATACCTGACACAACATGCCATCCTGTTTGGAGGACAACTGTTGTTTAGACAGTCCAAAATGAGGGAAAGACTATTTTTTTTTAACTGATGTTGTCAACTTTGGGAGCCTATGGAAAAAAAAATTAAGGACATGCTAGTCCTAGTGCACATCAAAATATTCTGCACGTCCAAAATATGTGCACAATTGTGGATCACCAGCAATTTAAAAAATAACTGGAGTCTTCCACAAAATGTACTAAAAAAATATTGGGTACCCTTGCAAATGCACGTGTAAGCTAAGGCACTGCACTTTTCAAGGCTGCTGAATGTGTAATGCTCCTCTAGCCTCATTTCAAACAAACCAGACCTGCCTGGGAGTTTTGACAATTAATATCTTGCACCAGTCCTAGATAAAGAAATTTTCAAAAAAGCCATCATTCCAGGAGTCATACGAGGAGACTTCAATTCCTTGCATTAGGGACTTTCATGTCTGAAAGGAAGATTGGGACTTCACTCTTTGCATTTGTGGCAGACATGAAATGGTTAAGTTGAGCAAATCATAGCTAAACTTTTCAAAACGATTTGATGTTTTGTCAATATTGATTCAGGCTTCTCAGTGTCAGTGAAGGAAAAAATAATAAAGTTCTGTTGCTGCAGGGACATAAAAAAAAGATGTTTGATTGATTCTTCCATTATCCAATGACAGTTATTATGGAGCAGGGAATAAAAATGGCAATTATATTCTTACTTTATAGAGGAAAAAGAAGGGAAAAGAAACTGTTCTAAGATTTACTGGGTTGACATACGAGAGTTGAAATATGCCAGAAAGGGGAACTGCAATGATTGGTCTCACAGCCTTGTTTCTAGAAGCACAGGCATTCAGCCATAATGTTTGTATTCACCAATTGAAACTAATATGAAGTGATGTTTATCTATATTGAACAAATAAGCGTATCCAAAACCAGAATGCACATTAGGAAATGCTATAGTTGCTTGCCTATTAGTGTGCAAAGTAGATTTAAAGACATAAAAAAGCCTGCAGACACTTTTTAATGTTTTCTTTTTGCTTAGATTAAATTTAATCACAATAAAATGTTTCCCAAACACTCAAACACATTATAAGACACTTCTTATTTTTATACCTGAGATGATAGTTGCTCAGAGAGTGCTTCTTCTTATTCAGTATTTTCCCTTATTTTCACATACTTATAATTCAGAGATAGAAAGCACGCTTGTGCAAAGCTTCTTTTTCAGTCTGTGAGAAAAAAGCTGTTCTGAATTTTCATAAAGTCAGATACTATATTTAAGAAAAATAACTTTCATTGCATCAAACGGCTTTTTATTTTGAGGAAAAATATTATGTTTTTCACTCTAGAAATAAATGCCACAATAATATAGACAAAACTTTAATTAGAAAAACCCTCCCTTAGAAAAACTCTCCCTTTCCAACTCTACAAAAAAAACCAAAAAACCAATTTAAAGTGCTATTTTTTTCTCTCTCTTTTTTTTAAGATAGCCTCTAGATATGCAGTGGAAAATTGAAGTGAGAATATGTTAGCTGTTCTTTTTTCTTGAGACAAAGCAAAATAATTTTGTCAAATTGTCCTTTAATTCTATTAAAACATCACCTACGGCTGCAATTTTACCAAGAATGTTGTCTATTTTGTCATTTCAGTGACAGAATTAATTAATCTTTATTTGCCTATCTTTCTTTCAGTTGGTCTAATTTTATTTGTGTATAAATACAATGTTGAAAATGACTTCTTAATATAGGTCTGCTGATTGCACAATCTATGTCAATAAAGGATGAATTACATAAATTGCTCTTTATTTCTCAAGTGATATAGCTGAAAACAATGCAATCTTAGATATTTCTCAAGCTGAAGGGCAAGTTAGAGAAGAAAAATTGCTTCTTATTAATGATTTTTTAGTTGGCATCTGTTTTCACAAATAGCATCTGCCTTTGTTCTACAGTGCAATTGCTACTTTTGTGGGGAGCTCTTTGCTAGTTTTGGTAATTTATAATGTCTGCTGTTATAATTTGCTCTAAATATATTTTTCCCTGGCAGATAGGAGACACTCTCTGCTCTGGCAAAATCTCTCCTTTCCACCATGCTGAAAAAAGAAAATTGCAGCAAGCCTCTGAATGAGTTTTTGGCCACCAGGCCAAGAATATGTGTCTGTGCTTCAGTGTCAGCAAATGCTGCCCTTGCCAGGCTAACAATGCACCCTGGCTTTTGGCTCCACTTCCCATTGCAGCCTGGAGAAGTCATGGACCTGTGGACAATGTCAGCTGGCCCAAAGCCATAGAGCACACACCTCAGACTGGAAATGCACAGCCAAATGTTATCCCAAAGTGTCTCTCCCTGACCTTGCACACTGCACTTCCAAAAGAAAAAAATAACTTCATAGCACTACCTGAGCCTTTGGCATGATTGCAGAAAGTAATTCCTCTTTAAATGGGAGCTGTCTTTGTCTTTTTCCTCACAGAAATACACTTCCCTGAAGAGGTCTTCACTTCCTTTGGGTGGTTGAGCTGTTTGCTGACCTTCTTCAGAACAGGTTGTGACCAGTCCTTTCTGACTGCTGATGCTGCAGTGTCAGATAGACACTTAACCTTTTTTTCTGGTGAAACACTTAATAGTACACTGCATGATTTTACAAGAGCATTGCAACCAGACTGGGAAGAATGAGGAGAAATGGGGAGCAGCTTAAGAAGTCAAAAGACTTTTGTTTCAGACAGCTTATGATAGCAGCTGTCATGTGTGCTACACCTTTTACCAAGGCCTTATCAGAGTCTAACACTATAAATACTTCTGCCTTGTGACCATTCATTCATTACATTTTATCAAGTTGTGAGTGTGAAGGTTTCACAAAGAAGGCGTGAAATATTTTGAAATTATGTAAACACCAAGACTTTTACTAGAAAATAAAGAAAATCAGATCCTTTTCAGAATAGAAAATCACTTTTGTTCCTTCTTCTCAATAAATGGATACCTAGCATTACTTTAAACTATTAATGAGTTACAACTATATGATTGTCTTAAATTTGCCATTTGAGTAACTAATTATTTCAATTCTTCACAACTAGTCTGCTAGAGTATAATAAAATAATTATTCTATTTTAAAAACCAAGGATTAGTCTTACAGAAAGATTTAAAAAAAAAAGTACCAAAACCCCAGAATGATGGACCACAACCTCAAAAACCCAGGATGGTGATCCACCCCAGAATCACTGGTCACCAAACGTGTGATTCACTGACCACATCCACTAGAGTCTGTCGGTGTAGGAAGCAAGAACCACTCTTGAAATCTGCTATCAATTTCCTAACACATGCTAAAACATATTTAACTTGTCAGTGCAAATCATGTTCAGTGCACTACTGTGAAAGCAGCTTTTACAGCTTAGTAATTGTACATTCTTTGAGGATTAGGTACTGAGCCATTCCAACCCTGTTTTTAGGCAAGCCTTAGAAATTTCCCATGCCATGTATCAAGCCAGGACACATGAGAGCAGGCTCAAACCTTCTACTCAAACATCTACTTTGAGTTTTCAGGTACTACCCAATGGGAGGAGAAGGAAGGAGAAGGTCCAACAGGGCATTGTAGAATGACTGCAGCTGTGTGGTCATGTAAGTTTGTCCTGTTAGTGGACATTTGGAATGGTGAAGCATGGATAAAGACAGATATGGGGATATGAGAGAGTCCTGGGCCCTGCACAGGACACCCCAGTATGTATTGTTGCTATGATGCCCAACCTCTGGGAAGAATGATGCACAGAACTCCATGATCCCAGAAGGCTAAATAATTACTTTATTATACTGCATTATACTATAGATATATTACAAAGAGTACTAAAGAATACTAAAGAAAACTCGTGACAGTCAGGACACAGCCTTTTGTGATTGGCCAAGGAAACAAAACAATCCTCAGCAGAATCCAATTAGCAAATTCCTTCAGGTAATCTCCCAACGCATTCCACATGTGCAAAAACACAGGCACAGCAGATGAGGTAAGAATTGTTTTGATCATTCCTTTCGCTGCTTCTCTCACAGCCTCTCTCTGTTCAGAGGGCATGTGAATACCACACACTATGTGCCTGAGATCATTGCCCAAATTCTTCTTGAATGATCCCAGTGTTGCTGTGACCACTGCCCTGTGAAGCTGCTCAGCGCCCAGCCAACCTCTGGGTGAAAAATCTTTACATGATATCCAGCCTATACCTCCATTGCCTCAGCTTCAGGTCATTCCCCAGGGTTCTGTCGTTGGTCACAAGAATGAAGAGATCAGTGTCTGCCCCTCCTCTTCCCCTCAGAAGGAAGTTGTAACTGCAGTGAGGTCTCCCCTCAGTCTCCTCTTGTCCAGGCTGAACAGACCAAGGGACCTCATAGGGCTTCCCCTCCTGACCCTTCACCATCCTTGTGCCTCTACTTTGAATCTCTCTAATATCTTTATACCTTTTTTCTATATTGTGGCACCCAAAAGTGCCCCCAGCACTGGAGGTGAGGCTGCCCCAGTGCAGAGCAGAGCAGGACAATCCCCTCTCTTGCACAGCTGGCCATGCTGGGCCTGGTGCCCCCCAGGACAAGGATGTCCCTCCTGGCTGCCAGGGCACTGCTGACTCATATTCATGTTGGCAAGGCCCTCTTTCAGATGTAAGAAGGAGATTAGTGGGTATTAAAGTCTTCCCTGTAACAGAGGAGAGTGATGTGACAAAATGTAGGCAGCAAAAACCCTCCAAGTCTTTCAGCAACAGGCACATAAAGTGCTCCATCCCTCTTTCATCCATGCAGCTGGAGCAAGTTGTCCTCCTTTATTAACAAGCAGAAACTGCCAATGAAGAACAAGAGAGTGTTACATCCTTTTGTGGTTTTTTGGTTTTTTTAGGTAGCTACTTCATATATGCCTGCTGAAAACTTCTCCATGTATTACCTAGCCTCTGTTTACATCTAAAGTAAATCTAAGTGCAAATTAGTATTTGAAAAGTGTTCATTAATTTTAAAAACAAAATTTGGCTTTTAAAACAATCATCAATATAATCAAGGACTTGAACTTTTTCTTTTTAAAGTAAACAACCCTTTAAATTAAATAATATAAATGAATTTTTCAGAATTTTTAATGTTTAAATGCAAATAGCATTTTCTGAGAAACTCTGATAGTAGTTTCATTTTTTTTTTTTTTCCTGGCTAGTTTGGTGGAGAATTTCTCTTCTTATGCTATTTGCAGCAGTGCAAATTTTCTATGAATTCTGCTAGAAAATGTAAGGTCTTCCTTATTTTCATGCCTGGAATAGCATCTAAGGTGAACATATTCCTGAATGTTTTCTCTCTTCTGTGCATTAGCATACTCAATTCTCATGGTCTGAGCATAACTCTCAGTGATCTCACCTGCCAGAATGTGACAGAAGGAATCAGGATGAGTGACAGATGACCAAAATGCTGAACAGCTGCTGTTGATGTCAGTTTTTGCTGTTTAATGTGTTTTAATGTTTTATAACCAGAAAATAAATTTTCTCACTATGTATGTTTAGTGAAATCTAAAAAAATAAAAAGTCCCATAAAAACAAGCAAATAGAATCACAATTGACAGAGACTTTTCCCATAGATATCATCAGGGTCTGATCCTGAATCTATGCCATTAATGTGCAGGTTTTTGTGACTAGTACTGCAGTAGGTACTATTTATTTTTGTGGAATTTTTATTAGATGGGGGAGGTGTGTGGAGAATGAGCCAAGGTAATTGACAGAGAGCAAGACAGGTTTCAAATAGGAAACCACAGCTCTGTAGGAGGACATTGGAAGTTGTGTGTTTGTGAAATTCAGAGCAACTGCAGGGGGAGGAGTTCAGATCACAGAACATAAAGCGAGACAAGAAGAAAATGAGCTTTTTGTGGTTTATGACTGTCACCATTACTGAATGCCTACTTAATTTTAGGCACTTCTAAATAAAAAAAAAGGTAATAAAAATCGTTATGTTTCTAGTATTGGCAAGTGAAAAATAAAAATGAGCCTTTGGATTGTGCTCTGATTTTTTCACCTAAAAAGCACTTGTGACTATGCAAAAAACATATTTTGATAGGCAATAGGGAAAGTAGCAGGATATAGTTTATATTTGTCTTTTCAGTAAGCAATTTCTAAACAGGTTGCTGAAGCTAGATGCCATGACAGTTTCTCTTCAATACAAGTGGAAATTTCTGCACTCTAATAAAAAGCTAGCAATAACAATACTGTACAAAAGTCAGGCCAAAAAAGTTAATTAATACATTAACAACTAATTATGATAAAATATTAGATTGCAAACCCAGGAAGGTTGTTATTTCTTTCTTCTGGCACTTTATAAGATAGTTATATTCCATGCATTGTTACATTACTAGTTCCATAGCAAAGTTTAGAGGTTTACATTTTAGAGTTCAGCAAAACTCTTTAAGGAGGGAAAAATTGCTTTGACATTTACATAGGACTTTGTAAAACAGAAAAGCAGCAATCTTTATCTCATATATATTTTTTTCAAAAGCTGCCTATTGGCAATACTGAAATAAAATACAAAGGAGTAATACTAAGAAAAAACTCCAAACCTGCATTAAGAGGAAACAGTGCCTGATGAGTTGTATATATTTGAATACTAAGAGCTATGCCTGTTTTCCTCTGAGTCTTCAGACAGCTGGACAATTCATCAGAGAGATTTCTGCTCTTCTTATTTTTTTTTCTTATTTTCTTATCGTTCCAATTATCTCTTCCCAAACACAGGCACTAAGGGAACTGTTTCATACATCCCAGGAGAATTTTCCCATATCCCCTCCATGAGGGGAAGAGGAGTTGCAGACACTCTAGTGCAGACACTTCTCTCTGGTGATCAGTGACAGGACCTGAGGAATGGCTGGAGCTGTGTCAGGGGAGGTTCAGGCTGGATATCAGGAAAAGGTTTTTCACCCAGAGGGTGGCTGGGATCTGGAATGGGCTCCCCAGGGAAGTGATCACAGCATCAGCCTGACAGTTCAAAAAGCACTTGGGCAATGCTCTCAGGCACATGGTGGGATTGTTGGCATGTCCTGTGCAGGGCCAGGAGTTGGACTCCATGATCCTGGTGGGTCCCTCCCAGCTCAGGATATTTTATGATTTCATATTTACAATATATGATTTTATTGTCACAGAATCACAGAATTAACTAGGCTGGAAAAGACCTTTGAGATGATCTCTCTACCACATCAGTGACAGTATGTTTCCCATCACCCTGAGAGATTAGTCACTGCATAAAGCTAAAACTTTAAAACTTAGGAAAAAAAAATACATTGTTCATTCTTCTATTGTTTGCTACATAGTGTCCCTTGTGAAGTTGAGTGTTGTTAAAATGTGCTAAAAGAAAGAAACAGGAAAATTCTGTTTAATGTCTATGGAGCTGTCAAATTTAGAAATACAAGTGCGTTCATGGCTCTGTGACAGCCCTTTTCTATGTACTTCAGAAAGACAAAAATGTCTCAGGATATGGAAAAACACGGGCCACTTGTGGGGTTCATTTTGATATTTTTGTAGGTTGCTTTGTGAGGCAGGTGGAGCTGGTCCAAGGAATTAACAGAGTCAAGGGGACATCTGCCTGTCATTAGAGCAGCAGAGAGTCATGGAACTGATTGAATGCTGCATTGTCACCAGGACATAGCTGTAAGAAGTGCTGAGAGCTGCAGCAATGAATCCAGCACAAACATTCATTTCCAGAACATAGCTGTAGGTCACACAAGAAAATATGGGTGAGAAATTTGCATAGCCTTGTCTCTAATTAAAGCTTCACTGAGCTGGTAGGTTAAGAATTGCAGATTGAAGGCACACACTACCTTTGTCCTTTCTGTCTCAAATTAGGTAATGGCCACTGAAAAGAACCTGACCTTAGCAAATCATCTAAGGCAGAGACAGACACAGGTGCCATTTTTCATTATTCCTGTGCATTAAATGACAGACACAAATCAGCCATAATCACTGCTGAAGGCACAGCTATCTTTAAGTTTTTTAGCCTTGGATTAAGCAATATTCTACCTTGCTCAATGTGAGCTGGAGCAGACCCAAGTCAGACTCATTGACATTAATCAAGAGCTCTTTGGGATATGCACACACAACACCGTCCAGCTTGTGCCTTTCTCAAATGCATTTTTGTAACCAATTTTGTTGCCCTGGGAGAGTCCTAAAACCCATGCAAATGATCAGCAGAGCTTTTCTTGAGCTTGGAGTTCTTATCAGATCCAATTGTGAAGTTAAGGGTATCCACATGCCATCTGCCTGGCTCTGAAAGGGCAGCAGCTGATGTCCTGCTGATGACCTGCTACCAGGTCTCCCGTGCCAAAAGGAAGGAAACTTCTTCCAAAGTTTCCTTCCACCTCTGCCATCCAAGGATTGCTCAGGCCAGAGCCAGCAGTGTGCAGACAACTGAGTGTGAACTTGGAAGCAATCCTTCAGTGCCAGTCCTCCCTCCTGGTTCAAACAAGCTGTGGTGGGACAGCTGGTACTAAAGAGAACTTGGACTTGCAGTGATTGCTAGAACTCACTGTATGCCTGGATAGCCAAGGCCAAAGTTCTACCTTGAGATTTATTGGGCATTCCTGTGCCTATTTCTTGTCAAGGTGATGAAGGGCTGTGATGGAGTCCTGTCATACTCACACAGCCACACTTCCAGCCAGAGCAAACCTCAGGACTGATGATAAAAAAAGGGAGACAGGATGCAATCTAGAAGGGAAAGAAAAGAATAATGTATACTCTTATCCCACGTGCACAGCCTCTCTCTTCTCATGAACATATTGTACTTGGAAAAGAACTCTTCTGCTCTTTACCTAGGGTAAGTCTCCACAGTGGATACAATTTTTTGCTTTTTGAGCTTTGGGGTTTTTTTAAAAAAATCATGAATTGAAAAATACGAACATTTTTTAAATATTTATGGTGTATAAATATACTTTTCAGGTGGGAAAAGAGAAAACTTTGGGAAATTAAGTGGTACCTGCAGCTTAAATAGTCTCCCTGGCTTTCTTTTATAGCTTACAGAAAGAGACAGACCCTCTGGGGAGAATATAAAATCCTGTTCCTATGGTGAAATGCTGCTTGAGGTGCCTATCTTCCCTCAGGGATCCTAGTGAGGGCTGGTTTCTTCAAAGCATATCTCTTTCTGTGATGACCTGAAAGCATTAATTTGCAGGTGAAATGCAGTGATGTGTGGAAGCCACGCTGGCAAATTCCCCTGCACCATTAGATTTCACAGCTGTGTCAGGGCAGGAGCAGCAGACAGAAAACCTGAAGTGCCTACACATCTCAAACTGTGCATCTGTCAAGGCCTTCTGAGATGGGATGCACCAGGGTGAGGGTTGACTTATACTGATCTCTCTCTCTCTCTTTATCCTGTTCCTTGTCACAACAGAATGTTTTGGAGTGGGAGAGTAGCTGGTTATTAATATGAAATGATTTCTTTAACTTGTCAGTATGATCATTTAGAACCCACAAAAAAATATTTCATGCCTAAGAAAATAATCTGTTTCATCCTCTTTCTTTTTTGCTACTACGATTTCTTTTGTTTAGATGTCAGTATAATCTGAAGTAGAACATTTCAGCATGAAAGCTCTGAAACTTGCTTTGATGTTCCCCTCACCTTTCTACAGCTACCTGAAAGGTGGGGGTCAGCCTCTTCTGCCAGGCAACAGCGACAGGACAAGAGGACACGGCCTCAAGCTGCACCAGGGAATGTTCAGGTTGGACACCAGGAGGAATTTCTTTACAGAAAATGTGTTTAGGCTTTGGATGGGCTGCCAAGGGAGGTGGTGGAGTTCCCATCCCTGGAGGTGTCCAAGAAACTACTGGATGTGGCACTTACTGCCATAGTAGAGTTGACATGGTGATCTAATGTTGGACTTGATGAACTTGGAAGTCTTTTCCAACCTTAATGATTCTGTCATTCATGCAAATTACTCAATGAATTTGACAAAAATTTTCAAGGTTTTTTTGGCCACTCTGAAGCTACCTTGACAGTGAACAAAAAGAATAGATGAAGAATTCCATGTCTAGCTAGCATTTTTCAGTCCTTATTTAGAGACATTTGTCACACCATTAATGTTTGCAAAGCAGCACATCCCTCCATGCCAGGAGAAAGCAATATTGCTGCATTTATCTACCTAATACAGAGATAAACAAGAAACGTCACTTTGTTTTTGGAAGATACTACCAAAAGCAATGAAAAATGACAAGCTATAAATTGCCTTATTAGCTTCCTGTGCAGAGCCAGCTTGGGATTTCACTGCTTGCCAGAAAACAAGGCACCAGGCTCACCCTGTCCCCATGTCCCCAGCTGCCTGGGAGAGAGGAATGAACCAGAGGGGCTTCTGGCTCCCTCTCGGAGGGTTGGATGCAGCCCTGCCTGTCCCAGGCACTGCCAGCCAGCCTGCAGGACTCACCCCCTCTGCTTTTCAGGCAGGGGGTCAGAGGTAGTTTTCAATAGAAAACAAACCTCTTTTCATTCCTATTTTATTTCATCATTGTGGGAATGAGAAAAATTCATGGGTGTAAAAGACCATTTTGTGCTATATTTACTGCTTTTATAATGACAAAAAGTACTAAGAAACCACAAAGCTATTATTTGTTCTGATCTAATATCCTGAGAACTACAATAAATGGAATTTTTTTTTTCCTACCGTGAGGATGACATTTTTAGCTTTAAACATTTTTTTTTTATGTCAGAAAGACTTGAGATCAGACCTTAAGATAATTGTATTATGATTGCTTTCTGATTTTGTTACCCTTTCTCTTATTTTTCTGGCATGATTTGGGAATAAGGTGGTTTAAAACCAACAATAGAAACTGACTATACTTAGAAAACCATCACAGCCTGAAGATGCATTATTTCCTGAAGTGTTAGAACTAGAAAAGTCCATTTTAATTCCCCAAGTAAGCTTGTAATTTCAGTTTCCAGGTAACATAAAATATTAACCTTTCACTCCAGTGTTTGTAAGGTACCAGCTATTAAAATACACATGGGAGAAGCTTGCAAGGTAGGGGGTTTTGTAGGACACTACAAATGATTTCAGGATTGCTATGCTTTTGCAAACAATTCTCCCAGACTACTGATCAGACAGAGGGAAAATGTATCCCTGTGTAATTAACCACTCCAGAGCCCCACAAATATGTACACACAGACACACACACAGACACACAGACACACAGACACACACACACACACAGACACACACACACACACACAGACACACACACAGACACACACACACACACACACACACAGACACACACACACACACACACACACACACACAGACACACAGACACACACACACACAGACACACAGACACACAGACACACAGACACACACACACACACACACACACACACAGACACACAGACACACACACACACAGACACACAGACACACACACACACACACAGACACACACACACAGACACACACAGACACACACAGACACACACAGACACAGACACACACACACACAGACACACACACACACAGACACAGACACACACACACACACACACACACACACACACAGACACACACACACAGACACACACAGACACACACACACACAGACACACACACACACAGACACACACACACACAGACACAGACACACACACACACACACAGACACACACAGAGACACACACACACACACACACACACACGCACACAGACACACACACACTCTCACCCTCCTGGGATGGACCCTGACTCCTTCCACCGCCCTGTAGCTGACTGAAGAACCACAGCAAAGTGCTGGCTGACTGTCTACACAATCCAGCTACATGCTGGCTTCTCCTGATGCCTACCCTTAATTTACTTTTCAGAGAAGGTAACCATGCTAATTGCACACACACTTTTTCCCCTGAGACACACAGGAGCTCAGCTATCTCGTGATGCTTCTTGCTGTGTCTACAGCAAGAATAGCAGAGGAGAGTCAAGCAGATGTTTCTCAGTCCCTGAAAATCTCTATGTAATATAAAGGTGATTTTTCAGCATAACAGTGAAGTGCCTTTGTAATTTTTTTTTTCACATATTAATCTCAGGCATCTTTTAAGTTTGCGGGTGTTTGTTTGTTTGTGGGTTTGGTTTTGTGGGTTTTTTGTTTGGTTGGTTTTTTGTTGTTTTGGTTTTGTTTTAATAAAGGAGAGTTTGTATCTTTCTGACTATGAAATAGTTTCGAAACCAAAATCTTTCATTTTGAACAGAACACTTCAGAGCCTTTGGGGTGATCTCTTTGTGGCCTTCAGGTACCTGAAGGCAGCCTGCAAGAAAAGTGGAGAGGGAGTATTTACAAGGGCCTGGAGTGACAGATCCAGGGGGAACAGCTTCAAACTGGAAGAGAGTAGATTTAAATTAGATTCTAAGAAAATATTCTTTGCTGTGAGGATGCTGGCACAGGTTTTCCAGAGAAGCTGTGGCTGTCCCATCCCTGGAAGTGCTCAAGGCCAGGTTGGATGGAGCTCTGAGCAACCTGGTCTTGCATTAGGTGCTGCCCACAGCAAGGGGATTGGAACAAAATAATCTTTAGGATTCCTCCCAACGCAGGCCATAAAAAATCCCAAACAATCAGACAAAAAAAAAATCCAATAAAAACCTTGTATAGATAGGTGATTTTGTATTTTCATGTCCATGCAGTAAAGAAGATTTTTTATGACGACACCTTGTGAAAAGCAGTTTGAAATGTTTAATCTGCTTAATATCTATTCCCTGGGTTACTTCCATGGCACCAGAAGAGGTAGACAAGTTTACAATCAAATACAGTTGTCTCCATGTCCATAAAAATTGAAAAAAATATGATTAAAAAAATAGGCAAAATGGTGCAGATATTTCTGAGATCTCTTAACATTTCCATAAATTTAATTCCTAAAACACAACTAAAAAAATTAACCAGAAATTCACAGTGTTCAAAATTTACATATCAGAATTGTTTATTGTTACATCTGTGGTTGGTTTGCCTCCTACCTGGCTGATATAAGTAAAATGAACAACAGTTTTTAATCGAATATTCAAGGAAAGTAGCATGGAATTCTCTAGACTGTACCTGCAGAACTTAAGTGATGGTTTTGATTGCACTTGTGATTAGTACAGCAAATGCAATCTCTGATTTTGAAGTAGCTATGCAGTTCTTTTTGACCTTACCTGAAATAACAGCAAGGAAGACCTTAGAATATTTCAGAAGTAAAATGAAAGAGAAGTAAAGGAAAAAAAAAACCCTGAATTAATTTTGTGTTTAGCTATAAAACTGGTGGTTTAGCTTGTGGATGGCTGGCTTTGGACACAATTGACTAAATGAGGCTGATTTGGTAGGAAATTTATTTAAAATGTCTTTAAATATCAAGCAATTGAAGGCATCTTGCAATGATGAAAACATGAATCTTGCAGCGAATTCATTGCAAGATGCAGGTTTTGTCTGGAACTTCAGTTTCTTAATAATATTGCAAACTTCCTGCAAAAGATATCTGTGATGAACACCTGCTTAAAATGTAGGAGAATATCAGGAGCCTGTGTTTCTCTAAACCTCCTTTGTGGAGAACAGCCTAACAATGCTAAAGAAGGAAAAAGTCAACTGGTTCTTAGGAAGGAAAAAGCCAGCTGTGCTGTTTCATGTTATGGCTGAATCAAACTACAATTTAAATAAAGCCAGGAATCTGCTACTGTGGGAAAAAGGAAAGGCTCACTTCCTTTCCCCTCTTTCTCTGTTTCTCAAGTCATGCCACACTTTGCATGTTCCATGCTTGGTGGCTCTTGTCTAGGGAGACATAAAAAGGACTGGGGAAGAAGAATGTATCCACAAGGAAAGCAAAGCCCAGCAACTCTGCTGAAAACCAGCTCTGCCTGGGATTGGGGGAGGCCAAACCCCCCTGACTCATCTGCTGAGGCCAGGTTTGCACACAGTCTCCCCTCAGCTGAGGGGGAGAGAGAGGTTTTGTCAGCGTGATGGCAAAACCTCTGGTGCAGAATAGGTGAACACGCATCACCAGGGGCTAAAAGCCAAATAAAGAAGCAGACCCTGCAGAGTCCTCCCTTACACAAACTGTCTCTCCTGCCAGGTTACACTCACCCTGAACATTCACATGGCAGGTGTCATGTCTTACTTAGAGGGTGTCATAAACCACCAAAGGCTCCCAAAGAACCAGCCCCTGCTCATTCCTGAGGCTTTTAACCAGAGGACTGCATGTGATCCACAAGTGTTCCAACAGATCCAGAGTCTGTTGCAGAAAACAGTGTAAAACTTGCCTGCCTCCCATGGGAGGTACCTGGGCATTCCCACAGATACCTGGATGTATTAATCCACTGAGCTCTGGGTTACACAGGACCCTCCAAGGAGACCAGAAGAAAGGGACCAACTGGATGCTGTCAGGATCCAGAGTCTCTCCATCACTCCCTTTCTCTCCCTGCCCCCTTCTCCTTTTTTTGTTTCTTTCTCTCTCTCTCCTCTCTATCTCTCTCTCCCTCACACTTCCTGTTAAATAAAATCCATACTATTGACTTCAGTATATGGCCTTGTTTCTGATAGTGGGGCCCTGGAAAATGTCAAGATAGACTGAAATGTTAAGCTTTGCGTTGCACCTACGTAAGTAGTATAATAAATGATATAATTGTTAGATGTGATGATTGTTTAGTAATTAAAAATAATTATTGTATAATCATAAGAAGAATCATGAGAAACTGTGTGTTCCTAATCTAAGGAGGCTATGCTTAGCTGAAATCTATGTATACAATAGAACAATATAAGTTTAATAATTAACATGAAAGTTATATAACAGTAGAATATAAAAACATCTTCATCTCGAACCCATGTTGGAGTGAGATTTGGGTTTGTACCCCTGACACCCAGAGCTCTTCAATAAAAGCACCTGCATATAATCATTTCTCGTGATTATTTGTTCCTGAACACTAACATTTCCACCTTAATTCAGGACAGGCATCTCTCTGTGGATCACAGCATGGTGGCATCCTGGGACAGTACTCCCAGCTGGGAGACATCACTATGGGAAAGTACAGAAGAGGTCCTTGAATGACCTCTTGCCAGCCAGCTGGAAGAAGATTATCAATTTTTTTTTTTTGATTATCAGTAATTTATGACACAGTTGCAAGAACACAAATGAGTGGAGGGCAGCACCTTCTAAGAGACTGAGTCCAGCCCTCCTTTTCAGGTGCCACTTTGACTACAACACAGGCTCCCTTCTTGTTCTATCATCTTTAAAGCTGCTCCCTTCTGAACAGCTAGGTAAGGACAAAAGGAGAGACAGGTTCTTGGCTCTTAAGCTCTGTATTTCAGGGGTTCACCTGAGCAAGAGAAGACTGGAGTACAACTCTTCAGTGTCAGTAAATACAGACAAATGTCACCCAGACAAGAGACTGGAAGAGACCTGCCTCAGAAGAAGCACAGGCTGGAAGTCACCAGTCAAGAGCATTAGTGAGGGATCAGGTGCTGAGCTGAAACAGGAAGAGAAATGGGCTTTTGCACAGGTGTTCTGCTTTTCAGGTCTGCCTCAACCAGTGTCACGTGCAAGACTTTTGCAAGTGTCCACCTTTCTTACACATCTTCATCTTTCAAAAAGCAGAGGGCATGAGTACAATGTCCAGCTCAGCTCTACTCAAAATCACCAAGCACTTGAGTTTTTGCTGAGATTCTGCAATGCCTCATTTACTGTCATTTAAATATATGCAGGAATTGGTTTCTTTGTAACATTCTAAACAGATAAAAAATTCTTTATCTTTACCTTAGAAACAGAATTACTAAGATTTATATAAAAACATAATAAACATAACAAAGCTATCTGTCTGAAGGTGTAATTTAAACTCCACTTAGTCTTCAATAAAAACAAAATAGCACACTATAACCATTTACTGCATGTACTTTAACACAATTAACAATTTGAGTGTTCTGAAGAGCTTCTAAAATTTCATTTTACAGAGGAACAGTGATCTTTTCAATATTTTTTGGGCCACTGAAAGAGATTAAATGTTGCTTTTATGAGCATTTATGAGAGCAGTTTCAGTTATTAAAAGCAAAACCTCAAACTGTAGCTTCTTTTTTCAACTAAATACGCTGATCTAAGTGCAGAAACCTTTTAGTTAAGCTAAGCTATATATATATTTAAGTATATATAAAAATATATATCCAATTAAAATGTGCTTTGTGTTGATTATGGAGACCAAAATTTGAACTATGTAAAAATCAAAAAATGACAGTAGGTTTGCAATAAAGCAGAATATATTCAGAGTTTATAAACTTACTTACACTTTTGGGTGTTCAGTCGAGATGTTTTTAATACCTTTTCCCTTAACAGAAAATATTAAATGAGTCAGCAATAGAACAGTTTAGAAAACTGGAAGGGATTCATTCCTATTTTCTGAAATTAGGTCATAAACCTCCTGTTCAAGCACATATGAGTAATATCAGAGAACAAAAATGTGAAACTACAGTAACAAGGCAGACAAATAGCAGCTAAATACCTTCTACACATCTTGCCTAAGTACGCTCATAAAATCACCTTTATAAAAATATGCCATTTCAAAGAAAATAAAAAGACAAGCATCTTTTGTAACATCAGCAAGAACATTGGTTCTGTTTCTGTAACTTTTGAAAGAAAAAAATAGTTGCCTCTTTCCAAGGATAAAAAAGGCAAAGTTAAAAGCAGTTAAATGCTTTCCTGTTTTTTTGTTTCATTTTGACATTTTGAACTTAAACAAAAAAATTCTAAGAAGCAATAGCATAGCTACATACAGATCTCTGGTGTTTTAGGGTTTTTTCAAATAATAAATCCATTTATTTTCTGAACCAAGTTGTACTACAGATAGCTTTATATCGTAGGAATTAAATCTGTGATGGCTGTAAGGCTGATGTTGTGCCAGACTGGGAGAGCTCCTGTGTGCATGAGGTTGGGAAAAACAACCTGTTGGATTCCAGGAATGACAGGAAATTCCTGGAAGCTTTGGAAAATGCTGCGTGGGTGAGTGGAACTAGAGACCATGATTCTCCTAGGCGTTCTTCTGAAAGAACTGAGTAGCAGGCTCAGCTTCTTGCTCTCCCTTCTCCATGCCCAGAGGCCCAGAAGATGAACAAGCTCTGCTTCTTATACAGTTCCATCCTAATTACTTCATACTGGAGTAAATAGCCATTTCAATCCCAGGCTACTACATGTTAATTGGAGAAGAATCTACTAAAACAGCACAGTATTTATAGATAGTTAAAAAAAAATTAAAAGTTGTAACCATGGATAATAATGATTCTTCCTCTACATGGCAGATACTTGTGTAAACAGCATTCTTTGTCAATAAATTGCATATTTAAGAGTTCCATTTCCTGTGGTCTCTGAGAGACAGTATTTCACCTTCAAACACATCAATAAAACTGACCAATACCCAAGGAAAAAACATGAAACCACTGCTTTTTTCCACCTCTTGCCAGTGATTCATAAATAACAATACAAGCTCAGATCTGACATCTGCAAAATTACTGTATTATCTTCTAAATAGTCTTCGTATCAGTGAATCATTCACTAGTTTAAATTCTCCTTATTTCCTAATTTTAAGGCAGTGTAGAGGTAAAAACAAATTTAAAGACAAAATGCAATGCAACTGAAATGTTTGTGCTCTGATGCCATGTAGATTGTGCCTTTCCAAGTATCTTTTACCTTTCCTAATATATATATTTTTTTAATATTACCATTATAGGAAAGTGTGCATACTTCTCTAACCAAAAGGTATTTGCTGCAGCTCTCTGATGGTAGATGTTAGATTTCTTCTGATGGTCTCTGTCAGTGAAGGTAATGATCAAGCTTTGACCATGATGTCATGGGCAGAGCCCCCTGTGGTTCTCACTTCACACAATTTCCTCCTGACCCAGCACAGCAGTCAGGGCAACACCTTCAAGAAGGAAAACTAAAAAAACAAAAACAAAAACAAAAACAAAAACAAAAACAAAATTTAAAAACCCAAACAAACGAAAACAACAACAAAAAAAACAACACACAAAAAAAAAACCTACCCAAAAAAATCACAGTAAAGCACTGCCATCACATTAATATTTCTTGCATAACACTGTCTCCTAAGGAACTTGGAAAGAAATCTTCATTAATTTAATGGAGAGGGGTAATGAATTTTAATTATTTTGGAGGAATGGCAGGCAAATCTTCTCCCCTAGATACTCCAAGGTAGAGTCAAAGTTTGAGCTTTAGATGAGAGAATCTCTGCAGGCTGCACTTTAGGCATTGCTATGTACTGTGGGACACAAAACCAGACCTGTATGAAGGTTTGGCTGAGATGGAGTTAATTTTCCCACTTCAGCCCTCACAGTGCTGAGCAGAGAGAAAGGTGTTGAGAACCCAGCAGTGTTTGGGTACTGCTGGGCAGTGGCCCCACAGCTCCAAGGCCAGCTGTCCAAACCAGCACCCACCCGCCCCAAAAGGCCATTAGGGTGGGTGTGGGCAGGAGCCTGGGAGGGGACACAGCCAGGGCAGCTGACCCAGGCAGACAAAAGGGAAATTCCATTCCATACAGCATCTTCTCAGCAATAAAAGCTAAGGCAGAGGTTGGAGGCACTCAGGTTTTTCTGGCATTTGTCTTTTGGGGCAACCTCTGCTGTACTGAAACCCTCTTTCCTGGGGCATGGCAGACATTGGTTGTTGATGGGAACTGGAGAGATAAGACCTTTTTTCTTTTGCTTCTGCACCCATAATCTTTGCTTTTGCTTTTACTTTATTAAACTGCCTTTAACTTGACCCATGAGATTTTTTTCTGTTTACTTTCTCCCCAGGCCCTGCCCTGCTGAGGAAAGGGATATTATATAGATCCCCACTGGAGCAGGAGATCTAGGGATAGAGCACCTTGCAAACACCCCAGGTCAATCCACCACAATGCAAAAAAAGGTTTTTGAGCAAAACCTGAGCCCTGAGATGCCAAAACCCACAAAAAACGAGCCACAGCACTGAGAGGGTAAAGCTACAAAGCAACTCTTAAAGAAATAATTGTTGTCAGAAGCTCTTTCCACTGGCATGTTTTTTCTTCTCCTCATGGCTCTCTGATTCTTTGCAAGAACAAGAACAGATACTGCTCCTGGGAGACTCAGAGTTGAATAAGGCTTGAGATCTACACTGCTTTTAGCATTGACATAGTGTGTATTTGAGGACTTAATCCTTCTTGCAGATAAGTTGAGATGTTACCTAACATTGCCATAGGCTTCTCAGAATTGTTTTTGATAAGAAAAAAAACAGCAGAGAATCATGGAAAATCTACTTTTCTTGAAAACAGATCAAAGAAAAAGTATCAGTGCAGGAAATTTAAGAGAAAACACAGAGAAACAGTTGAGAGACTTTAAATCGAAAAGTGACGGGCAATGGTGAATTGGCAAGGAATCATTTGAATACATAAAGCCTTAATCACACAATTAGTGACTGAAAGCTAAGGTAAAAAGGAAAATCAGTGCCAAACTTGCTGTGATGGTGATGAGACTGATCACAAGGCGCACAGGAAAGGAGCTGTGATAACAGTGGAAAGATAATGGTTTCCATTCCTTAATAAACAAGAGTTCTTCCTATTGCCCTTATCTCACTTCTTACAAAATATGAAGTGGGCATAATTCTCATTCTTGTATCAAAAATCAAAATTTGTTTTGAAGGTGAAGAAATACATGAGATAAATATGATGAAATACAAAACCAGACAAGCACGTGCCAATTCTTCTTGCCTTGAGACGTAAATCAGTACACAGATGACTTGTACTCAATCCTGTCTTCTCAAACGGATCTATTAGGAGACTTGGCTCCACATGCATTTTTTCATTGTTGTAGCATGTACACTCTTATATAATCACAATTTTTATAATTGCTATCGCAGCAAGTCTCAATATTTTCCTGGTAAAAGCCACTTAAGGTAGAGTTCTGATTACTTTTCTATGAGGGACCTGCACTTGAGAGAGAAGAAACCAGGAGTTTCCATTGTTATGCTTGTCACATTTAATAGATGGAGTGACAAAACACAGCTCTGATGTCCTAGTGACTGTGATCTTGAATTAAATAAGATATTTGACTACAGGCTTTTAAGGGCTATGCCTGCTATAGCTGTCTTGGAAAATAGATGCTGTAGGTTGTATAGAAGAGTTCTTTTACAGCTCCTAGACCATCAAACACATTGGATCTCCTCCCACACTTTGGAGAACGGGCAGCACTTGCATGATACAGTCTGTTTACTCTGTTTAGCTTTTACAGCTCTTTTGTCTTCCAGAATGCTGATTAACCTGCCTAAAAAATTACATTGCTGACTTTTGCATGGCACAGCATCGTCCTGTGTCATAGGATAACTAAACAAAAGCAGACTCTAGAGCTGGTACAAGGGGAGTAACCCAGTATTCATGCTGGGACTTTCTGAAGTGTTTCATATGTACTCTCATTCCTGTTTCTTCAATACCTGTTAGAAGATCTAGAGAGTTGCATGGGCACCTGTGTATATAAATATTTACATGTGCATTTCTATTTGTATGTTATTGGGTAAATGACTGATATTTTGAACTATAAATCTTTCAGGTCTAGACTTAAATTTATTGCATTACATAATTTACTGGGTTTTTTCTGTGTCTGTTAGAATATGACACAAGTTACTGAAAGGCACATTTTCTTCAAAGTATTTAATACTCTTTGCTGTTATTCATAGAGTCATGGTATTGATTTGAATCCAGGAGCACAGTATCACTCACATAGTTTGATTTGGTATGGTTTGGTTTTGTTTTGGTTTTTTGGTGTGTGGACCAAATAAACTTGATGCAGGAACTTTCAAAGGGAATTTTTTAGCTCTCAGAAAAAATTGTTCTTTTATCAATTAGCATCTTTGAGATTCTCAAACATTTATTCTTATGAAATTTTGCGTATTTAGAGGTGGAGTTTTTTCATTTTGTTGGTTTTTTTTTTTTTAATTTGAATTATTTCATCTTCTCATTTGGGTTTGTGCAGGATTGTGGTATTTTGGGGGAGAGAGAAGAAATGTGTCTATATAGTCTGATTACAAAACACAGATATTTAAAATGTATCTAATTCCTCACTTAAGGATGAGTGAACTTAGGATTTTTTTTCTCATGATGATTTACACTGTCAATTTCTTACCTTCATTTGCCAGCAAATAAGTGGATGGGCATGAACAGATGAGTTACCTCTGTGTTCAGAGTCAACCTCTCAGTTCTCTCAGAAGGAACATCAAGGCTTAGTATTTTTCTTTCACTGACTGACATATTTCAGAAGCATGTCTTTTTCAATACTGCATCTGAGAACAAATCAATATTACAGACTTCTTGCATGTAGAAATCTCCAGGAACTTTCCACATAAATATCAAATTCTACACATAAAAAACTGAGTAATGACTTCTCCTGTGTAGTTCAGAGTTTGTTTTACAAACATCTAAATATTTTCTCCTCACTTTACACTATTAAGCAAAAGCTATTCTTTCATATGAAATATTTTCCTCTCTTAGAAGTTTCATTACTCTCAATATTGTTCATGACTACTGGAGATCTGAAAAATAAAAAGCTCATCTGTAATGTAAATGTAACAAGTAATAAGTTAAATATTCTAGCAAATAAATAATTCAGAATATTTACTGGGAGTTTAAAATACCTAAATAAAATGCATCCAGAAGAACACATCTAAAGGCTGAAAACAATGAGGAAAAAAAACATTAAAACTGTAGGGATAGAAAAATACATTTAGAGAAAGATCTTGTGCAACAGTAAAGCGCAATGTGAATCAAATAGTCTCAACAAATGGATTGTGTGTGAGCATGAAATTCCACCAGAATTCAAATATGTTCATCTTTGTCCTCTGGCCTCTGATTTCTATTATTATTCCTTTTATTTTGCTTCCTTTTGCACTCATATCTTTCAGTTTCAAGTGCTCATTCTTCTCTCACAACATTTTTTATCTTCTTTTTTTATAAGTAGGCTTATGAGTGTTATCAATAATATATTGTGTAGCTTTATCCTACCATGGAAAATGTAACAAGACTAATTCATTATTTCACAAATAAAGACTTGCCTAGCTGAAAAGATACACATCAGTAGAGCAGAATACCAAAACATATTGTCAGGACTGAAGTTCCTTTGAGAAAAAAAGTGTTAAAAATGTATGCAGAAAGTATAAAGGTCATGAATTTGCAGAAATATAAGATGGTGGAGATTCAACAGAGATACATAGACAGAACCAAAGACCTGAAATCTTCACAGCCAGACAAAAAAATAAGCAAGTGACACAAATTCATGTAATAATCATCTTGCTTATAATATAAATTAAAGTTTATTGCAATGAAATAACAAAACCACATTGATTTAGGAAGGACTGACTGACCTCAAATACACAATGTGACCCCAGCCAGGGGATCATTAAGGCCAACTGACCACATCCTCAACTTTAGCATCTAATCCATAAATCTTCCTAACCTTCAGTCATCTAGGAAAACATATTTCAATACATGAAATGCATTTGAAAATATGTTGATTTTTGATGTTATTACAAATTTCATAGATTATTTTAAGAAGTTCATGTTTTCATTTTCAGTTTTTTTTGTTATATTGTCTGACTTCCTTGGAGTTTAGCGTGGATTACAGGTTTATTCAATTTCTCTTTGCTTATAACCACTCCTAAAATTATTTTATATGTGTATGTTTCATTATAGGGTATTAGGTCAGAAAGGATGTCCTTATCTCTTATGGCTAAATGAGATAATTGACCCATCAGAGACCACTGATAATCAGAAGTGCTCAAATGCAATTTTTCTGTAAAAATTCTATGTCCTCAGAAAAAAAAAAAAAAAAAAAAAAAGAAGTGTTATTTTGTCAAGCTCTTTTGGCAAGCAAAAATGGCTATTTCTGTGTGTTTTGGAACTTGCACAATCATAACTGAATTCTTGTACTACCCATGGTACCAACAACATCACTTCTTGATTCATATACTTGTAATAAGGTTGACATAAATTGTCACAAAATTTATTTTGGATTCATTAAAATAAAAGGTGTAAAAAATCATCAATCCTGTGGTTACTGATCTTTGAAATAATATTGACCAACATACTCCAGCTACTTGGATAGTCTGGGAAAAAATGAAAAAATTAGGATTGTTTTTCCTAGGGAAACATTTTAAGCAAAACAATAAAAGATTTTTTCTGGAATAAAGCAGCTTAAGAAAAGTTTGCCATTGAATTTTAGATGTTATTTAACGTTTGTAAAACAATTCTAAACTGTTCTTTGACCAGTGATGCACAGAGAAGACAGGCACAGTTATTTCTAGGTAGGAGACGTGGACCCTAATTCAGCTGCTTATTAGCTGTCAGGAAAGTCCCATCCCACAAAAACATCATTCTCTCAGATACCATAAATGCATGTTCTAGTAAAACATCCCTAGATTCCTTTGTTCATGCTGTTAGGCTTTCCCAGCTCATTAGAAGGAGTCTTAGGCAGAAGTTAAAGAGTTGTGGAAGAAGGAGAGTCAAACACTAACCTCTAGAAGTAATTGCCTGCAGCTTCATTCCCACTGAGATTTCAGGGGAAAGGAGGTGCTGTCAGTAGGTGGACATGAATGCTGCAAATTAAAACTCATTTTTAGGGCTTATTAGTGAAAGAATACCTTCCACAACTTTGTTTGCTTGTTTGTTTTGTTTTGTTTGTGGGGACTTTTTTATTTGTTTTTATTTTTCCCTTTAATTGCAAAATTTCTTCTAGAACTCCAAACAATGTGAAATGATGGACACTTCTCTAGCATGGGTGAAATGAATTGAGCTGCTGACAAGGAAATAAGTGCTCAGAGTAGTCTTCAGTCTACCATAGGAAATCATGCTATACACGAATGTATAGCATAGAGTTAATTGTATCATGTGCCCAGAAACTATGTGAAGGAGAAGGATGCAAGAATTTTATAAAACAGAATGGAGAAAAGGTCTTATAAGCAGGAAGAACAAATGACTGAGAATTATGAAAATTGTGACTAGAAGATCACTAGAGGAGCACTTTTTAAATCTGTTATCAAATTAATTATATTAATACATTTTGTATTTAACAATTCTTGCAGATAGAGATGAAGTTCATTTCTGGAGGAATGTAAGGGACCAATATGGATTTTGTCTGTACTCCCCAAAAAGCTGAGGGCATATATTTTTAATGGATAGTGACTTCTTATTATCAGATGACCTTGTATCACAAGTATTATTATCTCCTAATATTTCTTCCTGCATCTTGTCCTTAACTATCTTTTTGATTGAATTAAAGCAAGCCTTCTGAAAATGTATGTATGAAAAAATGTTATGACTGCTCTCAGTAAACTCCTACCCCGCTGAAAAATTCATGTCTTGCAGAAAATTCTCTGATGCTAAAAAAAGAAACAATCTCATAGTGCTGTCTTTTATTCAGTCATGAAATATAGAAGGGTTTGGTCTCTTCAGCAGCCTATTTCCATGAAATTTGTGAGAATGGTGTTCTCCATCAGATCTGTGTGACACAGAGTACTGATAACTTCAGAAATTAAAAAGGAATGAAAGACAAGGGCATGTATATATATAAAATTCATTACATGTGCCACACCTCCTTAGAGAAACACATTAAGATGTCTTTCAAGTAAAAAAATAAAAGGATGAAGGCACACTTTTTTTCCTGAAGAAGTTAGATTGTACTTACACTACATTGAAATCTGAATTTCCTGCATTCCTTAGATTTGCTTTTGTTTAAACCATGAAGGAAAATGGAAGTATCTACTTCCTTATGTTGAGTTACCTAAATCCTTTTGGTTCAGAACTTGTTAAACAATTTGCCTTAAAACCTTTAACCCAAATAATGTGAATGTGAAATTGCTATTTCAGGCTTTTCACTGCAGTTTGATTTGCTGTGGCTCAAATCACCTGTAAATGGCATTTCCCTGTGATGGCATATTGGTCCATGTGGTACTTTAGTCAGCTGATGGCCTTAATTACAGGATCTGTAATTCACTACATGGTTAGATAGGAAAAGCAATTATATGGATTTTTTTGTGTGTGTCAGTCAGTGGGTTTACAATATATGGCACTGTAACTGCTGTAAAAAACCTAATTCTTCACTGAGGTGAGAAAAAAATAACATTTAACTTGGCATTATCTCAGCTGAAGCTATTATGTGTGGCTGCTTTGTGTATTTTTATTACCTTTGTTGACCAGGGAACAAGAGCAAAGAATAATTTCGATATAGCCAATGAAATTTTCTCAAGGCAGAAAAAAACCAGATTCCATTTAAGGAACTGTGGTACTACTTGAGGAAAAGAAAAAAAAAAAAAAAAACAAAAAACATGGAAACAATTTACATAAAGAATATATATTTATATTCCCTTCCTCTAAGTATGGATTTAATTATACTGAAACAGAAAGTCCATTTAGTTTTATTTTGTGAACAGAAAACTCCTATACTTCATCAGACAATTAATTTCCATACTCCAATATCTTCCTGAAATGTTTGAGCAGAAACAAATGATTCACAAGGACACTTAAAAATGTTTGCAGGATAAGTTAGGGGAACTCATACCATAATTGCTGTCCATTGATGACTGAGTTCAATATCCTTTATTTTAGTATAATTCCTCTTCTCTTGGTTTCAGGAATCTCTTGCCACAAGACAATCATGCACACTGAATTCCACAGCCTGATATCCAAATAGATATATTTTACAGTATTAGATTTACCACATATATCTTTTTTTCCTGTAATCTTTCATTAAAAAATTAAGTATATTAAAGAACAGAAAGATTTTATAGGACCTAATTTTTTAAGGAGCAATAATCAGTAAACTGTAGGAAAGTATGTTGTCTCTAAGTATGGAAATTAACACCAATATTTTCATGTGACATTTGAAAAATAATTAGGATATTATAATATGGATTAAAAGCAGAACCTAGCTGTGAAAAGTGAGATAGAGATTATTTTTAAAAAACAGAATGAAGGCATAGATACAGCCAATATATATAATCTTGGTAATTCAAGTAAAATGGTGTTGACATTACATTTCGGTTTTTTTCCCCTCCTAAATTGGCATATATGAAATCTTCTTTTAATAAATAAATAAATAGGTAATTCAAAGATAAGAAATCATTGAAATAGTCTGTTTTCTGCAAGAGAATTTAGTCTAAAATACATTTTTATTAGAGTAGTTCAGTAGTTGTTTTTCCTGAAGTTCCTGCCATAGCACAAGGTGTTCTTGATTCCCTGTTAAGTCTTTGCTAATCTACTCCCAGCTGGACTAATATTGGCCATTTTCCAGATTTGGGTGATGCCTGCCTGAGAACTGTACACATCTAATAAGGAGAAGGTCACAAGGCAATTCACCCTGGATTCAGGTCTCCATTGTCTTACTATCTCGTCATGATTACTTTTCCTAATGAACCAAATAAAAGATTTCTGCTACTGCACTCCTCCATGAAACCATTTTTTTGTATAATAGAGTATGATTCCTACAACTTTAAACTTGTTCAGAACTGCAAATTGTTAAGAAGATGAGCTCTGTTCCATTCTGAAAAAGCACTTATGAAAATGCTGTAAGTAACATCTCAAAACAATGAATTAAAAACTTGGTTTTTCATAGCATATTTTGATATCATTCCATGCCTCACACCACACTTAGGCTAGATGGTGAAGGGATTTGCTTGGGTAAGTTGGGTTGAAAGGTGTTCTCCACCATTTGCTATTAAGCTCTTTAATATCTTATACTGCCTGCCTTTCCTGTGAGTGTTATTCTATTGCTCATTGGTTGGTAGTCTTAGTAATAGCTTGTTAGTACTTTTATTACTGTTTCAATAATTGTTTGATGCTCTTTCTTATCGTTGTGAATTGACCAGTTTTTATTCATGTCATAATTTATATCGGAAAGGTCTGCGCTGCATATTTTTTTCTTCTTAAGGGTTCCCAATGGTGTGTTTTGATTTCTTTTTCACTTTTGTCAGTTCAGACAAAACAAAACCTGTTTCCACCAATGAAGACACTCGAATTTCTGATCTGGCTGGATGATGGGTCATGCCCTTCTTGAGAGTGGAGTGTGAGCAGTGCAACAGTGGGTAAATTTCTCAGGCAAAACACTGGGGTATATCATAGCTACCACTCCATAATCATGGAATCCTAGAATGATTTAGCTTGGAAGGGACCTTAAAGATCATCTCATTACAACCCCTCTTCCATGGGCAGGGACACCTTCCATGAGACCAGGTTGCTCAGAGCTCCATCCAAAGTGGCCTGGAATCCTTTAAAGATTGGGGCTGCAACAGCTTCTCTGGACAACGTGTTCCAGTGCCTCCCCATCCTCACAGTAAAGAATGATTCATAATATCCAATCTAACCCTACACCCTTTCAGTTTGAAGCCATTCCTCCTTGTTCTGGCACTCCAGGCCTTGGTAAATAGTCTCTTTCCATCTTTCCTGTAGGGTCCTTTCAGGTACTGGAAGCCCACAGTCAGGTCATCCTGGAGCCCTTCCTGCTCCAGGCTAACAATCCCAGCTTTCTCAGCCTTTCCTCACAGCAGAGCTTCTCCATCCCTCTGATCAACTTGGTTTCTCCTCTGGCCTGGCTCCAACAAGTCCCCGTGCTCCCTGTGATCATTTTGAGTTGCAGCCACACACAAAGGTCTGAAACCTTCTCCATAGGATCACATGTCATCCAGAACAACATTACATCTACAAGCAGACCCTGCTGGTTTTGCTCACCTGGTTCCTCTGAGCTCCACCTTGTGCCTGACAGCACAATGAAGTGACTCATCCACCTGTGTCCTCTTCCTAGACCCCACCAGGACTGGACAGAGGGAAGGGCTGTGCCCCTGGAAGGAAGGACAAAGAGCAGGGCCACTCTGGTGATCAAGGACACAGTAGTTCTTCTGTCCAGCCTCAGCAGCTGACTTGGAAAAGGGTCTCTGGTCTCAGTGATTTGCAGTCCCTTGCTCACTCATTGCTGCTCTCTGCTCTCTGCCCCTGGCAGGGGGATATCATGTGCACAGAGCCTGTGTTTGAGGCCATACATTAATTCCCTTTGGTGGAGTATGTCAGCTTCTACAGATATTTCTCTTTTTAAGACTTTCAGGCAATCCAGATATTTAATATTTCCCCTGGAAGTTCACTGTATTATACTCTTATCCAGAAGATGGTATGTAGATATTACTCTTAATAAAAGAAATATTTTAATTTTTCCTAGCTATCTGCAAATATTTCTTCATAAGATAAGATTGTGTTTCCCTGGTTAACTCACAATTTATTGTCCCAAAACACTCTTTTTCCCACTAGAGTGTATATTTTCTTCTAATCTGCATGTTAACAAATGTACATTTGTAAATGGAACATATGGATATAGAATATTATTGGCTCTAGATTTTTAGCAGATATGTCAATGATCATCATTTGTGCTCCCATTTAGCTTTAGTCTCAATGTAGTTCAACAAAACATTAAAAAACACTCCAGTGATTCTAGTATTAGCTGAAACTGGAGTTTCTCAGTCCCCTGAAGGCTGTGTGAAGAACAGGTTGATTTCAATGCTATCTTATGTTAAAATTATTCCTTTTTAAAAGTTATGAGACCCTCTCAAGTCTTCTGAAAACATGTATCTTTGTGAAAAACAATTTTTAATATATGCATATATTTAATTTTTACACATTTAAAGAAAAAATATATTCATTTTTTTAGTTCTCAGGTTTTGGGTTTTCATCCTTTCTATTTAATTCTTGTCACTTGAGTAAAAATGTTGTTTATTTACCTTTTTCAAATTCATAAATATTTTAAATTTGGATTTTTCTATTTTTTGCCTTTTTCTGTGAAACCATTTAAAACACTGCTCATTGCACAGGAAGTGGCAGTTGGATAAAATTGAAGGGGGAAATTGATGCAATTCTGCTAACATGTTTTAATTAAAAGTTTAGCAGGAAATATTATAACTGAAAAAATGTATTTGTATTACTGTATTCATAGAGATAAAATCTGGACAGTTTTTTGAAGTGTTTCACTAGTTTTTTAATAATTCTTTTTTTTCTAGGCACCTGAATCTTAACTTTGGCACAGATTAGCCAAAAAATTGTGAACTCATAATAATGCTTTTCCCTTAAAAAATTAGATTTTTTAAAAAAATTTTTGTACCAATATTTGAAAAAAAAATTATATATTTGTTGCCTAAATTCTCATTGCTTCTGTCTTTGTAAAACTTTTTTGACTCAGCTTTTAAAATTTTATTGACAAAAAACAAGATAAACTGATTTAAAAATATTTCATAACAATGAGTATATCTTCTATTATTTGTTACATACACTGCTCAAAATCAATTGGGGGTCTTGGCAGGTTTATTAGCCACTTCTTAATGCTAATTCTCTTCTCACTCAATCTGATGTAAGAATATATGTGACAGGAGTAATTGACAGGATTGTTGTGTGGTAGTCCTCCATAGGACACTGTGCCAAGTACCAACTCCTGTGTAATATTTATGGACAAGAATTCTGGCTGCATTGGAATTTCAGTATGTAACTTCAGATTAGGTTTTTGTCCTCCTCCTCTTTGAACCCCAGTGGTCACTGCAGGATGCTGATCACCTTTGCTTCCACATCTATCCATTCTTGTTTGCTTGTTATAAGTTCAACCCTTCTGTTTAGCTCTTTAAAAATTAGTCTTCATATTTGATGCTCTTTTTCAGCAGAAGCTCTGGGATCTGTCTCAACCAATGAAAGGATTTTTAGAATGGATTCATACAAATCCTTTGAAATTCTTCTTTGTTCCTTATGTCACAACTCAAATTTTCCCAAATGTTCAAATTTATACACTTGTATTTCCCCCTCAGCCAGTAATGCTAGGCTTTAACTCACCATGTTTATGAGCTGCTGAGCTCGTACATCCCCCATGTTTCTGTCAAGTCTCCTACATAAATTTGCCCTGTTAGTCACAGCTTCCAAATTCTCCTTGTTTGTCCTTCAAGCTTCTTGTGTTAGCATGCAGGTATTTTATTATACTTCTTATATGCCTGAAAGCTCTCTGAGACTGATGTATTGGCATAATTTTGAAGTATTTGAAAGTTCTTTATACTCATCTTCTTCTAGAGAGCTTTTCTCCTTTCTCCTTCTTATCATGGTAAAGAATATTATTTATTTAATACATGTAATTGATCTAGCCACTAAATCACTAGCCCAAAATAATCAATTCATCTGCATTTACTCAGATCAACTGTTAGTTCTCATCACTGCTTAAAGGTTGCAAAACACAAATATGTATCAGACTTAAAGAAAGATGGAGAGAAGGGCAAGAGAGACTGAGAGGGATTTGGGAAGAGTGAGGTTGCTGCCCTCGCATTGTATGAAACATGCTTGTCTTATTCCCTAAAGAATTATAATTTGTGTATTGCATGAAAGACAGGAGAGGGATTGGGACTTAATTATGTTTATGCCAAAAAAAGCCCTCCCAACATAACAGCAGAGAGAGTCTGAAATCTGGTGTCCTAGAACAGTGAGGCTAAAAACACCATTTACAGATGGCAGGGCCAGGTATAGCCCCTTTCCAGCCAGGCTGGGGTTGCAGATTCTGGGAGTGGGCTGGCCCTTGCCTTCCTCATTTTCAAGCCACAGAGACCCAGAGCTGACATGAATAAAATGGGTATCACACAGCAACAGTAAAAATTTTGCAGAGTGTGAAAATAAATATTCTATTATCAAAAAGCAGAAGATTCCTTCAATTTGGATTGCAGTATGAAGGGGAAAAGTTAGGGTCTGATCTAATTCGTTTTTCAATAAAAATTAATTGAAAATTAAATAAGCAAAAATAAACAATGGACCACATAAAAAATAATTATGTAAAGAAATGTGGAGAAAATACTGGTGAAAATTATAAGCTGAATCCTGTGGTCATAAATTTCAAAAGTAAAAACCTCCTTCTTTCAGCTAATTGTGAATAGACTTTGCAGTTACAGGTGAAAAATCTTTGCTGTAGGAATGACATCTATCATTCATTAAGGCTGTAACCTTGTAAATGCAGCCATGTGACTAACCCCCATTGAAGTCAGGCATCTGCTTATCCCACGTTAGTGGAGAATAGATCTGGAGCTCCAGATTGTTCTGTTTTGTCTTAGGGGAAAAAGGGAAAATAATTAAAATTATTGTTCAAGAGAATGCAAATAAGGCTGGCTCATGAAATGAGCACAAGGGCATTTGTTAAAATTACCAGGCATACAATTTCAAATTAATAAATGGAAATGTTTTTAATGTAATGAATAATTAGACTGTGAAATTTACTGTTAAATTATATTATTGATGCAAATAGCTGAGCAGGAATAAGAAGATATTTATAAACTGCAGATGAATAAGAACTGCATAGTCAATAAAAACAGAATTGGCAAAAAAATATTAGGTTTTATTGGCTGCCATAGTGCATGTGAGAATGCAATGTTCATCAGCTGTGGTCATGAAAAAAGGAAAATGAACTTCCCTGTATCTCTATTTTCCTTTGTCACTGAACATCAGGAAGGATTTATGTGCCATTGAGCATCTATTTTCTCTACCTTGGTGCCTACTTTTAGCTAATAAATTTTGATTTATAATACTCTTGAAAGTCCCATGCTGTAACTCAGCAAAATTTCAAACTCTCATTTGAAATTTTGAAATGCTAAAATGCTACTTTGAAAACTCTAAACATCCATATGAAAACACTTCCTTAGTAGCTGTGGTTGGTTGGACAGAAATAGCCAGAAATATCAGAAAACCAAGGATATACAAGTACTGAAATACCCAGATTGCCTGATGCTTTAAAAAGGGAACAAGAAATGCCATCAAGCCATATGATCCATAGAAGCCTTCCAAAACAATTTTGCTGAGGTTCAAGAAGAGAGGTTTGCAGTCTAGCCTATAAATCATTTTGATGTTTTCTAAAAGACCAACAAAGTGATAAGGTTAAAATAAAGTATTTTTATTTTTCTGAGTAAATTTTATCAGAGCAAAACATGAAATCACTTTGATTTTGTAAACAACGTTCTTTATGAATTTTCTGCTTTTACATACTAATTATCTGATAAGCCCTACAGTTATCACATGATACTTTTTTTATCTGGCTCTGTGGAACTTAGATTACCAAAGGATGCAGCCATGCATTTTCACAAAGAAGGAACTGAGGAAAGAGTGTTAGTATTCCTGAAAAAATTGCAAAGTAAGGTTAGTGATATTTCAGCTGGGAATATATCTCTTTTTTGCCTAAGGGACATACTGTCTTTTATGAGGCTTGCATAGTCTAACACAGATTTTAAAAGAGACAGAGAGAGAGAGAGGAATAGAAAACATCTGTGAGTGACTAGCTTGAGGTAACTAGGAGGATGATGGAGTGACAAATCAATAAAAACATACCTATTTCTCATTCTGTTGGAAAAAACTCATCACATCTTAGTGCTTGGAACATTTTACTAAACCCTTCATGCATTTATATTGAACTTGTGGATGCATTTACTTATGAACTTCTGTCTGGGAAATGAATGATACAATGAAAAGGATTCCACAAAACCAAACTTCACCCAAATATGTAGATGATTCTTGTCCTCAGTTGGGGTGAATTGAAGAGTAGCATTAACCCTTACTGCAAAGTGTACAGAATGAAGCATTTCCCCCTCATAGTATCAATTGCAGTGATGACACAAACAGGAAGAGTCAGCTTTCATCTCTGATTTCGGGGGACTTCCCAAGCATGAGTCCACCCTGGTCAAAATTAGCAAACTTGTACCATTGGTCCTGTCTAATGCTTCCCCCACTCCCCACCCTGCTGATCCATGGGCCTGGTTAAGGACAGGAGATGGACCCAGCTGAGAAGTCTGCTGTGATCAATGCTGCTGCTCCTGCTGTATAAGGGGCAGATGGCACAACACTCACTGGCTTGATTTATCAATTCTGCTTCTGAAAGAGGTGGCTTGGCATATTCTTTTTGCATCCTTGAGGCTAAAAGTGTGCCTGCTTTGTTGGGGGTTGAGGCACTGTGCCCACTGAATCTGAAAATGAAAGAATCAGCTACTTGTTTGGACATAAGCAAGAATTACTGGCTTGACTCCACAAACCTTAATTTAATTTTAAAAAAATTAAAAAAAAAAAAAAGAGAGGAAGTGATTCCATCCCATTCCATCCCATCCCATTCATCTATGAGAGTAATGAACAGTCTTTCCAACAGAGAAGTTAAATATTCTTCATCCTTTTCTGGAAGGCGTTGTGATAACTGTTTCTGTATTAACCTTTCTACTTGGTTGTTTAGTGCTGAACTGGGAAAAGACCTGTTTGGGATCAAACAGAGTCAAAATTTGAATTGTTTCAGTCAAATAGAATTAAGTAGAGAAATTTCCTCTTTTTATTCATAATGATATTATGTTTTCTGCTATAAACATATATCCTTGTACTTCCCTTTCACAGGAAGTGTAAAGTATAGGGTAAATTTCCCATGAAGGGACCTAAGGTAGACTACATGTTGTAATATTTAGCTGGCTGATAAAAGAGAGCTATTACAGCCTTTTCTCTCCATGTTATATTCCAATTTCTTCTCTTCATCAGCTCAAGTATTTGACCTTTTCATGAAATCCTTGACAGATTTGGAATGAGCCAAACTTAATTTTTCATCAAATTTCCTATTTGTAACACAATGGAATACCTATATTTAGCTTTAGTTCCAGTGATGAGGAAAACAGCAGTGAATGAGAGCTAACAAAAATACTGACTGGAACTATGGTCAAGGGCTGTATAGCACAAGTCAAAATGATTCCTCAATTCTTCTGGCGTCACTTGAAACTGGGTTCTCAAAGCTGACATAACTTCTCTCCTGGCTGATGCAATTACAGGAAAATAGTACAATAATCACACTTAAAGGTTGGGTTTCTCTGTCGCAGGTGTGCTCATTCTTCTCATTCTAGGCATGATCCTCATTAGGGCAAAGGAAAACCCATCAAAACATGAGACTTTTGTCTCTCCTCCTGGTCTTCCCATTTTAACACAGTAACTTCTTGTTCTCTGAGTATCCACCCACAAGTTTAACAGAGATTTAAGTAGTCACAGTGTTTTGCAGCTGGTGAGATTGAGGCAAGTTCTATGGAATTGAGAAACTCATGTGATCATTATCTCCAGAAAGTTTAAAAGGATGAGAATTTACATCAAATTTTCTTCTGCAGATGGTCTTCATCAGTAGTGAATAGTGTTGGGAATCTGCTCTTTTGGCTGCAGTTGAAGGAAAGGTGGACTTCCCGAAACAGCAGGAATTGTAGATAACATCCACATGGACTTCAGGTGTTCCACGGGGAAATTAGTGAAAACTAATTAGTTGGATTTCCCTGGCTGGTGTTTGAATGGCTGACTTCATTCCTAAATTTATTGTTTTCCACTGTCAATACTGCTCTGAGAGGAGCAGAATTACCCAGACTGTAAAGAGCCAGCTTGGCTTTGAAGCTGTAGAAAAGCAGGTCACAGGGACTAAAATATCCCTGCCATTTCTAAATTGAAGTTTAATACAATACTTTTGGCCTATGCACATCTTTTAGTTATTACATTTTTAAGGGTAGGAGTGAAAATGCAAAGCCTGATCCCCATAAAAGGGTACAGGGATAGTCAGCTGAGTACCTGTACCATGTTTTTGCCTGGGTTGAAACACCTGTGGCTGAGGATTTAAGGAAATATTTGTGTCATTTCATTCTTTTTCTTTTAAAAAAAATGCATTGTTTCCTCTTAAACTTTTTTACCATTAATGTTTTAAGACTATTGAGGTGCTTGTCTAGAAATAACTGTGTCAAGTACATTTTACTGAACATATTGCTGCCACTTATCAAGTATGCTTGTCTAATATTTGTTTCATTTGAATCCTTTCTGCCTTCATGCAAATAATAGATCAAAAAATCCATAACATGGCGTAGAAGGAAGAGATGTATTTTGCTCTGCCCATGCCCACATTGTGTAATTTATTCAACTCCATCTCAGTTTGTATTATTAAGAGAGAAAGGATTGCATGTGGAAAAATCCAAACTACATCATTTGCATTTCCACTAGAAAAGCCACTGCAGAAAGCACAGTACATTTATAAAAAGCATAAAAAAATATGTAGTACTTATTTAATATTTTATTTCATTTTTATCCTGTAAATTATACTTACTTATATATTAACTTCTAACATGTCTTTTACATGTTAGTTTCAGCAGATGAAACCTCCCCACTAAGAATTTAAAGCACAGTGTATATCTTTATCTAATGTGTAACCTATCATCAATTTCTACTAAATCTTTACCTGCCAGGAATAAGATAGGGAAATCTGCCCCACTACTTTATTAAGTCAAATTCATATGTGAATGTCTCTGATGTGAAGATAATGTCAACATTCAAATAGTCAGATAATAACATTAAGAAACATTTTCCCTCTCCTGCCTAGACTACACCTTCAAAAGTCACAACTTTTAGAGGCATTGCACTTGTTTGAATCTGTTAAGTGAGCCTGGAATTTGGACACCAGCAACACAAGCTTTCAGCAGAAATGCTGAAGTCAGCTGATATCCTATATTGCTGTTGCTTTCCTTTATCTTTTGTTAAATGGCTTCTTTTCTTTTATGTACTGTAGAGCTTTGTTGATCAAGATGGCCGTTCAGTTTAATTAGCCAAAATTCCTGCTCAGAATAACTTTTTAGTCTTAATTATGTTGTTAATTAGTGTCTTCTTCTTGAAGATGTGGTTGATGTGCCTGGCCTGGTTCAGAGAGGGAGGTACTGCCCTGTGTTAAGCACTGGCCCTCATCACACCTCACAGCCCTTGGAACAGGAACGGCATACAAAGCAAATCAACAGGAAACAATGAAAACACTCCTTTCATAATATTTCTATTTTTACAAAGACATAGAATCAGAGAATGGTTTGTGTTGGAAGGGACATTAAAGATCATCTTTTTCCAACCCCCTGCCATGGGCAGCGACGCCTTCCACTAGACCAGGTTGCTCAGAGCTCCAGCCAGACTGGCCTTGAACACCTTGAGGGATGGGGTATCCACAGTTTCCCAAGGAAACCTGTTGCAGTGCCTCACCACACTCACAGTAAAGAATTTTTCCTAATATCTGATCTAACCCTCCTCTCTGTCAGTTTGAAGCCGTTCTCCCTTGTACTGTCACTCCATGCTCTGTAAACAGTCTTGCTCCATCCTTCCTATTGGCTCTATGGCCTTCATGGTGGTTTTCCTGTGATTTCCTGTTATATTTTGTTCACAATGTATCTCTGCATCTCCAAGGATCTCTTCTCTTCTATCAGATTTTAGTTCTGTCTGCTGCCAGCCTCACTAAGCACCAGCCACCTATCTTGGAAACTACTGTGTGTAATCAGATCTTAGGGGAATGCTTCATCTGTGAGTGGATTTCCCAGTTCAGTACATCCTAATTAACCAGCAAAACCTAATCATAGAGAAGTTGACCTTGTTGAAATTAGTTTTATTTGCTGAATTCCATTTAGTCAACTTTTTTTGTCTTTTAACTTGAAAGCACAGAGTGTGAGAATTGATTATAGTTTATATTTGTGGTGAAAGAAAGTTTTTCCTCCTGAGGTATTTGATCATGAAGTTGAAGTCCTAAGACTAGCCCCGAGTACTTGATATATCAATTGGATTGCCTGCCACAGCATTTTATTTCTTGACAGATTCTTTTAGAAATAGCATTTGCTGTTAAATGATTTGTTAGATTTTTCTTTCCTTCCAGGACTGTCCCTTTAACCTTTCTTTTATTTCCCACATGTACAGCTAAAAATGCTGAACTTTCAAATACAGATGGCAGTAACAAGACTTGTATGTGTCATATGTTCTGCTTATTTCAATAAATTCCTCTCATCTTGTAAATTTTAATTTTTCAAATGCTTCCTATCTAATATGATTAGCCCTGTTGATTTTTAGTGGCTTCTTTTAAACAGACAAGTAGAACTATTTCATTTCATCTTGATTCCTTTGTCTAGTTGAACAAAATTGTTCTAAGTAAAATATTCATCTTCATTGCCAAGATCTGTTCTATAGCAACCATATTTGTCTTCAGCACCATTAAAAGGAACTAAGCATTTACTCTTAAATAGTATCTTCCCACTGTCACAAGAATAGTTTCTTTCTTGCAGTTCTCATTCATTACAGCTGTTATGAACAATAGGTTTGTCCTTCCATTTTCTAGGCTGCACAAAAAATGTTCCTCTGCTTTCTGCAAAATAAAAATGCAATAGATTAGTAAATACTTTCTAGGAAAGATTCATTGTGTTATTCCAGAAAACCCTAATAACAGAAGACATAGAGCTATAGATATTTTACTCAATTGTGCTTTACTAATTAGGTTAAACTGCTTTTTCTCCTTAATTCATCATATCAACATGTTTTTTTCCCAAGGAAATCGAGTAACTCTTGAATGCTGTAATCAATGAATGCTTGATCAATGCATTCCCACTCTGATGCGCAGAGCTAATAGAGTCTATCATCACAATGTTCAATTGACATGTCTAAGGAAATATTAGGTCAAGATTGTATCTTCCAATCGTTAAAAAGTGCTTCTTTCTCTGAATGAGGTTTTTAAAATAAGAGGAAGATGTATTTGCAGCTTGCAACATAAGAAGATATTTCACTAAGCTTTCAGTGTATTTCAGCTGAATTGTATTCTACTAGATATAGACTGTCTAAGTGGAAGAGACTGGTAACTAGTACAAAATAAATCTTTAATGGGATAAGTGTACACTTTTTTACTTGACTGCGTCAAGTCATGTTGCAGGGTAATGGACTTCTAGTTATGCAGTGCCTTAAATAAAAAGCTTTTATAGATGCTTTTAATTTGCAAAATTTATTTTAAAAGGTTTTAGAAACGGTAATAATAATCTACTTAAATTTATCCAGTTTTTTATCCAACTGGTGGGGGGTGAGGGCAAAACAAAACAACAAAAGCATATAGGATATTTTAGTCAAAAAATAACTTTTCTATTAGAAATGGTGACCAGTTTCACATCTAGTTCCAGTTCTTTAGGGAAGTGTTTGGGAGAAGTTCTGTGGCAAAATTCAGCAACTTGGTCTCTTCACCTGTAGATTGTACAGAAAGCAGATACTCTAGATGTCTGAGTAATCTGTGAGAGAGAAATGGGTGCTCAAGTTATCCCAAATTTCCTGTGTAACTTGTAACAAGTTTTGCGCCTAAATCAACCAGAAAATAGAAATAAACTCACTTGCAGAGGTAGGAATTATATAATAATTGAATCTATGTTATGCAGAACAAGCCCAATTGAAAAACATTATTATGTACAGCAGAGCATGCAATTTCCCAGCACACAGAGCATGACCAATCTCGCCTTTGAAGTGGAGCACCAGATGTATCAGCTGTAATTTGCCAACATCAGAGCACAACACCAGCCCTCGCAACACTGCACACTTTGCTACATTTGGGCTTTATTTGATCTAGAGCTTAGTGTGGGGAAGATCTTGAAAGATTAATTGTTTCACAGAAACAAAAGTGAGACTTTTTTTTCCAAAGGTGTTTTTGAAAGAAGGAAAGGAAGTTACAATGTTATAGAGAATGTAGGATTTATTTCATTTTAATCAGCAAATACAGTTTATGATACATTAAAACCACTGAATTCTGACTTTTTCAAAAGAATTGCAGCCTTTAGCCAAACCTCTGTTACTGCAAGATTAAATTTAGAGTCCTGGGTTTTTTTGTTGTTGGAAGTTTTTTTTCTTAAAAATTGAAACTTTTAAAAAATAATCAAACTCAGACCGACAAGACAAACATTAAGGTCCTTACACCTTCTTTCATATTATCTGTCCAAATCACACCCATGAAAAGTCCTCATTGTTGCTAAAAATGTACCATATGCAGAAAAAAAAATAAAATATAAAAAAAAATTGCAGAGCTCAGAAGCTCTACTGGCTTGAAGAAATATTTTCATTTTATACATTAGTTCTCACATAACCAAGCATTTCCCAAAACAACCACTTTCACAGCTCAAGAGACCTGCATATTTTTATCAAATTCCCTGCTGCCTGTTTTGCTACAGTTATGAATATTTTAAGTATGTTTCTAATAGTTTAGTTGAAGAAATATTCCTTCCATACAATAAGTAGGATGCACAATAAAACTATGTTTATCTCAGTCCAAGGAAGCAGCCAGATTTCTCCACTCTGTGGAGATGGAGACTGCAATATAACATGATGTTAAGCTAATGATGGGGAAGGTAAGCATCCTCATGGTGGAGTTAGAAAATACTGCCAAGCCCTTAATGTTCAGAAAATGCCTGAAAACTTGCATCTGCTCTCATGGGAAGATGCTCTAGCAGTGAAATCTATCCACAGGATATTTAACATTTTTCATTGCTCTTTGATGGCATCTGTTCCCTGAGGTGGCTTACATAAGGTATCGTATTTCTAACTGGAAGCCAAATTAAGATCAGACATACAGTAATTGCTCTTTGCTGATGTTTTCAGTAATTCATCGTGGATGGCATAATAGTTTACTCAGCTTATATCTCTGAGAACCTAAATGAAGAACACTCTTTTTCTGAGAGTCAGGAGTTTATGTCAAGCCTAAAGGATTTTTTTTTTATTCTGAATATTGCCGTTTCCTGACCTGAAAATTTGCATCTTGTATAAAAATACCAAAAAAATGGGGAGAAGGGTGCCACATACCAGCTGAATGAACAGATGGGTAGGAGGAAATTTTTAGAGTCATCATCTGGCTTCGTACAAAGAGAAGGGAAAGTTTGTCATTTCTCGAAAAACAGTTGACACTAGGTCTGAAGTCTCCCAGATTAAAAGCTTCAAGCCTTTGGATAGATGCTGGCTACTTTGTCCCTTCATTGCTTTTGTGAAGCTATTTTCAATAGAGGAAAAGATTGAATAATTTTCTATTTATTTATGTTTTTATTGCTGTGTTCAGTAAGACCAGCTTTCTATGTCTTCTGTATCTACATCTAACCTTCTTAGGCTATCACAAGAGAGTAAAAAGGGGTTTTTTTTCCTCACTTTGCTGCTTTCTGGATTATTACATGTATAAGAAGAAATGCAGGAGCTTTGTGTTCATAATAATGCAAACCAAATAAAGCAACAAATATGACACTAACACAAGAGAGTGCTTATGTAAGCCAGTGGCTCTTAAGTACTTTAGCATCACATTAATTGCGGAATATGGGGGAAAGTTTGTTCACTGGTTGTTGTGGGTTTTATTTTTTTACCTGCTGTGAACCCACATAAAAATGTGGTATTGTAGTCATAATCAGTAAAATAAATTTGATTTAACAGTTTGAGATCTTCTATCAAGCTTATACCACCTGGATGAGTTTAGAACTTTTTTTTTTTTTCCTAAATTATTACATCCAATTGGCTCATCTATTTGCTTTATAAATCCACACATTTTTTTCTGAAGAATGCTTGTGAGATGACCTCAGCAAGATTGTTGGTCCTTTTTAGTCAAAGGCAAGACAGATCACACTTTCCCTGAGAGGATCTACACCATGTTATGCATAGTTCATAGCAATGTATCTCACAAATGTCTTGACATGTGTTTGGTTACATATTTCTACTACTAGTGTCCAAAATATTCCAGCTAGTTTCCACTAAAGCACAGTAATGGTGTATGCAAACCATAAGAGTTAATGTGGTACTTTGGCAGATGCCACACCGACTCTGTTTCACTCTTTGTTCTCTATCTTTATATTTTTCCACTGCTGTTCTGGCCAACTAAAAACCTAAACTGTATTTGCCAAAAGTTATGCATTTTCATTTAAATTGCTGTTCATAGGTTTTATAAATTCAGCTTTTGGTACACGAAAGCTTTGAAACTAAAGCTACATCCAATGCTGGAACCCCTTTCTGGTTCCTTGGTTTATTTTACTTTTAGATTTTGTTGTCTTTATTTAAATAATTCAAATATGGCTGCGGGTAGCAATCACTACACTGCTTTGTTTTGACATAAGCCTTGTTTCAGAGAATGGTTGGTACAACAACATGGTCTACTCATTCAGACTAACAAGGTCATCATAACATTGCACACCAGATGGCATCAGCTTCTGTCTCTCACATCCAAGCACTGCCATTAGACTTTT
This sequence comes from Haemorhous mexicanus, assembly GCF_027477595.1. NCBI lineage: Eukaryota > Metazoa > Chordata > Aves > Passeriformes > Fringillidae > Haemorhous > Haemorhous mexicanus. The sequence goes on along the minus strand of NC_082342.1, from coordinate 12,227,827 downwards.
CAGTATTCAGGGTGGGAATCATGGAATGGTTTGAGCTGAAGGGACCTTAAAAATCATCTCATTCTGACTCCCTTGCCATGGGCAGGGAACCTTTCTCTAGACCAGGTTGCTCAGAGCTCCATCCAACATGGTCTTGAACACTTCCAGCCATGGGGCAGCCACAACTTCTCTGAACAACCTGTGCCTGATCATCCCCACAGTAAATAACTTCTTCTTTATCCCTAACATAAATGCTCCTCTTTCAGTCTGAAGCCAATCCTCCTTGTCCTGTCACCACAGCTCCTGACAAGGAGTCCCTCTCCAGGTTACCTGTAGCCCCCTCAGATATGGGAAGGTGCTCTGAGGTCCTCATGCAACCTTCTCCTTCTCCAGGCTGATCAACCTCCACATTCTCAGCCTGTCCTTGTTGTGGAGGTGAAATACCCTTCAGCATTTTACCTGTTCAGAAATAAACACCCATGGAACATTCCCTGGAGAATCAGATCCTTTTCCGTTAAGGAATTCTAGATGAAGGTCACTTTGCTATTCTCATGAACAGAAACATAGGAATCCTTTGTTTCCAATTCCTGAAAATTAAACTCTAACAACTGTAACCCAATCTGAGCCAAAGAAAAAGGAAACAACATACATGGAAAAATTATTTTGATCAAACTCAAAAAAAAATAGAGTTTTATGAACAATTTCCTAATTTGCAAGGTGCCTAAGCCTGTGAAAAATAAAGCATGGTTAAATTATTATTTAAAACCTGGGCAGCTAATTTGTCTCATGCTAGATGAAGAAATTAGGTTGGCAGAGAAGTGTGGTGTTTTCTTTGATTCTGTTTCTGATTTAGTTCCCCAAAAGCTGATTATAGAGAAAGATCTATTTTCCCAAGAAATGATAATTGAGCAGTATTTCTGTAAATGTATGGAAGGCTCCTTTGCATAACTCCTAGAAAAATATCCTTGACCAAATCAAATGGGCTGTTTCAGAGCCATGGTTTCACCTTCTGAGAAGTTTGTTATGAAGACATAGACAAGCGTTCATCTTGGAGATATTTTCTTGCTCCTTAGTTTGGAAAATACATTACTACAGTAAAATAATATTTATTATAATATATGCATGAGGTGTATTTGTATATATAAACCACATTTATGTTTATATGGGACAGCTCAGTTATGCATCTACAGTGTAATATCAGCTGTCTTCAGAAAAGGAAGCAATTCTTACAGATTATTACATATTTCTCCATAGTAGTCAATATATGCCCATTTTGTTTTATTTTTTTCCCTTTTTTTTTTTTTTTTGCACTTTTGCTACCCAAATTGCCTTTTAAGATAGTATGTCTTTTGATATATAAATTATGCAATAACTCATAAAATAGGCTTTAATTATTCTGGATAAATATTTATCTGCTCATTTTTACATCAATATTTTGACAAAACCTTATGAAACATTTTAATAACTTTTCTGTGGATATTAATGTCATATTTTTTCCCTTTCTTTTCTTCCTAGTTTTTGGTTGTTGTTGGTTTTTTTTTTTTCTTTTCTTTTCTTTTTGCTAAATTTCCCAGGTCCAGAATAACCTTGTGTGAGACAGAACTTGTATATATTTTGCTCTTTCTAAATATGTATGATTTGAAACAATATGCACCATTATTGAATTTTAGTGTTAAATAAGCCTGTAAATGGGGTTTAAAAGGTTACGGAAGAGTTAAATTTAATGTTGTGGGTTTTTTAATCTACACATTTTGTCTGCCTCATTGACTTCTCAGTGTGTTTGCTAATGAACTACATGGCATCGTGGCAGATCCTGAGGCAGAAGCTGGGAGGAGTAACAATCTTATGAATAAATGTTATTAAAATCATTACATGGCATGCTATCCTGCCATGATGTTAATCTGTTTGGGGGTACTGTTAAGATGTGGTGGCAAGTGAAATAAGTTTTCAGTAAAAGCTGTAAAAAAATGAAATTTGAATAAAACAGCTGTCAGAAATAAATTGATTTGTCACCATTCACATTAAAAATTTGATCCCCCATTTATATTAAAAAGAGGGGGGAGAAATGAAAAAAGACAACCTGGATGCTTGCATGTTTTATTACTTTCTTGTTTCAGTATCTGAATTATTCTTTGAAATACTAAATACATTTTAAAAGACTGAAAGCATTAAGATGCTAAAAAGCCATTTTATTATCATTGTTATTATCAGTTTGTGTCTGAAGCCAAAAAGCTCTGTGTGGTGCATGTGGTATTAGCTGAAGATTTCTGCCATTTGGTCAGAAGAGCCAAACACAAACAGGTCTCTCAGCATGTTGAAAACAGACTCTCCCACATCCTCTAAGGGTGTCTCCACTTAGGCAAGTGTTTCTAGTTTATTAAAAATTAATGGTAAAGGGGGAAGAGAGCTGAATGATCGAATCTGTTTGTTCAGCTGTTGGTTTGCTGAGTGAAGTCTGGGTAAAAATCTTGCAGTTTTTCTCTAAAACCTTTTACTCAGTGAAGGCCACTGATGATAGAGGGAATCACAGTAATAGGAAAAGCACTTGGCTGTCAATTTGAGGTGAAATTTCTATTATTACCTTGGATAAGATTTAGTTCTGCAAAGGATTTTTTTTCATAACTTTAAAGTCTCTGCAGAAAAACAGGTATTTCTGAGGTACAGTGTTATTTTCATATTTTCTCTTGGGTAAAATAAATAATTTTAAGTATTTATTGTTTTTTATAGTTTCAGTCCAGGAGATGGCAACTTGAGAACTATTCCATTATATTTAAATACAAGTGCTTAGTTCACCTGGAGATGTTATTCTTTCTGTAAAAAGCAGCGAGATGCAACATCTGTTTTACAAAGTGCATTTCCTTATGAAAATAGATACAGCCTTACAAAACAGAATGGGGGATGAATGCCAAAGGAATTTCTCCACCATGTCCTAGATGTTACATCCACCTGTTGAAGGAAGTTCAGAGGAGCACACCAAGATAATCAGAGGGATGGAGCACCTCTCCTATGTAAAAGGCTGAGAGGATTGGGAATGTCCAGCCTGGAGAAGAGAAGATTTTGGGGTGACCTGATTGTAGCCTTCCAGTGCAGGGGAGCCCACAGGAAATATGGAGAGAGAGAATTTACAATGACATGGAGTGATAGCACAAAAGGGAGTGGCTTCAAACTGAACAAGAGTAGGTTTAGGTTGGATCAAAGGAAGAAATTCTTCCCTGTGAGGGTGGTGATGGTCTGTTACACACAAAGTTATCATCCTTTCACACACAGCCAATATCTACAGTTATGAATCTCTTTGTGCTTTGAAATCTTGGAAAACTCTACAGTAACCTACATTTACATGTGCTTACAGTGCTATGTTAGGAAGAGGTAAACAGCATAGTCTTAATTAACTTGTTTTGATTGCAGTTCTGATAGCACTAAAAATGCTGCAACTTCAGAAATTTTAAGTGTGACACGACGAGCATGTGTTTCTTTTTTAGGACCTGTAGAATGTGGCCACTGCATTAGGTTGTTAGAATAACTTAAATTTTAATCTAGTTTTATTGTTTGTGTATTTTTTCCCGAGAGGAAAGTCAGAGCTTGACTCTAAATGTCTATCAAGACTCTAGGTAGGCTTTGTTGCTCTGTCAATAGATGAGTTTCTTATTTAAACTCATTATAGTTCATTATAGTATTTTATGCATATCATGTCAGATAATTAAGAAAATTTTAATCTCCAGAAGAAAATAAATATCTATATACTTAATTTTTCTTTTTTTTCAATAAAGTCATAGTTTTATTTCAACTTAACTGAATCTTAATTTACAATGTCTAAGCATTAAGGAATGCATGCCCTTCAAGTTCAATGTGGTACTTGATCTGTTGTAGCAGATTACCTATGCTTCTAATATCTGGAGGAAATATCTCAGGCATATTTTATTGAAAAGTGCTGAGCAAAACTTTGTTAAAAAAAATATAAACTCGTCTATTATCTCTATGTGTTTTGCAAATCGAAATATATTTTGTGCTGCTGGTAGCTTACTTGGATGCATACTGAAAACTATTGTCAGAGTGGGGCAGCTCAGTTTGGGGACAATTCAGAAAACAAATTATGCTACCATAAGTCAAAAGTAAAATATAGAAGAATATGGTCTTACTGTTACCAAAGTGCTGTTACTGACACTGTTGCCGAGAAAAAGAGGAAATAAAACTTGTGTCTTGTCAGTGCAGTTGAAAGATATCATTATCAAATTACCTATCAGCCTGTCTTATGAAAAATTCCTGTAACCTTTTCTTGAACAAAATAACTCTTTTGGTGACATCTTCATTATTTGCAGCCTCAGCTGACACTTTTGGGCTGCCTTGTCCCTGCCCCAAGCGCACTCAGCTGCTGCTGGCACACACTGCCCTAAATGCTGCTGCTCCCCTCACACACTTTCCTTCTCCAGGGAAGCTGTGGCATCCTGCCTAAACCCTCGCTGAGATACGAGGACCAGACTGCCACCACGGGGGAAAAAAAGGCTCTGCTGAGTGCCAGGGGAAGACCAGCAGAGTTTTTACCTCTGTAACAATGCATGACGACGTGGGACAAGAGTTCGAGGGTGGAAGAGGAAGTTGCTTTTTCCAAATTGTCACTTGCTTTGTCCAATGGCATTTTTGGACCTTCTTGCCTCCTTTGCCAGGGCCCTGAGGATATGGCCAGGCCTGCCTGCCTCTGCTCATCCACACCTGTCAAATTACAGAACTCCAAGTGATAAACCACTATTTAAATCACACAACTCTTATGCACAATTTTTAAAACTGCATTTCCTGTGTAACCATTAGCACGTGTACTTTAATTACAGAGAGAGAGAAATATTGGTATTTCTGCCAAATTTATATCTTAGTGAATGTGTCTGCTGCACAACAGAGCCAGCTGGAGTTTGTGCAGAGGGTCCAAAGCAAGAGCAGAGGATGTGGAGCACAGCTCTCCTATCTGCAGATGGTTTCACCACCTCCACGAGTAGGAGGGACTGGACATGGAAATACCCTCACATCAGGAACCACGCTCAAACAACACATCTCCTATTTCCTAAGGAATATGAAACTTATTTCTAGGAGGGAGGACAGGACATGTCATCCAGTGGTGCAGTGTATATTGTAAAACAATCAGGAAATCAATCAGGATCACCAATGAAATCTATGAAGCAAAAAACAAACAAATGAAAAAAAAATCCAGTGGGGATGAGTTATTAAGAATGGGAAATACTTCTTATAGTCAACAAGGAAAAAAAAATAGAAACATAATGAAAATATTACCAAACCTATGAACTGATTTTTTTACTACATATTTTTTATCCTTTGCTGAGTGTACTTGAGACTTCATCCACATGAATTTCAGAAAATTTTCATGTTTGCCTTTAACTCATGTTTTATTTTATGGATTTTTTAAGGGTTTCACACCCCTTTTTGTCCCACTTTCACTTTACCATGATACAATACGAGAGCAGCAAGGTGGGAAACCTGCTGTGAGTAGGACTCTGGATGCAGACCTTCACATTCAGCATGCCAGTCTAGTAAAGCTAAGTATAACACAGTTTTTATCTGCTAGTGATTTTTTTCCGACTACTGTCTTCTCCACCTCTGCGATTAGGATTCTTGAACAACATGATGTGAAAATGGTTTCTGTGAGTAATGCAGAATGCAAAAAATGAAAGCCTCAGAAAGTGTGCTGCAATCATTGCTTGCAAGAGGCTTTATTTGCATAAATTTGTCTCCTGTCATATTTTCATTAAGTTTACGATGGCTTTTAAACAATAATTTAATCTTAATGCAATGCACCCAGGTTTTAATTTAAAGAAGCCATCTCCTGCTCTTCCCACGTTTAAAGCTGATGATGAGATAACTGTCTTTACAAATGAATTACCACTGGACCGTGACCAACAGGATCTGAGCTGAATCCATTAATTCATAGTTCATCTTCAAAACCAAGTCTGTCATTAACCTTTTTGTCCTCCATCCCTCCGCCTAAATAATTTGCTGTATTCTTTATCAAACATGAAGTGCAACAACTTGTACATTTGCAGTCAAGACACTGAGAAATTTTTCACTAAGAGCTTTCATTGCAGAAAGCTTGAAATATCTTGACACTTTCACTGAGAGCTTCAATTAAATTTTGATCAGTAATGTTACCCTAAATGTGAAATTTTCTGGTTTAAATGAGGGACACAGGCAGACAGATTTCAGAACAGCACATGACAGAGGAGAGGGCAGAATGTTTCCTTTAAAAGCCTGGGTCACAGAGTCCTTCTGGTCTTTTCCAGATACATAAATTTACATTTCTTTGGTATTCATTTTTTTTGTTTGCCTGTTCATCACATGACCAGTTCCCTGCTGCTTCCAACACATTTCTGTGGTTGTTTATTATCTCTCTTATCAGTAGATAGTGAATGGGGTGGGAATGGCAAAAAAAACAATGAAAGGAAAATGAAATGGCCTTGGATAAAATATAGTGGTGGGGGGAGAGCCAAAACAGATAAGGAAAGAGAAATGGAAAAAGGAAAAATTTGCAAATTTAGTCAGACAGAGGGACAATTAAAAATCTTTCTGAAATGGCTAGAATAAAGAAATACAAATTAACGTTGTCATTTCCCTGTCAGTAGTTTTGTCAATCCTATCTGTACTAAACTAAATTATTTCAGAGCAGTATTCATACTTCTGTATTAACAGATCAATAATAATCAGACAATTATATTTATGAAACCATGTTGTGCCTGTAAGCAATTATGATTGCCATTATCACTCAGATGACTTGGCGACAGTTATATAATAATTTCTTGTTAACAAGTATTTCATTATTTCATGTTCCACACAAGCTTGATCCAAATCTTCTGATGTAGTTTTTTGCCAAGAGTCCAATTATCAATGTAAACACTCAGTGCACTGATCTGTTCTTCACTGTCAACCTGGGTAAAGTCTTTCTCCCCCCCTAAAAAGTAGCAGGTCTGTACCTGGATTGGCAAGAGGTTGTCTGAGCTCTAGCAGCAGCAGCCAGGCTTTTCCTCTACTTTCTTTGACTTTGGGCTTGCTGGTGTTTGATAAGCCTTAATCATTATCTGCTATGTGCTTCTGTTGAAGAGAACAGGAAATTCAGAGGAAAATATGAAAGCAGGTCCCATGAAAGCAGGAGCTGCAGTCCAGTGGTGGCATGTGTTTAACCACGCATTCATCTGATCCTTCTTGGAAATTTCACAGCCTATATTTTTTCCTCCAGGGATCATTATAAGATCTTCTCCCTCTAAGTGCTGTGCCTGGCTGATGTCTCTAAAGAAAAGGACTTTATTTATACTGTATTTTTGTGCTGGGGAAAATCCATGTTAAAGCAGTTGTTTTTTATAAAAAGAAGTCACTTATACAGAAGTCACTTATACAGTGGCAAACTCTTGGGACCTGTTGATACCAGACAGAGCCGTAGCAGCAGGGGCAGATAGGGCCTGGGAGCATTCCTAGGAAGCAGCTTCACTCTAACACATGAAAACTATCTTGGTAGGGATATAGACTCACAGGATCATAGAACTTTTAAGGTTGGAAAAGGCACTGAAAATCCTCAAGTCCAACAGTTAATCTATCACCATCCCCATGTTCACCACAGAAGCATGTTCTCAAGTGCCATATCCACACCTTTTTTGAACACTTCCAGGAATGGAGACTTCACCACTTTTCCAGGCAGCCTGTTCCAATGCTTAACGACCCTTTCAATGAAAAAATTATTCTTAACGTCCAGCCTAAGCCTCCCCTGGCACTATTTGAGGCCATTTCCTCATGCTCTGAGACTTTTTACTTGGGAGAAGAAACTGACCCTCACCTGGTTCCACCCTCCTCTCAGGGAATTGCAGCAAGTGATAAGATTCCCCCCTGAACCTCTTTTCTCCAGGCAAAGTGTCCCCAGCTACCTCAGCTGCTCCTCATCAGACTTGTGTTCTTCCCTTTCCCAGCTCTGTTCCCTGGACACACTCCAGCCCCTCGATGTCCTTCAAGTAGTGAGGAGCCCAAAAATGAACACAGGATTTGAGGTTTGGCCTCACCAGTGCTCAGCACAGCAGATGGTCACTGCCCTGGTCCTGCTGGCCACAAGCTGACATCTGTAACTCCACATTGCCCAGATCTCTGTTGTCTCCTGACCTTCTCCCTGTCACTGTGGGAGGGAGCATATACCTGATGATGAAAAATTGGTCTGCCCTGGGGCATTGCTTACATACTTTTGTCTTTCACCATTGCTGAGATTTAGAATCTAAAATGAATTAAATAAATAAATAAATAGCTCTAAAATCCCCCTCTGTTGTTTTAAATTCATATATCATGGCTTATATACAAGTTCTCTCTTTTCCAAGTTCATAAAACTTTGATTTCTCATAAAAATTGAAATACCAAAATCTGAATCCAAAAATATGCTGCATCCTTTAAATGTATTATTAGAATGGAATTTAAATTTTTATTGCAGTCCTTAAACTTACCCTCTATTTTAGTTCTTCACTCACTTTACAAAATACTCCCTTGTTCTTGTACCTTAGGGCCTTTGCTGTGAGGATAAATAATTTCAAAACAGCTCCAAAATGTCTTTGTTTATTTGTTTGTTGTTTAATTTAGAGGAGCGAAATTGCCATAAGGATTATCATTAACAGAGGACATTTTACACTGAGGACTGCAAGACATCTTTAATACTTATTGCAGCAGATAATTTAGTGATATTGTTTCTTTTGTGAATGAGCTGGGTTTATTTTTTTCCAAGTGAAGAATATGCTGCAGGTATTACAGGTTCTAAATGTACTACTGACAATTCTTCCTGTCAGTATAAAATGTAAAATCTGTAAAGTACAGTCAAAGGCTATGAGTTATCAGTGAAACTCTCAGTGCTTTCTATGTTCTTATTCATCTTATTAATTTATAATATAAGGCATCACTGAACTTCTTTCTTTCTTGCATATACTCATGCCAACCTAGAAAAAAAGAACGTTTTGACCACTAGGTTTTTTGGAGTTTTTTTTAATGCTAATATTAAATTACCTCTTTTGACTTAATAGTTTTGGTAAACTATCTCTAATTGGTCCACAATAGATAAATGAGGTAACACAATTATTTGGTTTCTTCTTTTAAAATTTTGCCTTTCGATGTCACATATTTTCCCTAAAAATTTAAGTGTAACTGTAAATATATGATATATCCCATCATTGAACAGCTACAACAGCTTACTCCATAATTATATGTTTAGAAGGTAAAAAAAATACGAATCATAAAAGGAAATTCACTTTAAAATCTTAATTGTAGATTATTCACTTTAAGTGTTTATGTTACTTCTTACCATAAGGGTACTTGGTACATGTATTTGTGCTCTTATCTGTACATAAAGCAAAATAATTTACAAATTTGTTTTCAAGTGTTACATTTGCTGTGAGCAATACTCATACTCATGTTGTTCACATTTTTATGAATGTTGTTACGAATGAGCTTTTGTCAGGTGTGACATAAGAAAATATAATATGAACTGATTGGTAAATTTAACTTTGAATTCATCCCATTCATATTCATATTATTGACATAGTTTAAAGAAATATACTTTTCTAGGAAGAGAACTACAAGATTCTTCCTAATACTTTTTATTGCGTTGCCTTGGGGAATTCATGATCAAATGATTTTTTTTCCCCCTATCTATTAGTAAAAAAAATTCAGTGATTTTTAATTAATTACCCTTATTAGAATTAGAACATCATCCTAGAGTTAAGTTAAATACAGCTGGATTACACTAAATCCATGCATGGGACTAATTTCAGAAGAAGAATCAATGTAGGATGTTAATAAATAACTACACAGATTTATTAATTTATTTTAATTTTCTGTTTTGTTTAAGAAATAAACAAAATTTAGAATATGGGACTGCAGGAACTACCAGCAAGCTTGGGTTTTTTTACAAAATTGACCAAAGTTTCCAGTAGGACCAAAAAAAAATCAACAACTTATTTATTAAATCTGTTGGCAATGCCAAAGTATTTCTGAAAGTGCCAGCTTTAAACTGGCAGGGGTTCTCATGTAGGTAAAACCTTTCTCTGGAATATAAAATACTACAATATTTTCTGTAGTGTACACAACAACACAAATAAATCAATGAACATGAATGTGCTTGACAAAAATCACAAAATCTTTCCCAAGCCTGCAGTCCTAACAAAGAGAAATTGTACTTACTATTTAAATAAAATCAGGCTCATCAAGTGTTCCTCACTGGAAAAAAGAATAAAAAGAATATTCTTTATATTTGAAATATACAACTTTGGGCAAAAAGATTTCTTAGGAATGTGTAACCTTCAAACAATGGAAAATTATTGGATGATATAGAAAAGCAATTAATAATAACATTCAAACAAAATACAAACTAAATCAAAACAAACCAAAGCCCTCAAAACAAACAAACAAACAAAAACCAACAAAAATCAAACCAAAACAAAAAAAACACAATCAACCAATCAAAAAAAAAAAACCAAACCCAAAGGTACTTGTGAATATGGGACTGTGAGAAGTATTCCATTAACAGAAGCAATCTGTTTGGCAGGAGAGTGTCACATCTCAGGTGTTCTCAGCAAGGATCGAAGCACTTCTTCCATGTGATTCTCAGGTCTTTCTCTTGGAGTTATAGCATGAAGTGCCATCAAAATAAAGTAAAATCTCTTTCATTTTCATTTTGATAAATGATCCATACTCTACAGTGACAATTAGAAATTCCTGAACAACCAGAAAATAAAATTAAGCTACCAGAGTAGAATTCATGATGTTGTGTGAAGATTGTATGACTTGCGAAGCGACTGGGCTTTAGGAGTTGCTATAACATGATGCTTTTATCTTCCTCTCCAGAAAATACTAAGGAAATTTTTGCTATCCTGCACCATGTCCTTGAATGTCTTTTTTTCACCAGCACCTATAGTTTCTGATCATATTATCTTTACACTTATAGGTAAAATTTAAAATAAAAAAACATGTTTTGGATAAAAACCCAGAGCAGTTTTTTCCTCTCCATTGCATAATATTGACTATTGATTAATATTGCACAATATTGACTAGGATGATCCTGGAGTTGCCTTCTGGATATTTTAATCTCTGAAACTAAGGGAATTCTGTTCAGAGATAAGTATACTCTCCTAACCAAGAGCCTCCACAAAACAAGCCTTAACAAACTAATGTATTGTTGTTGCTACACTGTTCCAATTAATTATGCATCGAAGTAATTCTCAAGTTCTTTTATATTGTGGACAGTTTTTTGTCCATTCATGACTGCTTTCCTTTTGGGCCTCCTTCTTCCAGATTTTATTTAAGCAGAATACAGTGCTTCATTCTCTTACAGACAATGGCATTAGGACCTTGAAATGACAACTGATTCAATAAAAATTTAGTTTCACACAGATACTTGAGCTACTTGATTATATTTTAACAGAACAGCTGACGGACTACATTTTCATTGAACATGGTCTAGCTGCATCATATTTTTCCAGTTTATTTTTTAACAACCCTTTTCTTTGCCCATGTTTGTGATTCTTTTAATTTTGCTGTTAATTGCAAGTTCGAACACAGGTGCATCATGATAAAAGTCATAATGAAGTTGGATAAAATGCAATCACGGAAGTCCAGGGAAATTTTTTTTTACCTGTTCAGCCAGTTTAATTATGTAAGGTCTTCTGGAAAGCTTAAATAGGGGACAGAATTTGACAGCAGACTTCATCAGCAGTGTCATTAGTTGGATAGTTGCCGTGTTGGTAAGGTCCTGTGGCCGTGTAACAGCGTGGTACAGACTGATGGCTTAAAGCTGAAGTTACTCATTGTATGATGTTAGGCAGGTCCTCAGTTTGCAGCAGAAATCTTCCCTATTGAGAGCAAAATGAAGGAGAAAGTTTTTGAAAGGTCCTAACAATCTTACTTTCATGTAGGTGGAATTTAATAAATTATGTTGCTTTAGACATTGAAGCGTTATATCAACATTTGCTATGGTTCTTGGGAAAGAATAAGTCCCACTGAATTTTTAATAGCTAAGCTTTGACAAAACACAGGGTGAATATTTTTTATTCTATTAGTACCAAAAGATGCTGTCTAAGCAAGGCATGCTTATTTTTTGTGTTGACAATGAATAAAACCCAACAAAACCAGGAATTATCTGTGAATTTTGCAAAATCACCACCTGAATCCATAATCAGAAAAGATAGCTCTGGTGAAGTCCTGATAGCAATCCTATTCCATGTTTCTTTCAGCATTTTTTGATAACATTACTCTTGCCCTTATGGCTTCTTGTAGGGAATTTAATTTCAGGTGGTATTGTAGGGACAAAATAGTAGTACAATAATGGACTTCTTTGGTTGGGTCACTTTGTTCTCCATATTTTTATAACATATTGCAGATGGCCTGAAAGATTAACTCTAATGACCAAAACTGCTGAAATGTAGGAAGCACATAATTGCTTCCACAGGCTGCAGCGTATCATATCTGGTCACAAATTTTTCTGTTAAAGCCAGAGCAGCACAGAATATTCCAGCTGCTTCTTTCCCTGCACCTAAAGCACGGTATGTCTTTTATCCTTTACAGGACAAGCTGTAACTGGAAGTCAGATGTAACTCATAGTGTTAAGAATATTTGGGTCTGGCTGCTGCACATGTTGTTAGCTCTGTCCCACTTTTGCATGGTCTTTTGAGTGACAATCAAAAGCCAGACAGCCCACAAGAACTTCTATAGCTTTCCACAAAACTGTCATCTGCAATGATACCCCTGAGAGAGCATGGCTAGTGCCATGTAAACAATGTCAGGCTCTACATTTTGGATATATTGGGATTCCTGTCACTAATCTTACTGCAAGTCTTACTTTCATATGTAGTTAATCAGATGGACCTCATTTCCTTCAAGCTCAGATCATATGCAAGCACCGAAAGGTTCTGACATTTTAACCTTAGCTCTCTTAAATTAAATAGTGATATTTAAGTGTCACTGAGCTGACTTATACTGAATTAACCCTTGGCAATGAAGTAAGACCAGAATCAATGTTCAACAGATGAACAGGTTTAGTTGAAGTTGTTTCTTTTCTGCCTGGGAGCTTCAGTGATACATATATGACCTTTTATCACTACACTAATCCATGCTTGTTGTAGTTTTTAAGTTTATACTCAAGCAGTAGCAAATGTATTGGAAATATTTTCCAAATAGTTCCTACATTATTACCTTAATGGGTTGCCGACATTTTATTCCTTATAGACAAAATGGCAACCATCTTTTATGAGGAAACTGGAAGAGAAACCTACTTTTTCTCATTCCTCCCAAATGCTGCAAAGATATCCTTCTTGTAAAGTATAATCATTAATATTAAAAGTCAGCTAGGTACATAAATATCTTAGACTTTAATCCATCTACAATAATTAAAATTTTATAAAATTGCTCTCTGCGTCTTTCTGGATTGATTACCTGTGACTTTAAGCCACTCCAGAACTTTCATTAAGTATATCACTTTCGATATGGGATATCTCACAAATGTGTTCAGCATATTATATTATACAAAAACTCTGGGAACAGTTGCATTTAACAGCTATTATACCCACATGTTTAATCTGAGCCAAGTTCCTTCAGGCACAGCTTAACTACCCCTTCTGCTCATATAGAAGCATCTGTGCGAGGAATCTGTGAGAGTATTTCTTTGTGTGCTCTGCCAGTGGTAGTTCCTCAGAACTCTGCAACAACTTGCACTGTGGGCATCTGAAGTGATGTCTCTGCATATTTATGAATTCAGGGTTTTGGGGACCGTCTGTTATTCACAGAACACAACACAGGACTGTTGAATGTGTACTTTATATAGAGCACAGGAAATATGGCATCTTAGTTATTATGCTATCTATAAGTTTGGTTCTTACTCTTTTTAAATTTCTTCTAAATATCAATTTGTACACTTTTTTCCTATATCATATTAATTCTATCCCATTGTGTTATGTTCTTTTGAAGAGAAAACAAAATTAGGAATAGACCATGTTTGGGAGAAATTGGGTGAGGAGGATATATATTCTGTAGGATATTTCTGTTTTTCCTGCCTGCAATCTTCTCATGCAGAAATTGGCATTCATATCAATATTCATTATTTATACAATTCCCAACATGAATTCATTCTTCTGAAAACTGTGCCACTTACTATGCATTTCACATGATTGAAGCCAAGTAACCACAAATAGTATCCTATTGTCCCTACTTTGAGAGGAAGTCACAGTATATGAAACTTGTAGGATTTTCACTTGAAACACAATTAGATAATTTCTAAATCTATGAGTTCTAAATCTCCTCTTCTCTGAACCCCTTTGATTTTCCCATTATGTATTTTCACAAGTTTTGATATTTTTGCCAGTGATACAGCAATATCAAATCAGGCTGTCTGGTTTATTCCTACTGTTGCAAAAAGTATCTTAAAGAAAGGAAAATACTGCAATTTCCTATGACTGGAAGAGCATAAATATTTTAGTGCCCATAGCTTCAAAGTTATGCAAGGGATTTCTTTGAATGTAGCTTGTTCCTTTGATATCTACTCTACCAAGCACACAAATAGAGATATCACAGAGCTGTGAAATCACACAGCTACAAGAGGCAAACACTTGTTTAAAAACACACACTTATTCTAATTGATTGAGTAATTTATAGTCATTTCCTTTGTTTCTTCTAAGTGCTTATGTAACATGAGAAAATTTACTCCCAGAATAACAAAATAAGGGAAAGAAGTTTTGTTTCATCTTAAGACCGAGGACCAAATATCTACCTCTACACATTTCAACACACATTTGTAGTTAACATATTAATTCAGATTCTTATTTTTAAGCAGTGAAAATTGAATATACTGGCTATTAACAGTATTTGGAACACAGAAACTGCTATTCCAGGAACAGTGGTAAATGCTGTAGAATTTAAATATTTCACCCTGCACTGCGGATATTCTTGCAGTTTTATTCAATGAAAGACCATTGTCTCCACTCTGTTTTGATTGTGTGATAATGACATGTTTGTAGAGAAAACTTCCAATTACATCAGGGTAATTAGGGTAGAGGCTTCCTGAAAACCTTTTAATTATTAAGTATATATTTACTTTGGAATGAAGGGACATTGTACAGCACTGAACAGATATTGGAGCAGAGTGGGGAAGCAGGCAAAAAAAAAAAAAAATAAACCTAGCAAGCTGTCAGTGTGGCACCTTTCATAAGCACATCTATAAATACACTTAAAAATGGTCATAAATCATGTTTCGCCATTGGAGAACAAAAAAGGGAAATTATAGTTTTCCCACTGACAAAAATGGGGACAGAGGGAGGGGAGAGTCATGGCTGTAAAGTCACCTCTACTCTTATTTTCCATTCTAATCTAGTCTGCTTTTCATTTTGCAGCTGAGCGATTGATTCAGTTAGGCATTAGTTTTCTTGGCTTGCTTGATATCAAAGACTTGAAGCATTTGCAGCCAAAGAGTGGATTCTTTGTCTGAGCAATCAAGGGCTGTATCAGGGGCTGCAGTGCCTGTCAGGAGGGAGGGCAGCAAACCCCCCAGTAACAAGGGAAACCTGGACACAAAAAAAAATTGCTCCTACATAGCACAGAAACAAGAAGCTACAATGATCTTGCTAGTAGCTCCTTTTCTGCCCTCTTGACCTCAGATGATTTTGATGTTAAGAAAGACTACCCTAATAGAGCCTCACAATCTCACAGCCTTTCTGCTCACAGAGGGGATGCTGTGTTGCACTGCAGTAAAACCTCTCTTCTGTGTGGAGAAATAGCAACAGTGATTGTAGGACTTGGCCCTTAACACCGACACATTGAGCTCTGCTATTGCCAGCACTTATGATCAGTGATGAAGCACGAATTTTAAAAATGAGGAAAAAAATTGTGTTTCTGCTACCAGCAACATTTGCCAGGTCAAATGCTTGGATCCAAATATGTGCTTCCAAATCCTTATAAGGGTGAGCTGGTTTTGACTGAAGTAGAGTTCATTTTCCTCATGGTAACTTGTATGGGGCTGTGTTTTGGATTTGTGCTGCAGTGTTGGTAACAGAGGCATTTTTCATTATAACTGAGCTTTGATCAGAGAATCAAGGCCTTTTCTGCTACCAGAGGGTGGTCTGGGGGTGCACAGGGAATTGGAAAGGGGCACAGTGAGGACAGGTGACCCCAACTGACCAAAGAGCTATTCCATTATATGTGTCATCAAGGTCAACATATAAAGTGGGATGAAGAAGGAAAGGATGGCATTTTGGAGGGAGGGCATTTGTCTTCCCAAGTCACCATTTCATGTGATGGATCCCTGCTTTCCTGGGGATTGGTGAGCACCTGCCTGCCCGTGGGAAGCAGCGAGTTAATTCCTTGTTTTGCTTTATGTCATGATTAAAGTTATTAGAAATGCCTCTGCCCAAATGAATGTGCAAACAAGACCATATGCCAAAGTCAATAGTATGGATTTTATTTGATAGTAAATATGAGGGGGAGAGAGAGAGAGAGAGAAAAAAAGAAATAGAAAAGAGTGGCAGAGGACGGGGGGGGACAGAAAGAGAGTGACAGAGACAGAATGAGGAAAATAGCACCACTCTGTGGATCCCAGCAATGTTCTGTTGATCCTCTACATCTGGTCTTCTTGGCAGTGAAGGTCCCCCCATAAAGCAGGGAATGTGATGGGTTAATACACACTCAGTCTGGGTAGGAAAACCCAGGCACATCCCTGGAACAGGGGGGAGTTTGCCACTGTCTCTTACAACAGACTCTGGGTGTGTTGCATCACATGCAGTCCTGTGGTGCAAGGCTTCAGGAAGGACTCTGGGGGGAACTTTGGGGGGCCTTTGATGGATTGTGACACCCCCTCAGCTGCCTCTCATGTGAATGTCATATGGATGTGGCCTTCCCAAGTTTGGGGGTTTCACAGCTGGACCAGTTTGTGTAAGCAAAGATGGGTGTTCACTGCCTCTGACCAGAGGCTGCACCCAAAACCTCCTCTCCCTCCAGTTTTCAGAGGGGAATAAACCACATGCTGTGGTCTCCTCCACCCCAAACTCAGCCAGGGAAGAATATCTGCTGTGTTTGGCTTTGTTGTGGACACATTCCTCTCCCTCAGCCTTGTGTTTCTCCCCGGGCCTGAGGTGATTGAAGAATGGGTTTTCCCTTCATCTAATCTCAGCAGTCCAAAGTTCTTCAAGGAGGTTTCTGTGGTTGTAGCTTCTTTATACATTTTTTGCTATAACGGGAAAAATTTCATAACAATATTTAAGGCATGAACAATTTCAGTCCCTGTACAGCTTTGAATTTCCCTATTAAACTGTCTTTAACTCAAACCATGAGTTTTCCCATTTTTACTCTTCCAATTCTCCCTCCTATCCCACTATGTGGGACTGAGCCATTGGCTGCAGTGTTCAGTTGCCAGCCAGAGAGACAACCATGACAAGGGGACAAGGTCTGGGTAAGGATCAGTTCTGCTATTGAGTTCCAAAATGCAGTTTTCAGAGAAAAACGGGTGTGTAGGCTAAATAAGAAGGACAGCAGCTCTAACATGTCCCAAACTGACTGATGAAAGATCAAGGAATCTTTTTCGCGCTAAGGCACCCCTGAGAAAATTGTTATAATTATAGGATCATAGGGGTTGGAAAAGACATCCAAGGTCATCAAGCCCAACCTCTACTGTGTCAGCTAAGCTACAGAACCAAGTGCCATGTTTCTTGAACACCTCCAGGGATGGTCCCTCTGCCACTTCCCTGAGCAGCCTGTTCCACTGCCAGGCCACCCTTTCACTGAAGAAATCCCTTTTGATGTCTAACCTGAACTTCCCCAGGTACATCTTTGGGTTATATCCTCTCAGACTCCTATCAGCTGCCTGAGAGGAGCCTGACCCCACCTGGCTGCACCCTCCTTTCAGGCAGTTGTAAAGAGTGAGAAGTTCTCCTCTGAGCCTCCTTTCCTCCAGACTGAGGGTCCACAGATCCCTCAGCTGCTCCTCATCAGACTTGTGCTCCAGACCCTTCCCCAGCTCCACTGCCCTTCTCTGGACACACTCCAGCCCCTCCATGTCCTTCTTGCAGTGAGGAGCCCAAAACTGAGCACAGGATTGAGGTGTGACCTTACCAGTGCCCAGCACAGGGGACTGTCACTGCCCTGGTCCTGCTGCCACACCACTGCTGATCCAGGCCAGGTGCCATTGGCCACCTGGGCACAGCTGGCTCATGTTCAGCTGCTGTAATCACCACCCCCAGGTCCTTTTCAATCTTTCCAGCCATCCTATTCCCAGCCCATAGCACTGCCTTGTCACTCAAGGCAGTACCCAGCTCTTGGCCTTGTTGAACCTAAGACCAAGGGCCTCAACCCATGGATCCAGCCTGTCCTGATCCCTCTGCAGAGCCAGATTCCAGCAGATCAACACTCTCACCCAACCTGGTGTCATCAGTGAGCTTACTGAGGGAGCACTCTATGCCCTCATCCAGGCTGTCAATAAACATGTAAGCAGGACTGGCCCAGTACTGAACCTTGAAGAACCTCACTAGTGGCCAGTCACCAAGGGGATGGATCACCATTCACCACCAAGAGATATAGGCAGAAATTATTTAAGTCTCTATTTTATTAAAACATTCTAAGTGCAGCAAAGAGCTTGAGACAGAAGTATATATATATAAAATCCCCAACAAAATCAAGAATCTCTTGAACATAAACAGGTCTTCAGAAATTAAATTAAAACTTATGATTTTCATGTGTCACTGAAACATCAGAAATGGCACAGAATGAAGAAGTAACTGTATGTTTATAAAGGTCTGGAAAGAATCCAGTGATAAATGCTGAATCTGAGTTTAAAATACACTTACAATTAAAAAAAAAATCAGTCCAAGGCATATATAATCTTTTCAACTTAAGGACCAACATTATCCAGGACACATGAAGACATTTTCAAAAGCAGCCAACATTGGCACAAAAACTCTAGAGGATTTGGTGAAGACTTGAATGAAGGAAAGGGATTCATTAAAATATTGTAACAAGAATTTGAGAGAATCAGACGAGCTTCCACTCAAAAAATCATGTGTCATCTTTACACAGGGCAGCAAAATTATAACTCCCACAGCTGAGGAAACTGTATCAAGGCTTTCCTATTGCTATGGAGAGTCACTAAATTGAGAGCTGGTGGGTTCACCTTGCTGTTGAAAACCCTGTGACTTACAGCCATTAACACACGTCTTTCCGTGCATTATTATGATATTCTATAGAAACATTTTAAAACCTCACATCTGGACAAAGTTTTTCTCCTTCCTAATAAATTCCTTCATTTAATGCTAAAGAAAAGTATCCTGTGACTGACTGAATCGCTACAGCCATTTTAATTCCTCTGCATTCTCTGTGCCTTCTCTGAAGAGATAATTTTCAGACACAGGAAAACTATAGACATGAATGTATAATTCAGGAACAGGACTAACTGAGCATGAGTCTAGGAATGAATCCCTTAGACAAAGAGAATTCATTTTCCTTGTTCTCATAGCTCTCATATTGCACACACAGAGAAATATATATATACTGCCATGGGGATGTTTGTTATTTGTCTGGGGGAATATACCTGTCTGAGAGCATCTGCTCAGAAGGATTTATGACTCCTGGTGATATTAACAAAGAAAGATCACAAAAAATCAGGAAAAGCTTTTATACTTCCAACCAATTTACCACAACATGAGCATTTTACATTGCAGAATACACCCAGTAATTTTAAGCCATTTTCATTGTGTATCAGTAGCAATCTTGCCAAGAGTAATACCTGGAGTTAAGTTGCAGAATTTACAACTAATACATCAGATGTGATTTCAGTGTGTGTCTAAGTTTTGGGGCATGGGGAAATATAAAGCTTGCCCAGAACAGAAGGTGATCAGACTTCAGTGATAAGTAATAGAAAAGCTTGATAGAATCACCTTAGACAGACTCAGTAGTCTCACATGGGCACAGCAGCACATGAAACTTGGACATAAGAGATAGGGGAAAAGAAAACTTGAAAATAAAGAGAAATTTTGAAGAAGGGAAAACTGTAGAAATACAATACTGTTAAAGATTGAATTAGTAAGGAAGGACATTATATTGAATAATATATTATATGTATCTCTCAGATTATCTGGGGCTATACTCAGCAGATAAAAGATGTAAGAAGCTTAGAAAGAAATAATGCTGTGTCTTCTATCTGTGCAGGGTCACCTTACAGATCTCTTGACTTTCATCATAATCTGCAGTGGGCCTGTTATGCTAATTCCATTATTCACATACCCATTTCAGCCTGCTCCAAATGATAAAAAGTCTGGCAAAACATTGCTTTATGACACTGGCTTGCAGATTAATCAATAGCTGAGCAGAGAGTCACATACTTTTAGAACCTGTGCTAACATAAATAGATTTGCTAAAAATCAGAGGAACCTGACTGCCTCTGACTGGCTTTGTAAAGCTGGCACTGAGCATCTGAAAGCTTATTGACAGAGAGGTGAGAGCAGCAGCGCCAGTTATCCTGCTCCTAGATGAAAAGGGAAGCACATTAATGAGCTCCTTTTTCTTTTGGCATGATACTTTATTACAGAAAGTAATGCACATTCCCAGACACTTGCCAAGAGGGGATACACAACCTACTTCCCCACTGGCACCTACTGCTGAAAGTAGCTTTAAAACTCTAATGTGCCCCGACACTTCTGAGTACCCTGGGAGAGCAGAACTGGCTTTCTCCACCATTCCAGCCTGTTAGCAGGTGCTGCAGATCCAGAGGCAGATGTTAATTGATTCACACTGACAGCTTTGGCATATTCTGCTCATTAGCCTACCCTGAATGTAACTGCAGCCAAGAGTAACTCCCCAAGCACAGGAATTGAGGGTTAAGTAGTCCTAGTGTGCAATATTAAGACTTTGCTTTAGGAGGTAGATAAGCTCGTGCCTGTTTTCTGTTTTGGCTTAGCTGGAGACAGACCAAAGCATGAGGAATAGGCAGGTATGGGTGATGTCCAACCCTGGGTGACTTTTAGATTATCCTTCCATGTACAAAACCCTAAATTTTTAGCTGTTTGCTCATCCTAGCTTTGGTTTATCTGTTACAGTGAAAGTGTTTTGGATTAGAGCTATGTTTTACTGTGAGATGTTGTGATTAATATTGACCCTGTCCTCCAGTATTTGCAGTGGGGAGAGTTTCAGAATGGGTGCTTTCTCCCTGTTTGATGGAATTAAGTCTCTGCTGATTTCTTTTCCCAAGCCAGTATCACTAAAAAGCAAATAATGGAATAAGAGATAAAAAATCTTGTCTCATGAGATGCAAACACCTTGGTTGTTATTAAAAAGACTTAGAGTCCCTTTGTGTTGGGATCTAAGTTAGGAAAAGATCCTTTTTTTTTCTTTTTTTTCTGATGTGAAAGTAAAGAAGGAAATAGGAAGTGAGAATACCAGTAGGCTTCCTTTAAATGTCAGTCCTAAAATACCTGTGGTGTGCAAAGGTTTGTTTTATCTTAGACCAAATTTGATTTGAACCTCTTTTTCTATTATAATGAATGAGGGAAAAAAATCACTCAGGTTTTACAGGTCTGTATTTTATTTTATAAAGCAGACATTTTATGAAGCTGAAAGGATTTTTATTAAGTCATGTTGTATAATTTCTAAGCTCATAAACTAATATTTCCCCAAGATACACAAATAAACTCTGTGTTGAGACCTAAGGAAAACAGCAGCCTAGGAACAGGCACAACTCCATGCTTCTGAGTGAAGACATTCACAAATGACAATCTTCTTGGCTAGTGACAATGTAGATATTAAATTTTATGAAAATTAAATTAGTTATTCTTAAGAAATACCTCAAAATCCATGGTTTCATTTTGAAACACTGGGGAAGCAGGTTGGTTACTTTTGGAGGCAAGCAAGGAGGAAATATGATGCTTTCACATTAAGCAAATGTTACAAAAAATGGGGACATTTTTGAAATGGAAATTTGATAAAAAATGGGAGTAAAAAGTAAAGTGTTCTCTTTTCTGTCATATTTATTGGCACTGCATACTGATCTTGTACTGCCTTGATTCTCTCCACCTCTAAAACCTCTGCAGTATCAGCTGCATTAAGCACCATCATTTTTTTACTGTTTATTTCAGACCCCAAACTTCACACTCATTTTCTGGGTTAGTAGATGATGACCAACTACATCACTACCCTCCAAATACATAGCAACAAATGTCTGTCTTCGTGTTTGGGGAAGGGGGTGAGGAGATATGTTAGCCTGTTTAAGAAATCTCATACCATTGTTCAACAGAGATAAGTTTTTAATCCACTGCAGGGAGGAAAAGGAGCATTTATGTGATAGAGGATATACTGGCATGGTGAGAGAGGGAGATAACTGTTGAAAGAGCTGCCTGAAGGGCCTTTTGTGCTTCCAAGTCACCCAGACCTAAAGAAACATTGGAGGAGTCTCTGCCCCTTAATTAGTGCAACAGCATGTGATAATTTAGCCTCTGAGAAGCCTGGGTTTGAATTTTTTTAATTTTTTTTTTTTTTTAACCCTGACAAATAAGCCAAGAGGATTTGCTTCTGTTGCTAAGGAGGAAGTGAGGAGGAATGGCTTGGGGAAGCACTGAATACTTAAGCAGATTTGAACTATGTCAAAGTTACATCTGATAGCTTATTTCATCTAATGTGCTGTTTGCCTTGTGCAATAAATGTTAGCAGGAGTTCTTATGGTTTATATAATATTTGTGACATCACAGCTTGGACCACAGATAATTCAAATATAAAAATCTTCTTAAAAATCAGCTAGTTGGCTTTTCTGGAGGAATCCAGACAGTGTAATAACTGCTGCGTCAAAACTGATAGCTTCCAGTGTCTTACTAAATATGTATTTAGACACATCAAGTGTGTCCACCCAAATAACTTTGAGTAAATAAATTCTCCATGTCTCTCTATGGCTCTGACTTGTTTAATTTATATTGGGAAAGAATTTTGTCTAGAAGTTTCAGTATATGAAGAAACAGGTTGCCACAGTCAACACATCTCTCCCTCTTAACTCATAGTTCCAGGGAATATCTTAGTGTAATGGGAGCTTCTAATACTTAAAACTTTAGGCTGCCAAAAGTCAGAAGCTGACTAAACTCTGCTGCAAGTAGACACACATTACAGCTTCCTTTTGTGACCTGCCTGAGTGCTGTTCTTACTCTGAAAGCCACTTCATTACATTAGAGGTAAAAATATTTTTAAGATAGGAGAAATTGTCCTTACTGTTTCAAGGTGTGCCATGCCAGACCAAGTATTTAAAGGAGTATTTGGGTCTTGTCAGTATTTTATTTGGAAAATTAACAGAAATTGATGCCTGTGATAAATATTTTCACCATAAACAGACTAGAAATGTTTTTTGTTTTTTTTTTTTTTTTTTGTTCCTTTTACACACCTACCCCTTGCATTTCAAATTTTGCTGCTGTCAGATATACTGCATTGCCATGGACTTAGTTAATGGTACTGGGTAGCATTATTTACTGTGAAATTACTGGCTTCTTGTTAGCATTTCCAACTAGGAAATGACCTGTCACTGGGCTGATGCAAGTAGTTATTGCTCTGTGTTGTCATTCTAAGCCCTATTGTACAATTTAGGTGCACCCTTCTGGTTTGTCTGACCATTCCTTGACAAATAAAGACAAAAACTGTGATCTAATGCAGTGGCAATAGGCTTCATGGGATAGGCAGTAACAATCCTCCCTGTCATGCATGACAGATGACTTTGGTTGCCATAGTGATAGCAGCACCATTTGTCTCTAAAAGGTGGCAGTTCTTTTCCCCCAAGCCCTTTAAATGTTTGATTGAAAGACTCTGACACAACTATTTGATATTGATCAGTGAGTGAGTGAATGCCTATTGCCAGCAATGGCATTGTATCATTCACCAGAATGTGCCTTAATGAACAGACTCAGGCACTTTCATTTTCCCCAACCTCCTTATCAGTTTTACTTCTATTTTTTTTCCCCTCTTTTTGTTTTTCGTTCCCTTTAGTAATAAATGATGATGGCTTTAGTAACTCAGCAGAACAATGGTGCTACAGTTTTCTTGTTTTAAGAGTACTGATGGGGATTGGCCAATAGGGTCATCCTGTGATCCTTCAAGTAGACAAAAATATTTCTTTGCGGTACCTCATATTGTGCACTGTTTCCCCTCTGTCCCATGTCTCTTGTTCAAGGGTACCACCTGTTGACATTCTTGGAAAATGTTTTTAACCCTTGCTGCAGTGTTTTTGCTCTATCCTCTTCAAGATAAAGTTTAATTCCCACTCAGATTTCTCTTCACCAACAAATGTGTCTCTTTTCCGTTGCCTACCAGGGCAATGATTAATCTGTCAAGAAATCTCAGTAGAGATTCCAGCAAGTGAAAGAGAGAATCTGTTGTGCAGCTTTCCTCAGGAGTTTACAAGGATTCTGTTGGACTGAAAATGTACCTTCTCTAAAACATATCCATGTCTTTCTATATGATCCTTCAGCAGCCATTTCTGCAGTTGGTGATACCAGTCTGCCATAGGATGCAAGGTTTTCTTTCCCATTACATGGAATTTCT
This sequence comes from Haemorhous mexicanus, assembly GCF_027477595.1. Classification (NCBI taxonomy): domain Eukaryota; kingdom Metazoa; phylum Chordata; class Aves; order Passeriformes; family Fringillidae; genus Haemorhous; species Haemorhous mexicanus. The sequence continues at coordinate 12,203,302 of NC_082342.1, read as the reverse complement.
TTCTTCTCAAGCATTTCAGAGCAAACCCATGATTTTTTTCTCAAGGGTCTGAGAAACCCAGTGGCTTGGGTTTGATTGGCTCTGCCACCTACTTCTTTTTGTGAGTAATTTAGTGGAGATGTATGGTTCATATATGATGGCAGTTAATGTTACAAAATAGTGAAAGGAAACTCATCTAGATAAGGAGAAATATTATCTCAGCACTTAAGGATGATACTTAAAAAACAAATCACAATTTCCTTTTCTTTAACCATAACAATTCCAGTTCTTTCACTGATGAGACACTTCCCACCCAAGTATTCTATACCCATCCCACCTTTTATTCCCACATGGCTGAAATTGCAGGGTTGATTTATTTTAGGAGGTGGGGTCTTGTCCTTGTTTGATCTGGAGTTCATTCCTGGAGGAAATCTTATAGAGATTTTCATCAGTGTTTATAGCTGCAGCATCAATGGAACTACTTCAAGTTGACCTTTATTCACTGTTTCTTAGGTGTGTCCTAAGCTCTTCACAAGCAGTTTTCAGGGGCTGAGTTGCCCACGATAAAACATGAGGAATAATAGAGGCACTGGGCAGCTGTAGGCTTGGAGTGATTGGTGTTTACTTGCACTGAATCTGTGGCATCTTCTGCCTGAGTTGATCTGAGCTTTTTCAGCTATTGTCGTAGGAAAAGAGGAAAGCAACACACAGCAGTACTTAAAGCATTTCAAAATATGATAATCATTTACAGAGAGCTGCTAAGAACTCCATTTTAAGTAATAACAGAGATTCTTTAAGGTATTCTTGAGTTGTTGCTGTGTTATTTCGTTGTTTTTTCCCCCTTGGCCTTTGCAAACCAAAAAAACTGCACGTGGTTATTTTCTTGAGTCTTTTAGATGGATTTTTTTTTGTTTGTTTTCAGAAAGTTTGTTATTTATAATACATGACACAGAGGAGTTCATGCTGCTTTCTGGCCTTGAAGTACTACTGAATAATAATGTTTAATAAAAGGGGTTGTCTAGACTCCTTTTCTCTGTCCTTGTTCAAATCTCTCTCACAAGTGTTCAATATCCCTCTTCTCAGTGAGTCCGTACAATTTTTAGAATTGGTATGTTGGGCACTCACACATGAGTAGAATAAGCTTGGTCATCCCACTCAAAAGTTGAAAAGAGCTGGTAGGGTTCTATGAACAGTCTGATATTTACTGCTTTTAATAAGTCTGTAGCTACTTTTTTTTTTTTTTTTCCCCCCCACAAACTCAAAATAGAACAAAATAACTGACTTTGGACATTCTGTTGGTATAAGCTTTTTAAAGTTTAAAGATTTTTCAATTTGCATGTCTGGAGACATAGACAGATATTTGCAGTATCATTTGCCTAGTAAGGGAATTTAAGCTTGCTAAGACATCTTGAGGTGATTTCATGATTTGTACATTTTAAAAAGAATTACTCCCAATTTAATAGTGAGTAATACAAAGTGAGCAGTCTAAAGGTGATCTGCTTTTAAAACTTTAGAAAATGTCAAAGCACAAAACTCAAAGTACAAAATTTAGCTTTTGCTTTTGTTTTGTTTCTCCCACGTACAGGGAGAATGGTTTCTTTAAAATTCACTTTTCTATCTAACCTGACTGTATGGTTTTACTGTGTTTTTAAGGTATGGTCTTTATAGCACCCTCATGGGGCTGGGACACATTAACATTTCTGCTGAAAAGGGGAGCAGGAATCAGTCTGAAAAGGCTGCAGATTTCACAGTATTAACCAAGAAAACCAGGGAAGGGCACAGAAATGAAAGGACAGAGAGACAGTCATGGTAGACTTAAAATGTGATCCTTTTGTTCAGAAATAAAATAGATATAAATGGTTCTGATGTGATGTTATTTTTTTAATTTGTTTAAGATTTATAATTAAATTCATGATCTCAGCAGTCACAGGAGACTTGCTCTAATTTTGTCAAATAGACCTATAAGGACACAGCTTTAGTTATTTGTGAAGTGTCTAGATTGGAAATCCAACCAGTGCAAAGCTGGCACTTCTGCAACTCAGACTAGTGCCACATGTGATAACAGAATCACTTAGGTTGGGAAAGACAACCAAGATAGAATTCAACCTTTTCTTTATCACCACCATGTCAACCAAACTAAAGCACAAAGTGCCACATCCAATTGTTTCTTGAACCCCCCCAGGAATGGGCAGCCTGTTACAAACTCTGAAAACTGTCTCCATGAAGAAATTCTTTCAAATGTCCAGTTTGAACACCCCTTGGCACAATTAGAGACCGTTTCTCTTTGTCCTGTCACTGGTTACCTGGGAGCAGAGCCTGCCCCCTCACCTGGCTCCATCCTCCTCTCAGGGAGATGAAGAGAATAAAGTCACCCCAAGCCTCCTTTTCTCCAGACTAACCATCCCCCAGCTCCCTCAGCTGCTCCTTTCTCATCAGGCTTGTGCTCCAGATCCTTCCCCAGCTCTTTTCCTCCAGGTCTTTCTTGCAGTGAGGCACCCAAAACTGGGCCCAGGATTTGAGGTGTGGTCTCACCAGTGGCCAGCATAGCAGGATTTTCCTTTCCCTGCTCCTGCTGCCACATTATTGCTGATACAGGCCAGGTGCCAATGGCCACCTTGGCACAAACTGGCTCATGTTCAGCCTGGCTGAGCATCTGTTAGTGTCCCTGTATGATTAGAATACCTTTTCCTTATTTAAAAACAATATGTATATTTACCCTTGGTGTTGCTTCTAATTTGATATCAACAACATCTGGTGGTGTTAACTTTTTGGGAAAAAACCGAAATAAGAAATAAGAGGTTCCTGGAGCTTAGATGAACAAAAAGATGTCTTGGCACTATTTGCATGGCACTCCTGTTTCAGATTTATCTTGCATATATGTGACACATTTTCTAAATGTCAGACTGAAAAGATCACAGAAGAAATACCGTAATTTATTTTACTTCTAATTTCCACTCAGTGATTTCCAGAATTTTAAAAACATTATCATGTGTGCTCTGTGGCCTTGCACTAAAGAATTGAATACAAACTCAGAAGAAGAATGGGTTTAATATTCTATTGTTTTAGCTTCAATATAATATGAAATACTTAATTTCTGGAAGACTAAGTGTTTGACTCGTTCTACAGTTTTTTGTATAGTCTTGTACTTATTCCAGAACTAAAATGTGCTTTGTAAGTGATCCTTTATGGGTTTGTTTGGGGTTTTTTAATATGCTTTTGGTTTCATTGCATTAATCTGAAGACGTACATTTCTGTGAACAAAGAGCTACAAGAAGATATAAGGAATGAACTGCCTAATTCAGTAATGTGTTTAGTTGCTTCATTCATTTGCCCACTAGAGGCTTTTTTTTTTTTTTTTTAGGAAATAAATCTTAGTGATATATTGCTTTTCTAATTTTAATCTTATTTTTGCCTTCAGTGCATTCCTTCTTGGGTGAAATTAAAACCACCACCAACAAAAACATGTGTCAGTTATCACAATGGGTAATCACGATGGTAAGTGATTCAGAATATTCAGAACAATAACTAACTCAATCAGAATGACAAAACCGTGGTAAATTCACTTAGAACAACCTAACATATCCTTTTCAAAATGTCAGTAATCTTTGCATTATTAGCTAATAAAAATGTCATCTGAATTGTATCCCTAATGATCCAGGCTTATAAACCTAATCTAATTAACAGTTTAGTGTGTTTCTAGTTCCTAAGTAATTTAATTAATCCGGCCACGTAATATAATTGCAGTTCAGAACTGTGATTTCTAGGAAATTAAGGCAATGTGGCACTGGTTCATTCCATCAGATAGCTGAAATATTTTCTAACATTGCAGTGTTTGGTAAGTATCATCATAATTCTGGATTTTAAAAGAGCCCTTACAGTAAATTTTCTCACAAGAAAGAGGTGTCTATTACAGTTTCTATCTTCAATGGAAAGTTTCAAAACTAATATAACAATAAAAGACAATATATAATTTCATGGCTAATCATAGCACAGCGATTTACACCAACTACCCCCATTACCTCTTTAGGAGGAAATGATTTATTATTTTTTAAATGTTATTTTTTGTTGAACTTTTAATTTATTTGCATTAAGATCTGTCTGAGCATGAGGATATATTGTGCAACATAGGCCATTTCTTCCCTGAACCATCTTAGAATACTAAATGTGTTATATAAATCCTTTTTATTTGAAAAAAAAAAAACAACATAGAAAACAACTCTTGATCACTAGCACATCAGTGAAGATTCCAGAGGTTCCAGTTAGTCTTTGAGTCATCACATCATGCTACCATTTTAACAGAAAAGATGAACAGAATTAAAATAGTCAACTTGTCTCCTGTATGCACTGCCTGTGAATCTTCGGCCAAGTGGTTTGGCAAATGATTCAAAACCAAAGTGGGAGAAAATTAATGAGAAGCATTGGATAACCCTCCTAAGCTTCAGGTGAAAATCTAGTGTGGGGTGCCTGGGTAGATCTTTGTTAGTAGAGAGCTGGAGGAGTTGAGCTTGTGTACAAACCTTGCATCCTACCCACTTATAGAAGTCACCTAGCTGTGGTTTCCATCACTGGTCTGGCCTTCAAAACCATCATTCTATACAAATCTTGTCATACATTTTTAAAGGACTAGCCTAAAACTGGATTTTAAACTGTTGATTCCCTTCTTTGCAAGGCCACCAAAATGTCGAGTGGATTTGTAGCCTCACATGAAAAATGGCTTTGTTGAACAAGAGGCTGATAAAGGGCAGACAAACAGGGATTTGTCTCACAGCACTTCAACCCCTGCTAATAAGTAATTAACACAATGTACACAAATTTGCATCAGGAAATGCAGCTGTTGTGACTGAATTCTCATACTTACTTTGCTCAAATTATGTATTTAGAAGTCTTTTACAGATCACTCAGAAATAAATGTTCGCTCAAGATGAAATCAAAAGTCTCATTTCCAGTCTGGCCCAGGAGTTATGGAAATTCATATATGTAAATATGTTTTATTTTATATGCTGAACTAGGCTGAACTAGGAACAAAATATCCTGGTTTTCTCAACAAAATGAGAAAGCAAAATATTTTATAGGTATAAGATCTTAGTTTTTACTTGGAGATTTAAATTCTATTTTTCTTAATGTTGGTTTCCTCTTCATAATAATTTAATGTTAAGGGGTTTTTTTTTAAATATTGGGTTGTAAGCTTTTGATATTTCATAATTTTTATCAGAAAATACTCCTCAGTAGATGAAGGAATGAATGAGGAAGCTCTAACAAAATTTCACTTTTTGTCCAGTAAGTGAGTCTATTCTGTTATTTGAAAGAGCATTTATGCATATTTTTTGCATCAAATTTACTGTCAGCAGGGGGCTACAGATGGTGATTATGGCAATATCAAGCTTAAAGCAGGAATGCTTTTCTGTGGATGCCCAGCACCTCCAGTCTTTGTGTTCTCATTACTGGCCAGCAGTTCTTTATTTCTTCCACATGTAAGATTTTACATAGCCTTTATGTGGGTGATAAAACCCAGAAAACTGTTTTAATCCACCTTGTTTTGATACATCTTTCTTCATTTGTTAAGCTTCTTATTTTGTTTCTTGGTCTTTCTTCATTACAGTCAACTGCCTGTTCCTCCCAGGAATTATCTCTTTTGGGCTGGCTTTTCCTTTGTCAGTATTACCTTGGCTTCCACATATCAGAGTTATCAATTCTTTCATAAACATTCTGACAATGTTTATGGATGATCCTATCTGCATGGGAAGATATTCTGCTGCTCGGATCTTCTTGCCCTTCTGATCCTTTTCTTACATGAAAAAAGGCTGCTGTAAACCTAAACTTGATATAAGGATATTTTTATTATAGAATTATCAGAAGTTTACAGACCTGGTTCCTCTACATTGAAACAGGCTAATTAAGCCTGTGTCAGAGTAACTTGTTTTGATGTTCAAGTCCAGTAACTTAATCTTTCTCAGAATTAAGATATAGAAGACACCCAGCTTTAGCCTTAATGGGAAGGGAGGAGTCAGAGTGACATCAATTTCAAACTGGTTTTGTATGGAATTTCTATGAGCTGTTTTTCATCTTGTTTTGCAAGACTGCAATTGGATTTGGTTTTTAAGTACTGTGTTATATTACAATGGCATTGAGAATACATTACTGAGCCTTTGAAGTGAGATATTCTAATTATCTAGAACTTGAATAGCTGAATTCAAACATCCCCAGGGATCTGGTGCTCTGCCTGCCCCACTCCACTTTAAATAAATCTGAACTCTCACAAGATCCAAAAACTGGATGTTCTCTTCTCTATGACTGCTTCACAAAGCATTTGTGACAGAGAGTTCCTGCTTGGGAATGTTTCATTAAAGACTTGAACTGAACAAAAGGCTGCCTGTGAAGATCCATTGGTGTGTATGAAAGCTGAAGAAGTGGTTGTTTAAGAAGACGAGCTTTCAACTGCATGAACTGAACAAATTTCAGGTTGAGATGGATAGATGTGGGGGAAATAAAAACAGAAATAAAGGGAAACGGGGTTTTAGTAAATGCTCTTAATGTAAACTGAAAACAATCTCTCATTTTCACTGTCCAAACTACAAGTTTTCTTTGTATGCACATCATTCACATAAGGTTAGATAAACATCATCATATTTTGCAAACACTGGTGGTCCCGGGCACTCTGTTCCTTTGGTCAGGTTAGAAGCCTGACCCAAGGACTGATTTATGTATTGGACTGGATCAAAGTTGTTCATGCTCTTTCTCTCCAATAAGTAGACTGTTTCTTCTGGGTATTGCTAGAACATCACTCAGCATTACCAGGTTTTGGATGGAATTTCTTTCTGCTATGTTTTCTTTGTCACAATTAGTGCCTCACTGCTGGAAGCTTTGGTCACCTGTGGAGAAAGGACAACTCAATATGAAGTGTAATGTCAGCTCTGGATGTGACTGCCAACACCTGATGCCAAGAAATTGAAAACTTTGAAACACTTTGTCCACTAGTTATTCCTGATAACTGAAGGAAATTCAAAAAATAAGTAGTTGTCTTGTAGGAACTTAAGAGTTCTGTAACAAGTGCAGTCTGAGAAAAAGTGCTTCATAGGTTTGTGTATGTAGGTTGTTTGCTACTAAATTCTTTATTTTTTTCCTTTCTTATGCAGTTTCTATGCTTCCTACTACTTTTGATTATTCCACTTTGGTTGATAATTGATAAAGAAATCAAAGCAAAGTGAGGAAAAAATGTCTTGCTGGCACATAAAGCATTTGATGTAAGAATAATCGTAATTTCTTAGAATGCCAGAGGGGTTCAGGTTGGAGGAGACAACAATGGGTCATCTTGTCCCACCTCCCTGCTCAAAACAGGGTCATCCCAGAGTACACAGCAGAGGACTGCTTCTGTTCTGGAATATCTCCAGTGAGGGAGGCTCCTCACCCTCTCTGGACAACCTGTTCCAGTCACTCTGTCACTGCACAGTGAAGTTTTTCCCTCATGCTCAGGTAGAGCTTCCTATCCGTTTCTCCCATTGCCTCTTGTCCTCTTGTTTGGCATCACCAAGCAGAGCCTGGACATTTCTTGGCACACTCCTTGTTCAGCATTTGAACAACAGCCAGACTGTGCTGGGGGGCAGTGAGGATGGGTGGGTGGGTGGGCTGAGCTGCCTGTGGCTCTGCTCCTGGAAGTGCCCCATGCAGCACATGCTCCTTGTCCAAGCTGCTGAGGAGCATTCCTGCAGAATGCTGCTCCCTGTGAGTTTTCACATGTCAGAGGCCAGGTGAGGAAAAATAGTGGATCTTCTAGCTCATAAAACATTTTCACCAGTGCTGCAACCACAATGGGGCTGTGGTTAATCTCTTTGCCTAACACTCTACAGCGTTTTCAGAATTGCTTTCATCAGAAACCAGGGAACACATGGTATTGTGTGCAATGACGTATGAAGCATATCTGTAACTGTTCCTTTGGGACGCTGCTACCATTTTTATTTTCCTTTTAGCCATTTGGGAGACTTGCACCGGTGTAAGTGAGCTTACTTAGGGCTGAAAGGTTGCATCCATGTTTAGATCTGCCCTGTCAAAAAGTTGTGCTAAAAGTTGTGTGTGTCCTCCACAAATGTGCCAGAATGCAACAGGGGAGTTGTTTATAAACCACCCCAAAACTTCTGATTTATGTAAAAGGATACTTTGTCCCTTACTCTAATAAGATCTATTAAATGCTGCTCATAGCAAACTTATATTAGGGGTAATTTTATCTCGGTTTCAGATATTAGTTCAACCCAAACCTTCAGTATTTCCTCACAATACTCTGTGTACTCGGTACTCAACAACATGAGCAAGTAAGTTTATCCTGGACAAGCCCGTGACAACTGCAGTGAATTGTAAAACAAGCCTTTCCAGGTTCACATACTGGCTGTTTTTCATGTGCAGTTGTTTTGCAAAGACAGCTTTGATGAGAAGCGCTTGCAGTTTGCTCCTACTGTATCACATTCTGTAATGATAAATGTGTTTTGAACAAAGCAATATTGGGTCTATAAAAAAGAAATTATTCATGTGTAAATGGTAGTGGAAGCCCTGCCAAGAGAATAATGAGACTCCAGGAGTGTACTTATTGATATTCAGAGAAGGGAAGAAGCTGAAGGCAATGGTGTCAGCTTAATTTCCTTTTTTGTTCAAACCTTGAATAGGGGTGTAGTCCCTGCAGCTTGCAGAGAACGTGCACAGGAGTTCCTTATATAGGTCCAGTTCTGGACTCCTCACTAGAAGAGAGACATGAAGATCCTGGATCAAGTCTAGGAGAGGACTATGAGCATGATTAAGGGGCTGGAGCAACTCAATTAAAATGAATGGTTGAGCCTCAGGAATAGGTGACTGAAGGTATTTAACGTTTGTAAGTATCTGAAGGGAGGTGCCAAGAGGCTGGAGCCAGGCTCTGCACGACGGTGCCCACAACAGGAGAATGAGAAGCAATGTGTAAGAAGTGGAACATGGAAAGATCCACCCTAAGATGAGGAAGAAGTTTGTTTTGAGGGTGACAGAGCATTGGAAGACAGGGTGTGGAGCCTTGTGCTCTGAAGATATTCAAATGCCATCTGAACACAATTCTGAGCAGCAAATTCTAGAACGCCCTGCTTGAGCAGGAGTTCCAGGACTCACTTCCCACCTTAAAAAATCCGTGGTTGGTTCAGTGACTTTTGCTTCAGGGAAATAGATTTTTTTGAGTAAATTTGATTCCTGCAGCACAAGACTCATCACTAATTATATTGTAGCTTGGTATAGTCATGCAGCAGATGAATTGTTGAGATGAACAATAAGAAAGCTTTGTATGGGTAATAAACTTGCAGGTAATTTGTGGACAAACTGCTTTTGTGAACCTAGGAGGAAAAACATACAGGCAGATAAGGAAATAAATCTTATCTTTATGCCAGTCTTTCCTTTTTTTTTTTTAATGGATCTAGTCTTTCATGACTATCTTCTCTGCCATGCAAAGTTTTGTGATCAAGCTGTGAGTTGGAGGAATTTTATTTTTGTTTTTAATACAGGGAAGAGGGGAAAGAAACTCACAGCTGTTTTTATATATGCCCATTGATATGTACAGCATTCTGTACATTAATGTGATCACAAAACCATCCAGGTATCAAATACCTTTTACAGAATAAATTGCTTATTAGCCATTTAGTTCATTATTCTAAGTAAATTGTTGTATCCATGAACAAGATTTTGTCAAGGTGGAGAACTGGTTTGTAGGGTTTTATTTGGGAAGTTATGTTTTGTATTTATTGAAGGGTGATACTTACCACAGCAGGAGATACCTTCCTCCCTTCAGTATTTTGCAGAAAGATTGTATTTCAGATGTATTGCCTCTTTTATTTTTTTTATTTTTTTTCTTCACTTAGTCAGCTACAGACTCGTAAAGATAGCTTAGCATCTTAGGTTTATAACTTCCAAGACTTTGGATGAAAGAATTTTTTTCTTAAATGCCCATAGCCCAAAAAACAGAATATACTGGTGTGTTGTGTAAATAAAGATTTTATAGCTCTATATAGCAATCACTTAGCTTGCTATATGTTTTAGAGGTTGTTTGTTTGCTTGGGTGTTTTGTTTGTGTTTTGTTTGGTATTTGTTTCTTGGTGGGTTTTTTAAAGTTTTTTCCTGTTGATTGAGGAGGACAGCTAAAGCACAAATCTATTCCAAATGCCCAAAACTCTTTTTGATCTCTTGGTTAGTTTCCTGACAAATTATATTGCAGTCTGGATCGAAGCTCCAAAGAAAAAGCCCATCAAATATAATGGCAAGGCTCAATTGTGCCTTATACTGGCTGCCATGGAAACTTTGCTATGATAAGATGTCAGATGTCAGAGAAGCAAGGTGGAGAAAATAGCTTGACTAAGCCAGAAGCAAAAACCCAGGCTCAGGAGGAATGTGTTGAGAAGAGCTGAGTGCTTAGTCAAGAATTTAAGTGGTTGGTTTCAGTTTATCAAATCAAGTAGTAAGTGTGATAACTGAAGACATGAGATCTTATTAGTGTCCTGAAGCTGCGGCTGTAGAGTTGTCACTTTGTGATTGAGAACCATTTCAGGTTGATCCATGGGTGGTGTGCAGCACAATTCCTCCCATGGGGAGGAATTAATACCAGTTAATCAAACCTTTTCTCAAGTTTGGTTTTCCCAGAACTCAGACTTTCAAGAATTGGTATGCAGAGAACTGGTATGCTTGTGAACATTTAACAGTGGAGGGTAGTTATTTATTTCATAATAATCTTTATCTAATTTTTCACCTTTATTCTATAAATTTGAAATTATACAAAGTGATTTTTAGCTGTTTCCATCATATTAGGAGTCATGTGATTAACTTTAGTTAATGTTCATTGAAAAGAGGTCTTAAAGGAAGGGTTAGAAAAGGACTCCAGTAGACTTTGATATAAACCCTGTGCCTGTATTTATTCTCTGATAATCTGGTATTCCCTTCCTTCATCTATTGAAATTATTAATCAGGAAATGGCTCCTAATACCAGAGTAGTCATGGGAGAGGAAGATTATAGAAGTACATCACATGTCTCATCTTCTGTAATTCACACTGCTCTATTTCTTGGACTCTGTGTTGACTTCTTTACAGTTGGCACCAGCACTGGTTTTAGCACTTGATCACAGTGGGATTTAAAAACTTTGGTTTGTTTGCAAAAATTATATGCTAGAACAACAATTTACAACAATTTAAATGCTTTAAAGATTACCGACATGCTAAAAGAATTAGGAAAAAAATATATGGGTAGGGTGAAGACAACTAAAAGCATGCTCATGTGATTATTCTCACAAAATGAAAACAGCTTCTCCTTGTATGATGTTGTCGCTCTCTTCAATACAAGTATTATTGTTCCCTGCCTTGCCAAAACAAATCTAAACGATTAGAAGACGAACTAATTTATCAGAACATGACGTTTGGCTTCCTTCCCAATTTACATACTGAAGTAACAAGGGTAGGCTTCACAATTTGTATTTATGGATTTCTATTCCTTTGATTACTGCCTTCTTGCCCTTTCTAAATTTGATATCAAGGTGAAAGATTTTGAGTTGCCAACACTTTACATTCATATCATAACAGAAAGCTGTTGTGTTGAAGCCAGAGGAAATTTTGGAAATAATGGAAAATTATCATCCAAGCTGTAAGATTTGGCTAAAATGATCAAAGGAATCACATTTTTAGGATACATAGGTATTCAAAGCTCATGAGCAATTGAACACAGTATACTGAAATCCTCTATGCATTAGCCAAATTACTCATTCCCTTCCACGATAAAGAGCTCTAACCCTAGAAATGCATCATCAAGCCTCAAGCCATCAACACACCATGTTTATTTGCATCTCTTTCCCACTGGTGCTGCTTTTCTTTTGTTTTAATGAAACTGGTTGCCTGGCAGTGCAAAATAACAGGTGTGTGTCTATCATTATTATAATAATTTTTTCTTATAATTATTTTTTTCCTTGCAGTGCTGCTGGCAGGTCATTTAAGTTGCAAAATTAGTACTTCTATGGGAATATTTCAATTAAAATGCACACTGCTATCAAATTATTTCCTTTGAAACTCTTGAATATAGTGGCTCTATTCTTAAGAGTTTACACTCATAAATGAAAGGTAATTCCCCATGGCTGCATTATCTCCTCTTTAGATGTACTGTTATGTTCCAGAAACACTAGCCTGAACCAATTTGTATCAAATGCTTTTTTATGGCATGATGAAAGCATTAAAAGTGTGGTATAAATCAGAGGCAAACTTGTTTTGCATGAAGCCTACTTGCCTTCATGTGTTCTTTTATAATGACTTCGGGGAGAAGGGGGAGATAACATAGACTTCCACAGTAGGGTTCACTCAGCTCACCAATGCAATTTGAATTGTGTATTGATACATTCATGTTAAGGTCACAAAGCTAATGACTTTTAAAACTATATTGTAAAATTTGCCTCAGCAACCTCATAAAAAGCAAAAGCTAATTAAGTACCTTTGATTTGTGGTAACACTAACCTTATTTCTTCAGCATCAAAGTACAAAGTCCAGAATTGTAGCTGTAATGCTGCTTTGATTTTTGTTTTCCTGACAGTATTTCTCACACCTATTATAATGGGCCAAAGCAAACTCATTCACAGAGAAACAGCATCTATCCTCCCAAAAGTTTCAGTGTTGTACGCAACCCTCAGAGCTTTCACTGGAGCTCTGAACACAGAGCACTTTGGCATCATTAAATTAAAAATACTCTTGCAGTGTGCACTGTGTAAGAAATAAATCCAAGGTTTTCTAACTACAAAACTACTTTTAAAAATATTTTTAGAATTCTAGTTACACTGAACTGAGATATTCACAACAGGAAATGTAGGTAAAGATTTTACTGTTATTCCAATGAACCGTAACAACCCCAATAGCCCCAAGTGAATAATGTGTGCAAAAGCCTCACCAATTATATTTAAAAAAAAAAAATAATATAAAAAAAGTCATATCCAGTACTTTTCCCTTTATTCTGATGTTCTTATCACTCTTTTAATGTTTCCCTCATCTTTAAAGGTGGTACCACAATCCTCCCTGGGCAAAATCAGGGAGACGGAAGTTAAAATGATTTCTCCATGAAACATTTTGATGTTTTCATTAGGATGACAAGGACAGTTCTCAGGGTAAAAATGGCAGGAGAAATAATGATGTTGACACTTTGCTCCTCCTGAACTTTGTCTCTTCCTGCCAGCTCCTTCTCCTGCAGAATTCCCAGGGCTGAGCTCAGACAGGTGGGCAATGGACACTCAGCCTTGGGGCACCTGAAGAAGCCAGTTCAGCCTCCCAAGAAGGCAAAGGGTAAATTATCAGGAGAACTTGATATTAATACCTTATATACTATTTTTTTATATGTCCACACATATGTATTCTTGGTGGTATGTAAATAACTAGATGGACAATTGAAGTGAATACTGAATGCATATTCTTATATGCAGAGGAAGATGAAACTATCCAAGGATGAATAACCAGGAGGTTTGGGAACTCTTCTACCTTGAAGTAAATGAAGCATTTCACTTGCTAAGTACTTCCTCATATTCTTCCCGCTAGGTTTTATCCAGTCCTGTTCAAGGCCTCTGAGTTTTATACTTCTTGGATTCATTTTTGCACTGGAAATCAGAAATACCTTAAGAGAAACTCAGAAACTAGAAAAAATATATAAAAACTTCCCTTAAAAAAAAAAATCTCTTCCCAGAAAGTAACAGTACTTTTAAGGACTTGGGTGAAATCCTGTCACTTTTCTTTATTATAGTTTCATTTTAAATTAATGAGTTACTGGATGAATAAGCATTAAACAGTCTGGAAACAAAAATAATAGATATTTATAAACAGATTTTAATTTTCTTTTAGATTTATATCATCTGCATTCCGTCATGTTTTAGTCATGGATCTGCTAATGCAGATAAGGAATTCAAAAGGAGTTATGTCCATAATAAAAAGCATATTAATATCTTGTGCCTACTCAGCAAGCTGCCTTAATTTTTTTCTCTCCTCTTTTTTCTATTGCTGTACCAACTCCATTTAAGTGGTGGCAAAGCTAAGCTCAAGAGTATGACTAAATTCTTTTTGGAATCTAGTTAGTTCAACTGTGATATCTTTCATTTCTGGATATAGTTAGACAATATAGTAAATATTCTGGTAATGATATTCTTTTTTTATACAGATAGGGTAATATATCTGTATAATAAGAGAATTTAAGATATGCCAAAACATAGACAAAGAGCTACAGATAAATATAACCACAGACAGGATATTCTGAGTAATTTATTGTGCTGGTTTTGACTGGACAGTGCTCATGTCCTTCACAGTAGTTTGCATGGGGCTGTGTTTTGGATTTGTGCTGGAAACTGCCAGTATTTCCAGGGATGTTGTTGGGATCACTGAGCAGTGCTTGCAGACAGTGACTCTCTCAGACTGCCCCACCACTGAGTGAGCTGGCAGTGCACTTGGAGCTGGGAGGAGACACAGCCAGGACAGCTGAGCTCAACTGTCCAAAGGAATATTCCATAATGTATGTCACCATTCTTAGCATATAAATTTGAGGGAAGAAGGAGGGGAGTATTTGGAGTGATGGCATTTGTCTTCCCAAGTCACCAGTAAGTGTGATAAGGCCCTGCTCTCCTGGGAATGGCTGAACACCTGCCCAACCATGGGAAGCAGTGAACAAATGAATTCCTTGTTCTGCTTTGTTTGCACACGTGGCTTTTGCTTTTCCCATTAAACTTTGTGTCAACCCACAGGTTTTCTCACTCTTACCCCTCTGTTTCCTAACATGGGGGAAAATTGAGTGCCTGTGCAGTGCTTAATTGCCAGCTGGGGTTAAAGCATGACTGTGGGGTCCTGTGTGGTTTGGGACCCCGGTTTGTTGGTAAAAGTCTCTGTTTCAGCCCATGCGTTCAAAGAATCAGTCAGAGCTCTTCAGTTTTTCAGTCTCAAGGTTGTTTATTGTATTTTATTCATAAAATTTTCTCCCTGCCCTGCAGAGGTCTCTCCAGCAGGACAGCCAGAGGCACTCTGCCTGCCCCCAGGGCGGTGTTATCTTTATATACTACAAACTACGTGGACAATTGTGACCTTTCCCTGCGGCCACAGAAGCAAATCAGTCCCGGCTAGCTGCTCCCTAAGCTTGGCCAGAGACAGCCACAAGATTTGCCACCCCCAGGATCTCTTAGAGGACCCCAGGTGGTGGTGCTGTCTGTGGCGTGGGCGGCGAGGATGAGACCACGAGGAGTCCGAGGCAAAGGAAGAAAAGAGCGTGGCTGTCAAGGAGACTTTACTCCTCAATGGATCCAGTGAAAAATGCCAAGGAAGAAAGACTTGGGGAAGAACTGATAAAGGGAGTGGTGCGTGGAAAGAGGAGACTCAGGGTAACCAATAAGAAAAGGGCAAGGGAGGAGCGAACAACAAATCTGAACCAATAAAGATCATACATAGGAGGGGAAAAGCCCCAGAGGCAAATCATACAACACAGTAAGGATGACTGACATCGAAAAATCTCGAACAAAAATGGGGGTGGTTACAGTAAATGACAAGGGGAGTAGGTGGCACCACAGGGAGGGGAGAGGACTTATAAGGGCAGGGAGGGAGGAGGGAAGGATCACTGGGTTTGATGGGCAGGCAAGTGGCGGGAAAGGAAAGTGATAAACAACCTGGGACAAACCATCGTGAGGGCAGAACACGGGGGGAACCAAAGACCAAACCATTTTTCTTAACACAAAACAACTAACACAACCGATAATAACAAATCTTTAAAAACACAATGCCACATACAATATTTACAGTTATTTTCCAATACCTATCATCTATATTAGACAGTGGGTTTCTACTCTAGACCAATCTAAAAGTGCCAACATCACCAGTGAAAATGGAGGTAGAGAAGAAGAAAGGCTAGACACGCCCAAATCCCTCCATCTTGTCCCCAGAAACCCCTATACCAAAAATCCTAAAACCTACATTTACACCCTGTGCGTACTTTATTTTTGCACTATCTAAATTGCTGTGGCTTTTATCTCTTCATGTAAAGGTGGTAAGTTGTTCCATCGTCTGTAATCGAACCCACTGGTGTTCTGGGCTGTGTGCCAGGGCCTCTGAGTCCCCTGGCAAGGGTCCCGGAGACTCTGGACTCCCAGAGGGATGTCCTGAGTTCTGACACATGACAGTCATGAAAACTCTTCACATTTCACAGAAACAGTTTGTAGCTAATTATTGTTCTTCTTATGCTGTCCTTAAATCCAAGAGTAATCCAAGTTGGACTTGGTTTCAGCAAGCAGCTCAAGCAGGGTGGTGATAGTTTCAGAGACAGGAGAGAACAAGATCATCTCTAGAAATGTGTCTGGTACCTACCTATGATTTTAGGCTACAACCAGTACTTCTGCCTGCAAACCAGAACAGGACTACCACTGCCTCTTAATACTGATACTGATGAACTCTGCTGCTTGCAGGGATTTTGTTTTTAATTATTTCTTTTCCTTGGCACTTCAACTACCTGTCCATGCAGGGGCAAGTTTAAGGCAATAGATGGTGGCTAGCTGCCCACTGTCTGAGGGCTGAGCTCTGAAAACAAAGGGTAGTGAAATAATTGCTTATGGGATACAGAGGAAAATTCTCTCCAGAGATGTTATTGATAGACATCTGTCCCATGTGACTGGAGTGCACTCTGCAGTGCTTTGCTCTTAGTAGTCAAAGAAAAGACCAGTTCCATTTAGAAAGAATTAGAAACATTCACTTGTGCTGAAGGTAAGAGTACTGATATTTGTTAGTAAGGTTAATAGAGGAAGAATGAAGAAATTTTTTGCCTGGATGCACCAATTCACATAGTTGCAAAAATAATAAATTTTTCAGATGTGGTGTGGGTTAATGCTTTAAATTCCTGCACATTTATTAACAGTCACAACATCAATGCTCTCTAGCAGCCTGGAAACGAGCTACATCAATCAGTGCAATTAATTCTGTTTCAAAACCTGCAGCTCTTATCCAAGGCTTGTTTTATTTATATTTTCATTTTAATTTTACCTCCTTTCCTCATTCATCTTCTCTCATTTGGCTGCCAAGGGACTTTCAGATCATGGGATCAGATTCTGATTAGCCTGAAGGGCTGCTTCTAGATTTCAGCTGTTTGATATTTGGATTCCCAGCACTAGGTATGTAGCTATATCCATCTGGCCCAATTGCTCTGTGTTTTATGCATGATTGTAGGGTATTATCTTCATATTTTGGGTTTTATGAGGTTTTTTTTTAACTGTTTATTGGCATTTTCTTTCCTCTAGCTTTCAATTTCTTGTAGAAGACAAAAAAATTGCCTCTGCTTCCCCAGGTGGTGTGGGGACAATTCCTGGTGGCTTATTTTAGTCATGATTACTAAATCAATATTTTACTCTAATATAAGCAAGCCACTCCCTTGCTTGCTGTTATACATCTCTAACTGCAGTTTGAGAATTTACTAGGGAATGAAGGAGTGCAAAATTCAAAATGGAAAAATACAGCCACATTTCAGAGCGCCGCTACAGAGAATGTTGTTTTGTTCTCAAGAAAATGAGGTTACAATTTCTTGACAGTTCTAAAGCTGCCAGGCTTGGACTTGGTTGAGATTCCCAGAAAAGAGGAACAGAACTATAGAACTACAGAAGAGGAACAGAACTACAGAACCATAATCTCATTCTGGGGAAAAAAAAAATACTTTGCATAAGTTTTTGGAGCTAAAAAGTTAGTTCATTGTTACTTCATTGAATGATTTAGCAATATATGGCAGGGATTAACTAGTATTGACAAACTTCACTAATTATGCAAACTAACTCTATGCAATATTTTATATGGATATAAAAATATAAACGACTTCTTATCTCCTATCCATCCCTGTGTTCAACATTGCAGCATTTTCCTTAGTCTTAGGGTCAACAGTTCCTGTATTTCTCAATCAAAAATGGTGTATTCTATTAAAAATTTCCAAGAATTACCAGATAAGTGGTTTTGGGGTTTGTTTTTCATTACAGAAAATTTAGTGTGAATAAGAAAATAGGAAATGGTCCTGATTTTAATGCTTAGATATGCTTTCCCTTTCATGCACCTGTGGAGAGCTTTGAGTGAATTTGAGACAAGTGGTCAATGTTGTTAATTAAAAGCCTCTTAAAGACACATGTTAATAGAGGAAATTATTGCTGAATTAGTGGAATGAAGAACTCAGATAAAATTGAATAAAAAGAGCTATCAGAAACTATCACAACGATTGAAGGAAAAAAGTGATTAATTCCATGGAATGGAGAGGATCTGAATATAGACTCTTTGGAATCATGGGAAAATTGTCTAAGCTCACAAATTGTGTGCATACATCTTATTTTTTAAGTGACAGCTTTTTATACTTTCCAGCTTTTGGTTGCTCTAAGCTGCTGAGGGATCCTAAATATGTAAGAGAATATATATTTTTCGATTCATCCTGACTATGACCTTTCAAAATAAACTCTAATGCTGTTATTTTGGGTCACATTCTGCTAGACCTGATTCTACCTTGGTGTAGAACAGATAAATGAAGAGCTTGTAGCTTCTTCCCCTTCCCAAGTAAAGAAATTTGACAAGACCACCAGAGCACCTGTCATTACTCTATTCAATGAGCAGCATGCTGTATAATTTTATCATACTGTTATTAATATCAACATTGTACAGTCTCAAGAAATCATATTACCAGAAAAATCTCAGCTCTTCACTTCAACACTTGCATCATTTAAGCTGATGCATGTAATAAGGAAGATAGAAAAAAATTTTTCAATATACCAACTGTCAGGGAAAGGTGGAAGGTAATAAACCATCCTGGTCTAAATGTAGCAATAGATCAGAAAAACTATCTAATCATAACAGCTGCTGAAGATCTTAAAATGTTGGGTTTTTTTTTTTTAAACATAGCCCAAGGTTAGCTCTAAATGTACATATGAATATATCTAAGAAAAAAATGTCTATAGGAAATGGTACTCATTTTGACCTCAATAATCCATAATGCAGAACTTCTCTGTGTTACATTCAGGAACTCCATGACATTTCAGTAGGAGTTTTGGATGACTGAGAAACTCTGCCCTAAGTCTGCATATAACTTTGCATTGTGAAGTCTCAAATAATGCCTTTTCCTTTTCCTTTTCCTTTTCCTTTTCCTTTTCCTTTTCCTTTTCCTTTTCCTTTTCCTTTTCCTCTTTTTTCTGCAGTTAAAGAAATGAGGTTTAAAGAATACAGGAAAGAGACTTTAAATTTATGCACTATATGGGCTTGTATATAATTGTTGCTAGATCCAGGAGCTGCTGTTACACAGAACTGACTGAGCAATCATTGTGACACACTTTGTATTCAGTGTAGCTGCAGCACAAGAACTGCAGGCAGCAGGGTGTGAGAGCAGGCAGTTCCTGCAGTAAAATATATGTACTATGATATATGCAGGTCTGGGAACAGCATGGGTGAGCCCATGGCTGATAAACCTGGGCAGAATGGAGGCTCTAAAGAACAAATGGATTTGTCTGCCCATCTGTGATCCCAGAGAAAAGCCATTCTGAGGAACAGTACATTGCATGGGAACTGAGGTGGAGAGTTGTCTTTATGGAGCTCGTCTGGAGCTGGACAAGCACACGGCTCCGTGAGCCACAAGGGTTTCCTCTGGCGTGTGCTTCTGAGAGGATTTGATTTCAAGGGCAAAAATGCCATGCAGGAGCCAGAGTTTGACATTCAAATAGTTGGAAAGAATATGTACTTTGGTGGAGTGGGGATACCTAAAATACAACTTCCCCTTGTCAGCACCAAATGTAGCATCTGATACAAGGGAACATGGTGAGATAGTTGATTAGATTGCAAGGTTAAATCCTGGTGGTCAAAAAATAACCTTCATGAAATTTAAATCATTGTTCAACTACTAAAACCATAATGATCACCTTTTCTTAATATCTAAGAGGCAGAAATATGTCTTTCCTGGCTATTAATTGCTATAAATTCTTCCACCATTTTCAAGTTTCATGTTAGAAGTATCATTTGGTCCATTTTTGTTTCTGAATATTTTGTTTGTAGAATAAGCAGATAATCTCTTCTTTTTTTTTTTTTTTTTTTTTTTGTCTTCTCATTCTTTAATATCCTATACACATGGAATTTTGTAGTGTGGTTGGCATAGTCCTGTTGAGAACATGAAGATCTGGAATGAATTCTGATGTTAAAATTTCATTCAGAAGTTGCTGTTATATTTCTCATGAAGATGACTTTCAGTATTTTTTTTCCAAAGATAAAATTTGACTATGAATGCATGTATTTGGATAAAACAGATACTTACAATGAGGTATTTTTTATTAACTATTCAATTTCTTTTGAGAATTTGAACTTTCACATTTTACATTTATTGGAGAAATTGAATTGAAAATAACTGCAAAGAATATATTCTTACTTCTTTTGAATTTATAATGAAAACACAATGACTGAAATTTTTTTGTAAACTTCTGAGTGTGCTATTTATTTAAAAACTGGTTTTCACCTCAATATGGCTTTTTTGATGGTTGAAATAAATTACAAAATTTTCTGTGAGAACAGAGGTGATTGATAGCACAATTTCTTAATATCTTGGATAAAAAGAGGACAAAAGTAGTTTCTTCTAGATCAGTAATGAAATATGAGAATATATATGTGGTATATGCCTGAATCATAGCATTTATGGCACATTAGAAAAAAATGGACACAAGCACAAAAATGTTTGCATTAATAAACATAAAGAAAAAAATTTAGAATATCACACAACCCCAAAATCCCACCAGCTGCAACAACAAACACAGCAAAGGCCATCACTCAAAGGAGAAGTGATTGTAAGTAATTTGGGATTCTTAGAAAAAGAACTTATAGGTCTATACATTTAAGGTTGCCATTAATGATTTTCTTACCTCACTGACATTTTTTTATCATTTCCTCACAGTTATGATTGAACTTTTCTGGAGTTGTTTTGGCTTTTTTTACTTCCCCATTTATTTGTTTATTCTTTAACTCATGAAGCCATTGAATCTTATATGCAACTATGTTTGTCTCTACAAAGATAGTATATATGTGGCTACTACAGGAGCCTAACTGGTACATTTCCTGGAACTTGTTTTCTGGAATTTAGAACTCTGCTTACAGAGCTCTTAGCCACATCTTCAGCCAAGCAAAGTATAAGGCAGGGTAAATGGGGCAGTGTTGAAATACACTTCTGCTGCTGATTTATTGGAACTTTATTGGAATATGCTTTATTTTACAGAAGGTTTTATTGACTTTTTGGTTTAATGGAAAGCCTAAAGACATCAAGAAACAAAATTCTTTATTTAAACAAAACTTTTAAAAGCATTTTGGAATAGTCTGCTGTGATAATGGAATAGAAAATGAAAGGACTTAAAGAGTTAAAGAAAACAGGGGTAAGGACAAAGACAAAAAAGTTTCAATTCCTTTGAAATTCTCAGGGTAGTATGTCATATTTCAAAATGTTTTCAAGAACTGTGGAGTAGTATTCTGAAAAGTACATTAAATATTATGAGTTTCTTTATAAGAAGAAAAAGTCTCCACAAAAGTCTGCTTATGTACAGAAGTAAAAGTTATTGAAAGTATCTATTAATGGGTATTTGGGGACTATGACTTTTCAGCAGCCGGGTTACCCAGCTAATAACAACTCAAAGACATCCCAGCATTTCCAAGAGGTTCCATTTCTTGAGTCTGGATCTGCTGTACTGATGCTGAAGAGCATTAAAAACTGATTTAGCAATCACTCCTATTAAACTGATAAGGTAAAATCAAGAAAAATTTCTATCCCCTCTGTTAAGGGCTTTAATATATTTTTTCTCTTCCTTTCCCATGGCTACTTCACCAAGATATGAACAGTGATAAAAGCACACGCACCATGCAGCAGTTGTGTTTCAGATCTCTTAATAGCTGGACTGCTTAGACTGATAACAGTCCAATAATGGGGCCCTAGGCCTAGAGGTGCAGTGTATAATTAGTGCTGTAGAATGTGAAATGCAAAGGGTCCAGGTGAACTTTAGAAACCTTTTTCTATACAAGCAGAGCACTAGAACCTTCTACATGAGAGATTCCCTTCTCTAATTTGCTGTGAATGGACTTCTGGTGCCATGTCTCACAGGAAGTTATCCATCTTCCTGAGGCTGAAACTGAAAAGCAGCATTCCTGGGCACAGCATGTTCTCAACCTTATTCATCCTCTGAACCCAGAGGAAATTAACTGTAAACAAAGTATTGTGGAAAAGGATAAAAAATAAGATATAGTAGTCAGAGTTGCTAGTCATGAGAGGTCTGGGTTTTGTACCTGAGGCATGTGGAGCTACAGTATTCCTATGGATACAGAAAACACTTCAATCTGTGTTTCTTTTTTTCTACCAGACACTTGCTAGAAGCACTTTTGCCCTTGGGAATGCATCTTGCAATAAGAAGACATAGTTGATTCTGGTACTTTCTATATTGCAGAACCCTTAGATATGTTTAGTTTTACAGCTAGGTTATCCAGTCTAAGGCTTCTGCCCCCAAATAAAATGTAGAATAATGCCATTCATGTCAGCTTGATATCCTTCCAAGTGTGTGTGTGTCTGCCTGCAGCAGCTGGCTCAAACACTAAACTCAAGCCCACATCATTTTTCTGAACACTTCAATTTTTTTCTCTAATGCAGGAACAGTTAAATAACAATCACTGTATTTAACCTTAGCTGTGGCTTTTGCAAAACTTTCATTAAATATCGAGTTCAGGTTAATTCTATAAAAGAATGTTCAGACACATTTATTAAGGGAAAAAGGCTGTTTGATTAAATACCTGTCTGGAATGCAGCTCTATTTTTCTTTAGCTTAGAAACAGTAACATGAAAGCACAGTGTTAACTGTATTTGCTACCTTGCAATCAATTCATATAAACCCTTCCTGTCCTCTGAGTCTGTGATAAAAGTGTGTGCATGAGATATGAAAGTGAAATTTGAGTTAGCTTTCCTCAATATAGTGAGCCTGCAACACATTAATTTTCCTAATAAAGGACTGAAGTTTAATTTCCCTTTGCATCTCTAAGATGTAAAGAACATTAGTTTTTAATTGAGGAAAGTCTGTAACGAATTAATTATTCCAGTATTGAGTTGCTCCTTACAATTATTTTCAAGTGTATTTTCAGTTGAGTATATTTTTTGAGTGGCTTGATTTTGTATATCTCTTTTCTTTATCTTTTTTGGTGATATAAAAACTACGTTTTCCCTCTTAGATCCTTTTATTTTTTTTAGAATATTCTCTATGGCCCAATTGCATTCTACGCATCCCCTCTCTTTAGGAGAATATGTCAGCTCTCAAGTGTCCAGTAGCCCTTTTTATCTGATGTGGACTCTTTAAAACCCACAAGCATGTCCAGGATATCAGATTAGCTTTAAAATGCTGCCATTCATCTGCTCAGTTTAATGCCTTCTCAGTCGGGAGTTGCTGTGCTGGCTAAAGGCTATGCCACGCTGCAGCTTAGAAAATGAGAAAAGAAAGGCAGCCAGGCTCGGGCTAACTATACCATTAACTTTCCTTCAGCCTGCAATACATCAGCAGAGCATCAGACCTAATCATGTGGTTTGGTTTTTGGTTTTTTTTTTTTTTTATTTTTATAGCTGCTCTACCACAGCAAATAACGATCAGAGGTATTTATTCAGAAAGGAACTCTGTTTAGTCCTCTGGAAATTTGCTGTTCTCTTAAACATGATATGCAGCGACTGCCCGTTAATCGTGCCATGTATTTTTTCTCTCTCCTTTGCAAAAAACAAACTGTGCTTTGCATGCTCAAGGAAAGGAGAGAGGGGAAGTCTTTACCTGTAAAAGGCAAGATAATGTACTTGACTAATCCCAAAGAATTTCTAACATAAATGGTATTATGTTGCTTTTCCTGCCAGTGGATATTGTGAAATCATGTGTATTGATTAACTAGTGATGCAAACCATCTCTTTTCTGTGTCCTATTGACTGGATCTGTGTTGTACTTGCTAATACCTAATTCAGTCTCAGGGCAGTAAGCTTGCATTTAATTTATAGACAGTTTTCTTTCATTCCACATTGGAAAAATCAGATTTTAAGTACCATGGGAGCACTAGAGTCAAAGCTAATCACCTGTAAACCTTGAAGAAAAAAGTCAGCTTGAGGCGGGATCTCTGCAAATTATTTAACTACTAGAAGGAGGGAGGAAGTGGGAGAAACACCAGTTCACTGGGGGATTTTTATGTGTGTGAATTATGAAAGAATTGGGTAAATTCAGTAAAAATTACAACAGCGAGCTGCAAATGAATTTAAGCCAGAATATGCATTTTAATGGATTATCTGTTTAACCAAAGCATATACTATCTGCAAAATTGATATTAACTGTCAGAGGTTGAAATTTGCATTTTAGTTTAGAATACTACTATTCAATTTATTTCAGAAAGTTAGAAAACCAACTGACTTACTTTGAACAAAATGTAAGGACTTTCCATTTTATTTTGTGAGAATAAATGTGTGAATAACTATCACATCATTGTTTGTATAAAAAATACCAATAAGCAATATTTTTATTTCTGGCTTTTCAAAAGTACATCTATGAACCATCTGCCTCTGTAAATACTTGAAAGGTTATATAAAATTTGGTATGTGGCCAGATATGTCATGTTTCACTATTTTGCAGGTGTTAAATGACATCACTTGAGGCATGCTCCCTCATCTTCTCAACAAAAATAAGAACAAAGAACAAAACCCAAAAACCTGTGGCCACCAGCCTGTGGTGGTGTTCACAGGGGTCCCAGGACAAGGGAAGAGATGAGAATCTTGACTTCATGTTTCAGAAGGCTGATTTATTGTTTTATTATATATATATTATATTAAAAGAAAATTATATATTAAAATTACACTAAAGAATAGAAGAAAGAATTTCATCAGAAAGCTAGCAAAGAAAAGGAATGGAATGATAATAAAATCTTGTGACTGCTCACAGCCTCTACACAGGTGGCTGTCATTGGTCATCAAGTAAAAACAATTCACATGCTGGGTAAACAATTCTCCAAATCACATTCCAAAGCAGCAAAACATGGAGAAGCTGAAGCTTCTCAGCTTCTCAGGAGAAAAGATCCTAGCAAAAGCATTTCTCAGGAAATATGTCTGTAACACCAGCCTGCACAGGAGGGCTGTTTCCTAGGCAGTTCCCATGCCAGGGGAGAGGGTCACAGAGATTCCCAGGCATGCAAGAAAAGCTGCTGAGCAACTTCACAAGAATGTTAAGGACCAGTCAGCCTCCAGCACTGCTGCTTCATGGTTTGAAATCTGTAGGTGGCTGCTGGGGCAGTGTCCTGCTGCTGCTGGCCAACCTGGCCACAGCTGCCAAAGGCACTACAGGAATATTCTGCATTCTTTTTTTTCTGACTGGGTGGCAGAAAGCCACATCATGGATTCCTTCAGGGCTCTCGTGAGGATCAGTAGTTAATGCTAACAGGGAACATGGACAAAAAATTACAGAGCTGCCAAAATTATGCACAAACTCCCCATGCTTCTACCATAATTCACTTGGTTTTTCTGCATTGTTGGTGCAAGAAGAAAAAGCAAGAAACTTATCTGATTTAATTTTAGTTGTGATGCCATGTAAGAAACAAGAAAGTTTACCCAAGTAATTACATTAGAGTCTTGGTGCTGAAAAGCATATGGATGTGAAAAGGGGTTTGAGTGGTTTTTTTGAGGTAAGAGAATTGGTTTTTTACCATCATTCTAATAACTACAACTCATCCCTCTGTTCCTAAATACAGTTAGAAAAAAATCTTATCTTTTTTGAGTGTTTTCTGTTGGCTCTTGTGTTGTGTGTCTGTTGTCCCCATCATGCAATCATTTCTCTCAGTGTGAGAAGTACACACACACCTGTGGCTCATTTTCTTCTAGCAAAGGTACTCCCTCCAGCATGGCTAGAGAAAAATGACACACTGCTGGCAGAAAAGCATTTACCCTGGCCCCATTCTCCCTGAATGCTTAGTGACATGCTGACACTGCAGACCTTCGTCCCCTCTTGGATCTTGACTTCTTTTGGTTATGGTTCCAGTGTGGCACAGTCTGTGAGCGTGCCTGGAATCTGCTGCACAACACATCTACAAATAATTTTGTGTTAATAACTTCTGACCAGGTACATTCTGTTGCCATCTTTTGACTTTCCCCTTCACACCTTTTTTTCTGTGCTGATGAAACAAGCTTAATGAGACTTTAAATCTTCCCACCACTAATTAGTTAGAAAAAGTTTCTCTTCATTTCAGTAATGTAAACTGGATAGTATTTCTCATTCTTCCATTTTTGTGTGTCAGTGTGTGTTGTAAGGAAATTGTTGAGGAGCTGGGAAGGGTCAAATGTCAAATGTTTAAAAGATGATGATGTGAGAAAGCTGCAGGAAAGTGCCAGACTTCAAAAATTGAGTAGAGGTGTTGGACTGATAGTGAATGTCTAGAATGCTGGCATAGAATTTATAGTGGCAGCTCATGAAACAGATCTGTCCCATTTTTGTTCTTCCTCACAGTCAGAAACAAGGCATGATTCAAGCAGAGAGCATTCAAAGAGCTGTACAGCCAAATTCCTTCACTTTTTCCTTGATGTCTTTTCAGAACTGGGAGCCACGCAATTATAAATGTAAAATAGTTTCTAACTGAACAACTGCTGCAAAAACCTTATCATTCTTTGTTTGAACTGTTTGCCTCAGCCCTGCCCAACCCCCAGTAATACACCTATCTAAGACTATTTATCAAACACTTAGTAACACTTAAAAGCTATTCCCAAGGACAGATAGGAAATGAGACTGGGACTGGGGAATATGGACAGCATTCCATTTTGTGCCTTACTGAATTGCAGGTATCTTCTGTCTGTGTGCTTTTCTTGTGATAGCCACTGTCCTGGGGGATCTTTTTTATCTCTCTGCTGAGTAACTGCTCATCTTGTTCTCAGCTGGGGGCTCTCAGTGCCCTGGAAATAAAAAATACCTGCTTTTCTGTGTACTCCCACTGAGCTGTTTCTGTGAGATTGCTCGTGGTGGCCAATGCCATGGCTGGGTGCTTGGGGGTTTGGCCTTTAATCACTTACCTTAATCTGTTCCCTGTGTGCCTGGAGCACATGCTGAGCTGAAGGGGGCTCTGATTGGAGGCTCAAGAAATAAAATGTTGGCAAAAAATGAGAAACTAAACCACGTCTGTATTTGTTGCGTTCACTGTATGAAATCAATTTCCCAAATC
Organism: Haemorhous mexicanus; assembly: GCF_027477595.1. Lineage (NCBI taxonomy): Eukaryota > Metazoa > Chordata > Aves > Passeriformes > Fringillidae > Haemorhous > Haemorhous mexicanus. The sequence continues at coordinate 12,176,113 of NC_082342.1, read as the reverse complement.
TCTTTAGAACTTTTTGTTTTCAAAGAGATTCTTCTTCCAAACTGATCTCTTTCTAACTTCGTTGCATTCACTTTTCAAGTTAAGGAAACTTCTATATGTAAGAAAAAAAACTATATATGAAATTAGAGCTCTCTAGGTTTTTAAACAGTTAGCTCTTTATTTTACTAAACTCTGCCAAAGGAAAAAATGTTTTATTCATGCAGATCACTTCTGTATTATGATACATCTCAAATAAATATTGAATATTTAATATAACTTCAGCATAGTATGTAATTCGTGCTGGAATTCTTTTCCTAAAGCAATTAGCCAGTTATTAGAGAGCTTAAAAAAGAAAACAAAGTATCAAGTTGAAAGTTTAATGGCTTGCTCAAAGTAGTATTTTGCTCAGCTTAATAAAAAAAAACAAGGTTGTGTCTTTATTTCCTCCATACAGCCTCTAGCAAAAATGTGTTTTAAAAACATTGGCAGAGAGGATCTTGAGAAAAGAATTTTTTTTGTACTTTACATATATGCAAATCTATCTTTTAGTACATGTAGGAATAGATAGTTGGGAAGAAATCCCTTCATTCCCACAAAAGAGTGGGTGCACCACTTCTGTGTGGTTCATGATTTGTCAGAATAACCTTGTGACTTGTTTCGATTGAGAAGTTTGTTGCAGAAGAGATTCCTGAAGGATTGCACTGGCATGCACTGTTATCTTCTAATGGAACTGGAGTCAGGACTGATATGCAGGCTATCTGATCAGCCAGGCTAGCAGGGAATAAAAGGTATTGATTTAAAGAAATGCTTGAGGGAGTGACATTGGCCATACAATGACTTATCTTTAATGAGAAGGCTTATGACTTGCCCATAAAAAGCTTAAACATATCCCTGTGTTACTTGGGTATTATTGCTCAAAATAAGTTAAGGGATTTTCTGACTAGCTTGAAGTGCCTTTAAAGAAAATTGTGTTCAGGTACAATCATAGTCAATATGCTTAACAAGTGTTTCCCATTGATAAAGATCTCGTCTTCCTTAGCAGCTTAATGCAGTACTAAAGATTCCACTGAAGTCTGGCTGTCCCAAATCTGGGATTTTTCACTCTGGGTTCTTTCTCATCTACATCTGTCTTGGTATAGTTAAGAGGGACGAAAATCTCAAATTTCAAAGGGAGAAAATGTACCTGTAAATCCATTCTACAAGACACATTAGGGGCTTAGTGATCCTGAGAGAGAGAAGCTCGCTAACTTCACAGTCCTTAAACATGGCCATTACACCTGCAATAGTGAGTAAATTTAGAAAGTGCTGAGAAATTGGATCGTAAGAGGTATAATTCCTGCTCCACAGCCGTGTCAACTTGGGAGCACTGCCTTATAAAAAAAAGCCTAATCACTGCTGGAGATGAAGTGAGCATTAGAATTTTGGAATCAGCATTGATAAAAGCACGTGCCTCTTTACCTGGCACATGTGCTGCTCAGGAGAAGCACATTCAATCTTTAATTTAAATTCCACGTGGCCAAAATTTCCTTTAAGATGGTTAAATTTCCTCTTGGGGAATCTGTGCTGTGAAAATCTCACATAGCACTGAAATTGCTATCTGATATGTGGTTCTGTCTTCAGTGTATTTCCTGTGTTTTATAAAGGCAGGAATAGCAAATTATGGGAGGGGGGAACTGCATCTATTTGGGTGCTTCATTCCATTCCTCTGGGAAGCTTCAGTCATTTTCAGGCTCTGCTTTCAAACCACAGATTCCCTGAAATGATTGAGATGGGTTCTTCTGACTAATGCTGAGCACAGCAAAAGTTCTGTTATTGTTGTTAACTTTGTACAAAGAAGGAATTACTTACTAAATTAAAAAAAAAAAAAAACCCTGATAAAAAGAAACTGTTTAATTTCAGTAGGTGTATTGTTTAAGACAAATGCCTTTTTAGCCACTTTTGAAAGCTCCTAATGTAATCAACCTGTTAATTGCAAGGTCACAATACATTTTTCATTTAGTAAATATTTTCCCAAGCCAAGGGAACTATAAATTATAAATAAGCCTTTAAATAAACAAAATACATTAATAGGTAATACCAGCTACAATCTTCTTTTATTAGCAGCACAAGATATTGCCTGATGTTATATTTAAATTATGCACATCAGAATAATTTGGTATATATCAAGGGATAAATTATATTGTTCCGTGCCATCTTAATTATATCTTTTGACATGAAAGAAGCTATCTGAGTGCTTTGCTAATTAATCTTGTCACTCTTGACCCAGAAACATACTCTGTGTGGGTTGTTTCAAATTGCTGCTGTTAAAAATGCAAAATATATAATTTAATTGATATTGATATTAGAAAGAGTTCAGATCCATCCTGCTGTCAAGGAAAGTTTGAAAGCTAATTGTTTCTACAGCATCATGCAAGTGAGAGATGTGCAGAATTTATTCATTTCATAAATAAGGAGTTTTTTTTCTACTGAACTTATTGTTTTCTGTTTCAGTGACTCATCATTCTTTTTCTTCTATCAGTGCCCAAGATGGCCAGGTGGTTTTGCCTGTTGCAGCTTTTGTTTATGCCAATATCTCATATATCTAAAACAAATCTAACTTCCTATATCACTTTCCTTAAAAAAAATTATTACATAGGTAGGATCTCCTTAAAGATGTGGTACTTTTGCAAATGAAGAAGCTAAAAGATATGCATTTGAGCCATAGAACAAAAGCTGTCTTTTTTCTCAAATTCAGTATATAAAATAAATGGGAAAGCCTCTTCAACTTTAAGCCCTCATTATACTGTCCATAGATCTAACCATTTTTAACACCTTGATTGTAAATAATAAACAGATTGCCACTTAATGGGTTAAATATTCAGGGCTTCCTTTTCTAGGAGTTATACCCCCAGGCCCCTGGATATAAAGCAAACCCTTGTTTCTTTTCTGACCTTAAAAAAGATACTGTGCTTATTTTTTCAATGGGGTCACCACCTCTTCCAGTGATAAAATGATTCATTTATTCATTCTTGGAATATATAAATGAACTTTTAAATGCAAATGCACTCTTAGAAATTACTTCCTTGCCAGACAAGGAGAGTTTAAAATGCCTCAGACAGATTTTAGGGAAGATTCAGGACATTTAGATGTGTCTCTTCTTGGTACCCAGTAACCCCTCTCTGTGTTACACTGAAGGCAGACAGCCCCCAAAACATGAAGTGCCTGACAGCACAATATCTTTCTGGTGAATATCTTTTTTGTTCTCTACTGTAAAAGTTCAAAACTGTGATTTTTTTTTTTTTTTTGTCTTACTTTGCCTATCCTACCAAGGTGTATCTATCTTAAAATTAGCTAGCTTGTGAAAGAAGTTGAGAAGAAATTTCAATATCTCCATAAAAATATTCAAAACTCTTTATGGTAATCCAAGAATTTGAAGTAGAAAATTGAAAGAATCAGTGGATTGTGTGGAATTATATTGACCCCTTTATAAAACCTAGTACACAGCTTGGAGCATTATGGATCTGTTTTAGTACTATTCCTCTTTCTCCCCTTACCAGGGGTACTGAAAACTCCATGCGTTAGAGTGAAAAACAACTTCAGATGCAAGGACAAGGAAACTTCCAGGTTTCCTTGTCCCAGGTGTCCATGAGACAGCTGTTGTGGTGTCATCTATTTGGCCATTAGCACATATGGTCATCTAAAATCAATACTATAGAGGTTTTCTCATGCTCTTATTTATGCATCAGTATTTTGGGGTTTTTTTCCTGAGAAACTTCCTCCAGGATATGACAGAAGGGAGGATTCCTGCCAAACACAGGGATGTTTCAGGAAACACAGACTGGGAGGCTCCTTGATGGCTTGGAAGGAATTTGAAGCAGTACAAATGCAGGCTGCACTCTTTTGAGAAATGTCCCCAGTTCACCATTCTCTTCATCTGGAATTAACATCAGATGAATACCCAGATTGGAAAGATTTGTGTATCATAACACTGAACCTCTCAGAAGAAGATCCAGAGTTTCCAGAATGAAGGGTTTTACTGGCACTAAGGTTAAAGCAGTTACATTCAACTCGCCTCAGGAAATTTGCTGGGTGCTCTTCCAGCTGTGAGATGCCTCTGCCTTGGAAAAGAGAGCACACAGGCACAGGAATTATGGAAAGAAAAGTGACAATCATCCAAGCATGAGAGAGACAAAAATGAAGGAGAATTTGGGTTGCATCAGTCATTAATGTTCCTGCTTGAGTTTTGTCTTGCTTTCCTATAGACAACTGTGGTAATAATCCATGCCTTGATTAGAAAAAGCTGTGAACGGCTGATATGGAAAATCTGGATTCTAGCACGGGTTCTGATGCTTTCCATCAATTTCTTTGCCAAAGGCAGCCAAAAGAAACAGTTTAGTAAAGTCAGGAAATGCCTGGTAAACTTGTGCTCTAATTTAATAATATTTCATAAATTCCAGTGAAACAGATCCCAATATTTTATTCAAAAAACCTTTAAGCCAAACCAGGTTCTCACTGCAGATAAAAGCCTATGTAGCCAAGCTATGTAAATTTTATTTATCAGAATGAACTCAATAATAATATTGTTTACACTTCTACATTTAATTAAATTTCATTACATGGTAAAATTTTCTTATAAAGAAATTTCTTTAAACATCATAATCAATGCAAAATTAAATTTCTCTTAATAGATAAATGTGATTCCCTCTATTTAAGTGGTCAAAAAACATTGTGTTATCTATAGTCAGAGTTTATTTCAAGTCAATAATAACCACTCTTAATAACTGCATGCAGGAGTTTGATACAATATCTTCTAGTTTTTACAGGGAATATTGTTTAATACTGAAAAATGTATAGTCTTGTTTAATACCGAAAAATCCTGAAAATGCATTGATAAAATCAAAATGCTATATATAATGAAATTAAATGAAGCTCAATCAGGAGATTTTGATGAGTGACATGCTTAATGGGTGAGGCCAATAGCTTCAGAAGTGCTGGTTTGCAAATGAACAATATTTATTCAGTTTATTATTCCTTTGGAGACTAATTTCACTTAAAGGCAATATATATATTTATTTTTCCTTAGTTAATAATTCTGAAGCAATTTACTGTAATTACAAGGTTTACATAGTCTGCCATGTGTTGATTCTTTCCTTTTCCTCCAAATATAATACATTTTCTACTGGGGTTTGTTGGACCTGCTTCACCTCAAAGTAGGATATGCACTGCCGATTCTTCAGCTGATCCATTTCAGCATTCCGTCTTAGATATATATATAGTTCATAAATGAATAAGCATTTATCCAAAAAAAGCATTTTTCTATGCACATTTATTTATTTCTCTCAAAAGAAAGAACAATTACCCACAGTAATCATATTCACTAATTCACTAATTACACCTTAAAAAAAAAATGCAAGAGGATGCAACATACACTTTTTTATTAGTACCAAAAAGATGGAATTGGAGAGATTCTTTAAATGTCCATCTATAATGTCCTTGGCACAGAAATTGTTAGCCAGGAGACATATTATATTTCTTCCCAGAACAACTCAAAATATATTCCACATCAAGCAAAAAGAAAGAGTTCTTTTCACTGAGGTGTCAATGTTAAACTGACATTAGAGTCAAGAGGTGCTAAGGATGTTGTGGGAACTAGAAGAGAGGTCAGAACTGAGTCAGCCTTTGCCTTCCTTCCTGCTCCTGAGAATATGTGAAGGAATGGAAAATCTAATGCTTAAAATAAAACCAAGTGATAGGATATTGCCCTGAAGGCTTTCTTCAGACACTGTAAATGATATTAAGGGCACATTGATGGTCTGTCTTGGAAACCAGGTCATCCACATTCCTCACAGGCCAAAATTCCTTAATCATTCTGTCTGAACACATTTATTAGGAACTGTAGGCATCCTCATAGTTAAGTATTTTATTGTTTAAACTAGTTTTAAGTGTGCAATAGCCTCTTGTTTTTACAGTTCTCCATACCAATTTAGATCTTATTAGCTAAAAAAAGCAATTATTAAGTTGCCAGTTGGAATAGAGCAGCCAGATAAAATATGCCTTAGAGTAAATTGTGTCTAAGCTAATTTTAGTGGCATTAGAATGCTCAAAAAATTTTTCTGTCAATTGGTTCAAGGTCCTCAATGTTTTTAATTCTTGAAGGAAAAAAATATCCCTTTCTGAATCTTCAATTAAAAAAAAAAAAAACAGAACAAGCCCCAAACTTGTAACCAAGGTAAAACTTCATTGTGTTTTAAGGATATGATCTGATCTTTTCTTAATTCCTAAAAATAAAAATCATTCTGTTAGCAAAAAAATATTTTTCTATAGCCTTGTTTGTTTAATTAATGATACAATGGATGCTGTCCAATGATATTAGGGTTTAATTTGATAATTTTTTGTACCATGATGTAGTATTTCAGTACCCAGTGTCATTTTTTATCATCAACATCATTGTCAGATTCTTTTTTAGGGTAAACTCAATGGATAGAAAGTGCATCCTATAAAGCTGTTGTTTATCTTAAATGTTTATTATTTTTATCTGTCACTCCCAGTTTCTCCATCACAGCCTTCTCCCTCAATCACATAAATACATTTTATTCTCAATATAATTTCTATATCATAATTTTTTTTGACTCCCCCATGTTTTCTCCAAAGATGAGAGTAAACTTTCAAAGTCAAGCCACTTCTCTCATAACTCTGGTTATAACATGAACCAGACATAAATCTAGATCCATGGTATTTGATTTGTCAGTAGATGAGTCAGTATCATCCATCCCCGCTTTGTGGCCATATTATTTTAAAATATATATGTCAAAACTTCTTCAAAGTTATGAAGTATCAGCTCTGTCTTCCTTTGTTATTGTAGTGGTCTTGGCTGCAAAGCCGTGACAGTTATACATCAGATTCTCACAAATCAGGATGGGCATTGGAAGGACTTTCTCCAAGACATAAGGTAAAGTCTGAAATAGAATTCAGAGTTTTGGAAGGGCTTTTTCCTTAACTAAAACAGAAGCTTAATGGGTGTGCTTAGTGATAATAAGAAATGCTAATGTTATTTCTGGCTTTTCTCATGCTCTATTATTAAAAATAAATCAAAGTGGTAAAACCAGGACTTGCTAAACATAATGTTTTTCTCATGGTAAATTTAAGGATGTTCAAATTTTCCATGAATGGAGATAGTTTCATTTTCAGAACTTTTACAAGGAAAACAAGTCACCTGTAATATCAATGTAAACATCAAACAAATCAAATATCAGACTTGCATTATTAAGAAAGTACTTAAGGTAATGTTGTAAAAATAAGATGGTTTAACATATGTTCCATGGATGATGTAGTAGATGTGCTTATTTATTCTTAGTTGATTTCACTGAAAGATATGTTTCTTGATCAAGTGTTTTTTTCCAGTGGTTTAAATTTTACTGACTTTTTTAAAACCAAACATCCTGGTTCTAGATCTATCTAGATATTTAGATATTTTAAAATATCTGATATATCTAGATACCTAGATATATCTAGGTTCTAGATATATCAGATATTTTTAAACATATAAAAATATCAAATTATTTTCTGGAACCAATGTATGGGCAGGAGGAGAAGAGAGAACAGCATATGTGGCACAGGACTGAAACTTAAGATGATAATCTGTATATCATATGATGCTTTTTCATTTGTATAATCTTTAATTATTGACATGAACCATATTGATTCTGATGAAGTGATATAAGTGTCTTCTACCTGGACATTTCTATTAACTTTAAAATACTTATGTAGCCTTGAAAATGTTAAAATTTATAATAAAATGTATTGAAATTTCAGTAACTCAGAATTCCATAATTATATGGAAATATCCAAGAGATTCACAGAGTTAAGGATCACATTCATCAATAGAACAGAATTAGTTTTAGAAAAAATGCACATTTTTAATAGAGGTTTCTTTATGATATGTCTGCAGCTTGATCAGCCTTTCAATAGATAACCTAATAAAAAAATTGCACTAAATAATTTCTTGTCCTTTTAAGCATCCTTAAAATTTCCTAATTTTGTATAACATTTTAATCTACATTCATCCCAATAGATTTTAAGTAAAAGTTTCACTCTTTAATCTGAAAAAGCTAACTCACATTAATAGCATGTTAATCTGTATACTTAACATTCTCTTTGGTAATAATTGTTGTTTAGTTTTAGAAAACACTAATTAAATGTCTTGCTAAATTACATAAAGATCATAATAGGCATTTAATGGAAGCTTTTAAAACTGAAGTAAGTTACTTTAAATTATAAGTAACTATAGGTTTAAAAAGCCATCATTATATATCTATTAAGACCATTTAACTTAAGTGTTCCATAATTAGGGAAGAGCCAGAATTTTAATTGCACATTTGCAAACTGCTACCTAGGACTTCTGAAAATAGCTCTCCTTTTATCCTAGAAGAGTTTTCACTCTCTGCAGGCTTTCTTAATAAAGTTTTTTTTAATTTGTAAGTAATATCCTTCTAGACTATAGTCAACATTATGGGACAGAAATTAGAAGTCTTCTGATATATAATTAGTTCCTTAAAATTATCTCTAATATTTGGAAAAAAGCATTATAAGGTTAACTTTAGTTTGCAAAGTGTAAAGTTGGAATCTCTCTATGAACTGTTTCAGCCAAAGTATTGAAAAGGGGAAGCAGAGTACCTTTACCTCTGGATGACTGACTGAAAGCAGCCAAGAATAATAACTTTGGCCAAACTGAGTTCTTTTCACCTAAATCTCTCCCCTAAGTAGCTGCCCAAATCATTAAAATATACTTGTCCTTGATTCTTCTCTACTCGGTATCATCAGACATCCCAAAAATCTTTTACTTTTCATCATGGAGAAAATGAAGTTTGTTGATTTTCCAGATACACCCCAGTATGGAAACAGGGTTCCTCAGGACAGCAACTTTGCCCAAGTCCCTTCTATTTCATTTTTACTTCAGCTCTCAGATCTCACTTTTCTAACAGCTGACACTCAGAGTTTTAAATGTTCTTCCATAGTTCAATGAAGAGATTTTCACCTAAAATCTTTATTAAAAAATAAACAAAAAGAAAAAAGAAACTATTTAGATTATTTCTTTACTTACACTCAAACACAAAACAGGCCTCCCAAAGCAAAGGAAATCTGTAGAAAGACCACTGGTTTCTCATTTCTTTTCAAAGCACTGTTTAATGGCATTAGTGATACATCAGTTGGCATTTTCCAGGATGGTTATGGGGATTCAGAAAGAGAAAATCTGGGACTGAGATGGTCTCCTGTTTGAAATACTACGTGATTTACTTCTGTTTAAACTATTTTGAATTTCCCACTGTTTTTGATGCTCATATTTTCTCTTCAATGTGCACTCAGTCAAAAGCAAAGTATTTGCATTTGAGTAGTAGAGTGTTAGAAATGGAAAAATGGCAGGAATGGTTAAACTTCATCTCACACCCATAACTGCTCCCCATTTCATTGAATCTGTTTCCTTTTCATTACCCTCAGCTCAAGGCTGACAAAATTGCTTTTTTTCTGTTTAGTTTTGTTATGCTTTGTTCTTAAGTCTTGCATCAAATAGAAGTGTTAGTCTCTATGGGCCCCCAAGAGAGAATTAAATGAAGTGACAAACAGTCTTGAAGGCAATTTTGTATTAAAATCCAGTTCTTGTTTTCTTCTGTAATTCTTCCTGCTTGAATTTAAAGGTTTTTCCCCTCAAATAGATTTAGCCTGAGAGCAATTTTATAGAGCATGCAATCATTGTACTTGGGTAACTGTGTGCTTTTCTAGTCTGAAGTTCATCTAAAATTCCACAGCTGGGAGAAATCACAGAGAGCTCTTTCTTTAAAAAAACAACTTTGAGATGAATAATTACATTTTTCAAGAAATATAACTATCCTGTAAATTGATTGCATTTCCTTCACCTCTGAGCTGTTTTTCTTTAGCTAAGAGCTCTGGTCAAGCTGTTCTCCATGTTTGCTCTTGATGGTCAGTTCCTTCCTTCAGTTCAGTCACAGACACGCAGCAGAAAATAGTCCCAAATAATATTCTTCTGATGTAGCTTAGTGCACCAACTTTGCAAAAAGAAATTTGCTTTTTATTTATTTATCTATCTTGGGTTTGAAGAGAGCCATTAAATAGTACAAGGAAAGAGAAAATGAGGATTTGTATGAAGTCAAGATGGCATAATAGTTAACTCCTAAGGCTAAAAGTGGAAAACAAAGTAATAGGAGAGGAATAAACATATGCAAAATCACCTGTTAGTAGGAGGAGAGGAACATAAAACCAGAAGAGGGAACAATAAGGAGAAAATAGGAAATAAAAAAAGGAGTAATTGATGAAGCTCATGCTGAAAAAGAAAAATCTGTGTTGAAGAACACAGTTGAAGGTTTAGTCAGCTAACTGCACTGGAACACATTTAACAGCAATCCTGGCAAAAAAGGCAGACAGAGTATACTAAATCCTCCTAATTGAAATAAAATTATCAGTTAACAGTTGTACTTTGGCCCAGACATACTTTGCCCTGAGAAGCACAAGGGAATTGCTATTATCCAGTAGAGAGTCTGGAATTTTACTCTCATGTAGATTTTCATGCATTGCTATGAAAAATCAACTTGAAAGATTTTAATTTTTCTCCTTCAAATATTAGAAGGTCTGTGCCTGCTGGAGATGGTACTCAAAAGGAAAATGCTTACAGCTGCTGTCTCGGACCTGTTTTGCCAAAAGATGGGTCTGAGTCTGATTTACTTTTTCATTAGTGCACAGAACAATTTAGAATTTTTTTTCTTAGATATCTCAATTCTGTATTTCAAGTCTGTTTCTTCAGTAACTGAGGACTTGGGCTTGATTTGAGTAACAGTCCTCAGAAAAAAACCCTTTGTTTTCTGGTTCTATATTTAGTTGCTGATTGATTGATATTTTAGCATATAAATATTTATGCTACTGCAATATCTCAGTGGCACTGGAGTGTTCCAACTTCATTAATCAGTAAAATACTGAGGCAGGATCCTACTTCTTGTGTAACTGTACCAAAGCTCTAGGATACATTAAAGACTGTGAGTTTTACTTGCTAAAATCACCAATAATACCCTGGTTGTGCAAATATCCAAGAATTTACTGCTGGACAAAATAACAGTATAATACTGGCAGCCCCAAGTGAACAGCTACAGAAATCAAGAGGTGCAGACAGCCTCAAAATCATGACACCAAAAGCTGTTGTTATGGAAACTGAGTTTCCCAGGACACATCTGCAGCTCTTAAAATATTTCAGCTTATAGGTAGAAGTTTGCTGTGCTCTCTACTTATAGTATAAGAACTTACTAACAACTTTTCAGCCATCTGTGGGTCAGAAATGGCTTTCCAATGAGACTCCAGAAGTATTTTCCCCAAAAATTTTCAGCTTTTCTACCTTTTTCCAGACATTTTGCTGAGCAGAAGCATCAGTTTTGAACAGAATTCTGACATGCAGCAAGGAAGTGCTGACTTGCTACTTCCATAATAAACCCTGATGTCTATGACAATTTCTTTTAACACTGCAAGTCATCAATTGTGACATGTTCCTAAAGCTCCATAATTTTCTTTTGCATGAGATGGATACTATACTCCATTAAACCATTTGAATTACTTTAGCTCATAATTTGTCAACTAGATGCATTTTTATTCTCTCTCAAATGGAAATCTTAGGAAATGACAGAGACAGCAGCAGACCATATGCAGTGATTTCTCTCCCTGAAGGGGATTTGACAGTCAATATTTATTCTCTTTAATTTCAGTGCCTCAGTTCAGCTGGGTGTTTTAGTTTGGTTTAGTTTATTGGGTTTTCTTCCCTCTTCAAAATGTCACAATTCCTCTAGAAATAAAAACTGCATTCAAGTTTTTATTCAAGCCTGGAATGGATGGTAATATCTGGTCTTGGAATACATGATTATTCATTATTCTGCAAGCATTAGCTGATCTTTATGTGTTGTGTTAGAGTAAAGACATAATAAATAGCATGTGAGAAAAAATGCCCCGAGGTGAAATCTCAGCTTCATTGAAAATCAATGGCAAAGCTCTTATTTCCCATCAGTTGGACAAAAACTTTTCTGTCCATGTGAGAATTGAAAGATAATTTAATTTCTCTACTTGTGAGAACTTGTATTATGTGATTATTTTATTTGGGTTTAATTCTCAGTTATTTCTTCAGGCAAAGCTCCAATTGAAAATTCTTGTCTCTTGTAATCAGTGGGAATTTTTCCTAAGGAGAACATTTTGCCAGAGCTGTGCAATTTGTTCTTTTTCAATGTTTATCTTTTGTCCATTTTATTATTTGTCTTATGGAAGAATAAGGGAAACAGGCAGCTTTTTGGAACTGAGTAAAGTGAAAAAGAAAAAAACTACCACGAAAAAGAAGCAATGATTAAATGGGGTTGATCAAGGTTAAATTTATGTTGTGAATATGGATATAGGACTGCCTGAATTGCATAAAGGCTTTGTCACTTCTTTATTACTTTTTTAGAAGTCTGATAAGTTAGTATAGAAAAAAGGGTTGAAGAAGTTGGCCCTAAAGCCTGCCTGTTGTTCAGGACCCTGTGCTATGGAACCTTCTGGAAGGCATCCAGTCTTGCTTTGAATGCTTAACATGGAAAAAGTCTGTTCCTTGGTACCTGGTGGAGTGATTGAATTGCTCTTGTTATTTCTGTATCTTTCTGGTATTAGTTTGTTTTTACCTGCTAGGGGAAAAATCCACACACTTAGGTTTTTTAATATATGAATGATTGTAGACTAAAAGCAAGGCATCTTTTACATACAGATTGAGCAAAGGTTTGTAACTACTGACAGGTTTTAAAAATCTAAGTCACTTTTATGCAGCTACTTTTGAATTCCGAGCACTCCACTGATGTATTTCATATTATTTCCGTCAGAAAAAGTTGCTGTATTTCAGTAATAGACTCAATATGATTTGGATAATAAATCCCATTCCTTAAGGAGTCATCCATTTTAAAACCTCTGATTACTTTATCTACATCCTCACAAAGAAAGGTACAGTTGTGTTATTGAAAAATTGCCCAGAAACTCAACAAAATATCCTTGCTAATGGTCTGTTGCAGGCTGGCTACCAGAGAAAGCCACAGAGAAAAACTGCAATAGAATTTATGCCCATATTATTATTACATGGAAATGTGCTTTCTTTTTTCCTTCATCTCAGAAAGGAGTTCATATTTGTGCTATTGGTTTAATAAATACAACAAAACTGCAAGTCTAATAAAATACTCAAAAGTTTCCAAGTCATTTAGCAATGTAGATACTTTTAAAAAATTATATTTTTCCATGTTTTTTGTATTTCTCTCCTATGGTTTATCTCTTGGTCATCTTTGCAGCCCACATGAGAGTAATAAATCATATAGATTTTGAACTGCAAAGATTTTATAGCTGCTGCAAATAAAGGTAAAATGTTTTTATCTTTGGATTTCTTAAATGTTTCAGCAATTTAAAAGCATCAGTACTGGGCTTTTTAAAGATTAATTTAAAGGTAAAGTCTAATTGGTGTCACTTTCCTCCCATGTAAAAGTTAAAAAGGCTAATTTTAATGTTAAAAAAAATTCCACCCCTTTTTAAAAATCTTAAGACAGGTGAGGTGCTGAAGAACAGGAGGGTGGAGAAAGAAATTATTTTAGCTCTATGTTGCATAGTAGTTTCTTTTACTATTTCTTTGATTCTGGTGTGAAGAGCTAGATCTGGAATGGTGCCATGTGTCCCAAAGGTTAGCTGCAGGTGCTAAAAGAAATTGTGAAAGTTATTTCACTCTGTACAATGTTAGAAATAACAGGGGGTTGGGGGGGGAAGAGCCTCCAGATGTGAATGGAAATAAAAAAGTTCCCTGTCTTCTGCATATATTTTTCAGCACAAAATTATATAACTGTTCTAATTTTTAGCTTTTGTTTTTATGAAAAAAAAATTTAGAAGGATCTTGAAAAGAGTCTTTGCCTGAAAAACAGCCAAATATGCTATTATTTACTATAAAGTGAAGGGAGTTTAAAACAGAATTTATAACTAAGATGTGACCATATTTGCAAATTACATATTGGTCGGAAGATATAAACACCATAAATAAATCTAAAAGGTGGTATGCATACAGCTGCATCATACAACTTACACAGCTAAAAGCAGCCATTCTCCTGTGACAAAGATCCAGGTTTTCAGAGCTAATACATTTCCTGTGAGTGACCTTGACTTGTGTGGTCATTTTCTGCTGGGGTTTTTTCACTGCTGATGGTAAGGCTCCAACACCTGCTGATGGCACCTCCAGTGCCAAGTCTAATAGCTGTCAGCTATGGCCACTATTAACTGCACTTAAAATAAAATTTAAAAAATAGGATAACAAATACCAGCTGGGAAGTGCTGGTATTTATAATCTATGGATGCTGATTTTCCATATGTAATATGTTCTTTATTTGTGTGAATAAAAGATACCTAGTTGGTTTTATTTGGTATGTTGAACAAAAGCCCAAATAATTATCTGTGCCAATAAATACAGGACAATATTATTGCACTTTATATAGCATCAATATTTTTTCTATTAATAAAATCAGTACTATCAGTACTACTATAAAATTAGGAAATTTTCCTCTCATCACAAGTACTTTAAAGCTAATTTTAATACTGGAGGCACAGTACAGATTAAAAGCTTTGGATTTTGGCTACTATACACTAACACATCAATGGAAAATATTTACTAACTTTTTTTCAATAGAATGGCTGAATTCCATGCCAATAACAGCTAATGAAGGGAAAAGGGAATAAGACAAACTAAATAAATGATATGGCTGGTGTTTGATTAAAAAAAACCCACTGTGTATTTAATGATTCACATTCAAGTCTTTAAATTCAGTTTTGCTTATAACATTTATATTATGTAAGTGACAGAAAATGCTTGAAGAAATTACACTTATATACCTGTTTGAAAATTCTATTGTATTACTGAATTATTGCTGGTTTCTACAGGGTTTTTATACCCCTATTCTTCTATCAATTTTCAAGTTGTTAGAAGAAATCTACAAAAACCTACATTTCATATGAATTAAATGAAACTTTTCCAGTTCCTATGGTTTTCTGTTTCCATCCTTTACTTGACACCAGATGGCTTCAAGAAGTCATTCCTTTTTTATTTTTGTCTTCCTATGGTAAAACACTAGAAAAGGAAAAGGAGACATTCTTGATCTGATTCACTGTGAAAATGGGGGGCAAATCATAACATGACAATAAAGAAGGGGGGTAATCCAGGTGCAAGCCAGACAGTTTGCAGAGTGCCTGGCTGTTGTACTGGAAAGTGCAGCAGAGAAAACAGAGGTCCAGGTATGATTTCTAAGGCTTGTGAGGCAGGTAGAGGAAAACATGAGTCTCCAGTTAAATTAGCTTTCAAAATACACCAGTGTTTCAGTTTAGAGGGGCAAGACTTCAGTAGTTTTAGCAAACCAAGCTGTACCTTAAGTCATGGTATCTAAGAAATGTAACCAGGTTGAAGAGACAGGCTGAATACAAAGCCCAGAGAACCCTTTTTTCCATTAAGTTTCTAACAAAATTTACTTCCTTAACTGGTTCACAGATGTCTGTTTCAGGATGGTACAATAGTTTGCTAAAAATGCCTTTTACAAACCTGAATGTAATAAGGACTGAAGAGCATTTTGTAGACCAAGCGCTTGACCTTTGCTCGAGTTTAGAGCTGTGTTAACTAAATTATTAAGCAATAGTTTATAATTTAAAAAATACAATATCTAAAAGAATATTCTTTCTTTTGGCCATGTTAAAAAAGCCAGCTGATTTTTATTCTCCTGGGAACACTCAGGACTTGATAAAAATTTTCATATCTCGGAGTCAGTCCAGTGGGAATATTTTTGACATTTCTTCAGAAAAATTCTAAACCCTGTTCCTCACCCTCACTCACTCATAAGTGACCGCTGAAATGCATAAGCCATTTCTGGTGCCTCAGATATTGTTCCCGGGATCAAAAGGCCATTTCTGGCTGTGAAATTCTGGAGATTGAAATGTTGTTGTGTATTTCAGGACACAAGGTTATGCTTCACTAAAACTTCATCCTAGAAGTGAATATTCAGAACTTGAAAGAAAAGCAAGCGTATATTGAGAAAAGTGACCTAGGTTGTTCCATATCACTACTACTGAATTTTTAATTCCCACAAAAATGGCTCCTCATGTTCTTGTCTTCACTTCCCTGTTTTAGCATGACCATATTAATTTAATAAGCAGATTGCACTGCAAAAATAGAGGGCATGCAAACTGCCTATTATCTTTCTCTCACTTTTAAAATACATCTCTCACTTCTTTTCAATGAATTCAGCATGAGACATGACTCACTGATGAAACTGACAGCAGATTGCCCTTGCTTATTGATTTCACATATGTGTCCCTGCTACTCTTAGCATTTGCATTCAGGGTCAAAATTATGTCATATCCTGTCATTGGGATATTTTTCACAGTTGTTTTTCTTCCTGACAGTCAGTTCTCAACCCCTAATCATCAGGGTATTTAAGCAAGGCGTGCTATTAGTAATACTGTGAAAGATCACTGCAATAAATTATTTTAGAAATTAACTTCAAATAGAATAATCCTTTATTGTCAAAAAGCCCTTCTAAATGCAAGCACAATGATGTTGCATAAGCATGCTGTGGATATCTTGTGCCAAGCTACAAAATCTGAAACATTCAGGGTAGCTCAATATTGAGAATTTACATTAAAATTTGAGTTTTCTAAGCGCCAACTGTTTCTCTCCTGCTCACATGTCCTCACCCAGCCCTGCTCTCACACTCATGCACAGTCACATATACATTTACAGACTTTCACAATCAAAGAGCAAACATTCTTGGGCAATGTACTTTTACTAAATACAGGTGGGATAGAAAAGCCATTCACATTTTTAAATTATTGAAGAGTGGTAATAAATCCATTGATGTTCTTTGCTTGATGTTGCACTATTTTGTTAATATGGTTGCTTTTTGTGTGGCAGAGGATCTCCCATTCCCAAACAGCTGATTGGAATCAGACAAAGATGTACCATTCCATTTTATTGATTAACCTTATAATTCAGAAAGCACTTCAGAGTTTATGCTATATTTCTAGGTTAGTTTGGTTTCCTTGGTGTGTTTTCTAGTTCTACACCTCTTGCAGGAGACCAGGCAAGTTTTGGTGGGGTTTTTTTTGTTGTTGTTTTGGAAGGATATCATCAAAAAACTACTAAGATCTTTAAATTGTAATTAGATTCTGAAGGAAGGAAATGCTGCCAGGTCTTTGAAGGAACCCTTGAAGCTAGATCTATGGTGAAACTGCAGTCTAACACTTCTGTGTCTATGAAACAAGAGATACAATGATTTTATTCCTGCTCCTTGAAGTGACTAAGCTTTCAAATAACTCTTGCATTCACCTGTTCTCTCTGTGGGCCTCCTAATCAGCAAAATCCTGACCACATTTTGTTATCTTTTTCTTTTTTTATCTTTTTCTATAGATGATGCCCTCATTCCTCCTTTTCATTGCTCTTGTGCCATCCTGCCTAGATTACAGTTTCAGAAAGCTCCAATCTAGATAAATTTTTGAAGCAATTAATGTACCAGATAATTTAAATACTTACGCACTTAAATAGTTGAAATATAAAGTTAATTAAAAGTGATTACTTCTTTTCTGATAATGTCTTATCATACAAACCTACCCTGACAGGTTTGATAAATCTATTTCCTGGCACTAGTGTCAGATTGACATGGAAACATGACTGCTGTTAATAGTGAAATGTTAATTTCTCTAAATAGAAAATAACAGGTTCTTTCATTAAACTACAGCTACAAAAAATGAAAGAAGTGCCTATTCTTTGTGCATCAGCAGAGTTATCACACAATTTTCCCACAGAACGTGGCCACAATCTGCTTATAAGTAGTGTAACACTGAGCCTCTGGGAAATATACAGGTAAAGCCAGGAGGATTAGAATTCTATGGCCAGAAATATTAGGAATTCAGGTTTTCTGCCTAGTAAATGCAATAATTTCTGAAACTTGGATTTTTTTTTTTTTTTCTTCACAAATATATAGGATTGCTCTTTTATTTCTTTGCTGACTCAAACACTTGTTAAGCACTCATTCAGCTCATGCCTGGATAGGTATTTAGCAGAATCATACAAAAGGCTTCCTTTCAGTAACTTTTAGAACAGTAGAGAAGCATACAAATTCAGGCAATTCTAATTGTTCCCACAGTAAACTGAAAATATTATCAGGTAGAATAAGGGTCACAAAGTAAAGGAGAAAGTATAACTAAACTTTTTAGATGCAAAATTGATAAAAAACTTCTTGTTCATATAAATAAAAGCAAATATAGAGGAAAAATTTAGAAAAGATCCATAAAAAACAAGATTTTAATTAATATTAATATTAATATTCATTCAAAGGCTTTCTCCCATGAGAGGCACATGGACTGTGTGAATCTTCACTGCTGCAGTTGGATTAAAGGAGTTGTGCATGCTTACCCCAAACAAAAACTCTGCTCCAAGAAGCCAAGTGAATATAATTATTCCTTGAAGAATAAAACATTTTACAAATCCGTGGAAATCTCTAACTTAATGATTTAGGGCAGGGGGGTGCATGTTTGGTGTGAGAGGTCTCAGAAGGGAAGGCACAGGATGCAGCACCAAGCAGTGCCTGGCACAGGGTGGTTGGGAGCCAGGGCTGACACTGGAGAACACACAGCTCTAGGTGGCCATCCAACAAGGAATGGCCAGAGAAGCAATTACAGAGCTGGAGATGGGACAAGCTAGCTTCAGGGGATGAAGAAAACAAAAATAAAGTGCTTAACATAAGTAAAAATGCCCCAGGTTGGATGGATTGTATGTAATGTAAGGTTTGATGTTACAGGGAGTTGTAGATGGCAGACGATCATGGTGATACCAAGAAAAAAAAAAAAAGACAAAAAAAAAAATCCAAAAAAACAAAACTGCAAAATAAATCTTCTTTGTCACCCTGAAGCTCCCAGGAGAAGACTCCAGATGCTGCCATCTCCCCACACCCTTCCCCAGGCTGAATCCAGTACTTGGGACACAGGCAGGAAGTGTAAGTGCAAAGAAGTGGCAGGTGCCAGGAGGTTTTTGTACAGCACTTTTAAATATATTATTGTGGTATTTTGTTTTATGTCTTTTTATGTGTAATACTAAGTGCACAGAAAATGTGAAATAATTCTGTGATTAGATTGTCAAGATAGCAATAATACTCACACCAAATCCCCAGCTTTATATTTCAGAGGTCTCATTTTTGCCAAGAACAAGACCTTCAGCATAGGAGATGGTATGTTATCAAATTCCCAAACACAAATTAATGAAATGCTGGAAAAAAAAATCCAGGGAAAATAATGGAGTTTCCAAATCTTCAGTGTTTTCAGGTCACAAAAATGTACCTTTTCAGAAGACAGTTTTATCAAAATGAAACATAAGTTGTTTGGTCCATTACAGAGGTGATTCAAGAAAATGGAAACTAATTCAAAAAATAATAAACAGGGTATCCATAGACTGTATTCTAATAAGAAGAATTGTATAAAAGCATTAAGAAGCTTACTAAAATATAAAAAAAATAATAAATAAGAAATTAGATGGAAAAAATATTTTCCACAATATTTTCTCTAGATTTCCCTGGTGTAAAAGTAAAGGAGAAGCATATGGAAGCTCATGTGTTCTTTGAAAAAAATTATTATTGATTGCGCTTTCATCATTTTAGCATATTCAATAATTATCTTATTGGTCAACAAGTTTTTATTGAGGCTTTTTGTGTGTTTGTTTCCTTCAGAGAAATCTTTTCAGGTTACTCCTTGATGCTTAGAAAACAGATGGTATTTAATAAGTAGACTCTAATTGCAATCAAGAATGAATGATGAACAAATTTAAAATTAGATTAAGTTTGCAGAAGTATCCTGCTATCTTGTTTTGCAAAAGATTATATTTCTTTTTAAAATCCTAGCACTAATCAATGATGGTTGGATGTGCATGCTATAAAGTTTTACATTACTCTTGAATTTTCCTCGGCTGAAAACAGCACATTGAGAAATAATAATTGAGAAAGAAGGTTAATCTAAAACTTGTGAATCTCCTTTAAGTGCAGGTTTCATGTGGCTATAAAATTGCATATGGAATTTAAAGGCATTGTCCTGAATTACTGTCATGATAGTAACAGTTGATAGAGGCTCATCTCTTCCTAGACTAATAAAAGAGAGGAGAGAATCTGAGTTCACACATTCAACTTAAAAAGGAGCTGCTGACAAAATTAATAGGAATGATGTCCAAGCTAGTTGTGACACAGAAACAAATTTACTGTTTGTAGGAAAACTTTGTAGGTCATACTTTTATTTGCCAGCTACAATGGGTTGCTCAGTTTCCAGAAAATGTCCCAAAAATGTCAGGTGAGCTAGAGAATCCTCTGCTCTGTTACCTAGGCTATCTTCTGTCCAGAGATGTTTCATTTCATTATTTCTAAATCATCTGTGATGGATGTTTGTACCTTCATAGGTACTGAAGGTTTGTACCTTCAGTCTTCATAGCCTCTGAATATTTATAGCAGTGACAATTCTGTGATTTCCTACTAGAATCTAATTATTTGACTGTCCATTTTGAAAGTTTATTGGCTGTTTTATTCTGCTAAACTGAACTCCTTGTTTTTCAGCTGCACTTTTGGGTGTTTTTTTATTATTATTCTTAACTTCATTCAAAGCAGCACAAAAATGTAACTGTAAGAATCAACAAAGGAAAAGAGAAAATTAACCAGGTGCTTCTTGTTTCTTATGATATATAAAGGGAGGATTGGAGAGCAGAACAATTTTAAAGAAATTTAATAGAAATAAAGTGAGACAGGAAATGGAGGCAAAGCATACATGAAACCTTGGTAAACAGATAGACCATGGGTAGGATTACACATTAGAAACACTGATCAAATGAAATCTGAGTAAATGTGAATGGAGAGGCTCAGACTGTTAAAATGTATGTTTTGGTATCCCTTTTTGATGAAATATCTTGCTATGTAAGTCCTCAAATGACTGCAAGAAAATAATTCTTTTATCAAACAGATGAATGCATTTGAATTATGTCTGAGGAGTTATTCTGGTTTTAAAGAGTGGGATGCAAAGCTGAGTGGAAACACACATTAATTAAGCTGCCCTGCCTGCAAAGTCACTGCTGCCAGATTTTCTTGCTGGGGAACCTGGATCACCTCCTGCTCCCTCTGCTCAGGGCTCCCACGGTTTAAATGTGGATTTAGCCTGGTTTACCCTCCCCATGAGAAGAGGCAGCACTACCAAGGCTTCTGGTGAACTGACCTGAGAAACAATGCAAAGCACCAAGCCTCCAGGTAGCAGCATCACTACTAGATGTCAAATGGTAAGTTTAGATGTCTAATTAAATTTTCATAAAGGAAATGGTGGAATAAAATATAAGAGGAAGTTAACTAAATATAGAAGAATTGAGGAGGAATACCTCTGAGATCAACTGCAGTGTACATCTGACTCCAGAGACAAGGAAGGAAGCTGGTATTTGTTTTGTGAAATTTTTACCCATGTTTTTAAATCTGCATCTTAAAAAGAAATCTAATTTAGAAACATCTAAAAGACCCCAGCTACATTAAAGCAAGGAGCAAGGGACTCAGCCATGTGTCTTTTAGAGGCTCCTTTATTTTGCAGATGTGGATACAGGAGTGACTTTGAAGACAGCTGGCACAGAGGCTGGAATGAAGACAGAGAAATAAGTTTTTCCCGTGGTACCCATTGGCCATTGCTTCTCTCTGATTTGAGGTCAGGTAGGGACTTTTCTGCAGTCAAAGTACCTGTCAAAAAGATCTACACTTCACACAGCATGAGGGAAGAGCTGGCCAGCATACTGATGTAAATCTATTGTACAGCACCTTTCATGTGGCTGTGAAATAGAAATCCTCCTTTGTTCTGGTCCTGACATTTTCCAAGTGTTTTGCAACACTTTTGGGAGGGACAGAATTTATGAGTTCTCCTAACTTCCAGAATTGTTTGGAAATTTCTATACTAAAGGCAGGAGAGGGTTACTCTTCTTAAATGACAAGACTGTTCAAAGCACTTGTAAAAAGTCCATCCCTGGCCTTCTTGTAGGCCTCCTTCAGGTACTCTAAGATCTCCCCTGAGCCTCCTCTCCTCCAGACTGAGCAACTGCAGCTCTCTCAACCTGTCTTCATAGGATTAACAATTTACTTTAAGTTGTTAATAGACCCCTCCAATCTAGAGTGACAACTCCAATCTAGAGTGACAATTGTGTGCATAGAGCCACAGAAAATAATGTGGCACTAGAACAAAGGAACAGGGAGGTGCATCAGCAGTCATGTGGGAGATGCTGGCAGTTTAGATGAACGAAAATTAGCATGAAGACGACACTGCAATCAAAAAAATGCAGAAATACTTGCTTTTGATTAGAAATATAGTGGGAGTTCATTATAACTCTTGGAGCTTTAGTTTCTGCCCTGATACAAGGAAGAAGCAAATGTGAGAACAGGAGGCATTCTCAGAAGGTGATTCCCAGTCAAAGCAGTACAGCCACAGTTCTTCAAAATACTACAGCTAGGATTTTCCTAGCCAATTCCTGCTCTGTTTGGATTCTCAATCTGAGTCAAGTAAACTCAGTCTTTAACATGGAATAAATGTTCATACCTGAAGATCTCTCCCCTTTGGGTCAGCTGTTGATAAGAATTGGCTGTGGAAAAGCCTGCTCTAAAACACCTTTAAAAAAAATTCCAGAGTTGAAAACCAAAATTTTCTGTTGAGTTGAAACTCATCCTCAGCATACCAAGAAACATTGCAGAAGGAATTTTTCAGTAAACTACATACTGCAATAATAAGTATGCATCCTGCTCATAAAATCTTGCAACAAGTTCCATTACATGGATCTATTTATTATTTATTGCTTTGGAAACCACTCTTCTAGAGAAGGTCTCTAACATTTGGCTGTATTAATGTGTGCCTCTCAGTTGCCATTAGTGATGCTGACAGTGCACAGCTTCATCTTTCTTTGATTTTCCTGAAAAACCATATTTAGAATTAAGGCCTCAGCTTCCATTAGAGTTTTACCAGAATAATGATCAGGATGCAAAACAAGAGCAGTATAAAAAACATTTAAACCAGTAGTTTCTCATGTTTGAGCTGCTCGTAGACTCATGTTGTCCCATGTTTGATTCTGCAGCCTCCAGATTGTGGTTCCATGGGTGTTCTTAAGCTGAGGTTTCTGTACATCACCAGCAATGGGACAGCAATGGAAGATTTTCCTGGGTATTCTCAATTACAAGTTATTGGCTAAAGAATTCCATCTTTGCTACTAAAGATGACAATGCAGGGCTCTCATGAGACCAAGCTCAGCCTCATCTCACTGGAGCTTTTGTTGCCAGCTCTCCTAGTTCCCACTTGGGGAACTCCGTCCTCATCTGAGGGTTTGGAGTCTTATTCTTGAGACTTCTTCCAGACCTTCAAAGGTTTTTTCTGGTTTTATATGAATCTTGGGGGTAAGGGACTTTGTTTAGTCATGTATTATTCAGAAAGGCTTTGTAGAAAACCCAGTATGACTGATTGTGCAAAGCACGCGTGCTTTTTGTGTCTAAAGTTTTCACAATGTAAACATAGTGTCAAACAAGGACAAAACTCTCAGCCTTGATATTTCATAAATATTTTATAGCTTCAGCATCAGGAAATGAGAATAACAACCTATGCAAATGAAGGAAACACATGCAAAGTTGGTTGGTTTAGAAGTTCACTGATATCTTTATGTGCAGATGCTGAGTCTGATTAGGCTGCAGGGAGAGGTGTTCAGACACCTTTAGCATTTTCTGGTTCAGAATTACATCTTAAAAGTAGATATCTTCTGAGAGGAAAAGAAGGAGCAGGCCCTGATCTCTTCTCTGTTGTGACCAGTGACAGCACCCTATGGAATGGCCTGAAGTTGTGTCAGGGGATTTTTAGTTTGGGTACTTGAAAAAGAATTCCACCTAGAAGATGGTCAAGCACTGGAACAGGCTCCCCCAGGGCAGTGGTCAGAGCACTTGACAGGTTCCAGTTTTATGGACAACACTCTCAGGGACATGGTGGGATTCTTGGGGTGTCCTGTGTCAGTGTCAGGAGTTGGACTGAATCCCTGTGGGTCACTTCCAACTTAGGATATTCTGTGATTCTGTGAATATATGCTTATATGCAACTCCAAATCCCCATTCAGCACATAGTAGCCTTCTGCCTGAGTCGTGGGCTGTTGCACTGTGTACCTTACTGGATGAATTTCAATTGGCCAGGGATTACTCATATTAAATAGCTCTGAGATATGAGTCAGAGTCCTGGAATGTTTAAAAGGCAACAGAAAAGTTTAAAGTACAGGATAATAAAATAAGTCTGTTTGCTGGAATATCTCTATTATTTTATTCAGATATAATGCTAGTAGACTTCTGTAGAATATTCCCAATAGCATAGAGCTGAAGTTAGATCCAATTCTTGAAATTTTTTCTTTCCCACCTGAAATAATAGCAAACTAGCCATAACTAAGCCACCTTCAACTTGAGTTAAATTGCATGGAGAAAAAAGATAACTTTTCAACTTTTTTTTTTTCTTATTGCAAGGTGAAGCTAGGATAACTGAAGTATATTTTCTTTTTTATTGTACCGTGCAGTAGCAACTATTCATCGTATATTTTTATGCACACGTGCATAACTTTTCCCTCAAAACCCACAAACAGATTTACAAAAACTGCTCATTTCTACATAATTCAGGGATGATTTCCTCTACTGCCAAAGTTACTGACTGAAACTTCAGATTCAGCGCTACATGGGAGATTTAGCCTGTGATCGTGACAATCCATTTCAGCCTAAGACTCTCCAGCTTGTCTGGCACTGATATGCCATCGTTGCACTGTGTGTGCCTCAGCATCTTTGAGCTGCCTGACACTGTAACACCAGCTCAGAAACTAGCACTGCACACATTTAGGGTATTATGCTTTAAAGGCTTTAGCTGTTGGTGGATTTCTGTAAAATGCTGATAGAGTCAACATTGATACCGTCCTATACTGTTAGAAAGGGCTGAGACGGCACATTTAAACCCAAAGATACAGCTCAGCTGGAGTCTAGGAGCATTCTTTTTATTGCACCACAGTTTTATATTTCATTCCACTCTTTCCTTTTCTTTTTCAAGTCTATGGAACTTGGTTGGTTTGTCCTCAGAGCTCACCTCTTACTCCTTAGTATTCTAGACTAGAAGAAATTTGGAGCTTCTGGTACAATTTCCTTATAAGAAAGTACAGTTGGAAATCGTATACCAAAGCTTCTAATTAGAATAATTTCAGGAGTGTTAAAGCCAGCCAAGTATTTCAGTTCTACTGAGTGACAGCAAAATTCATTTTACTAGATCTATTACTAAATGGGTATAATGGTTTCTTGTGTTGTTCAAGCTTGGTCACTTGACGTGCTTAATAGTCTGCTGGAAGCAGCTGGGTGTCATTCCAAACTCTCTTCCAAAAACGGAATAATAATGAAGAAACACAAAGAGGGACTGTTGTGTGTTGGATGCTGGGTCTCCTAATGCCTTTCCATAACAGAATATTTCATTTCAGTCGAGAAAGCAATTTATACTCAGAAATCATGTTTAGGTGTTACTTGGTGTGTGCTCAAGATTATTTAGCTGCACCCACCATAAGAATTCACTAGTGGAGTCGGAAGCTCTATATTCATGGCAACAGCAGTTGTAGATTCCTTTGCTTTGCAGATTTCTTTACTTATTTTCCCTTCTGCTTGCTATCATTTCACATCTCTTTTCCTCACTCTTCTAAGATAAGCTATCAGCAGGTAGCAGGGCCACGTAGGAAGCACGACCTGCTTACAAATTACATCTCATCCCGTGTAGATGCATTCCTTCCACACCACGCAGTACACAGAATAAGACCTTTCTATTTACCTTGGGGACCGGCAACTTCTGCTGAGAGAACAAGCGTAAGGAAATGAAAGGATTCAAATACTTTGTAGGAATGCCTCGTGCCCAGTTTGAGGCCAGGAAATCTTTGATGTTTTAGGCATGAAAAATCTCTCTGGCCATCGCAGCACTCTCACAGCGCACATCTAATTTTGGGAGATGCGACTCAGGCTAAATGAATTCTCTCCCCTTCAAAATTGCTAACCCAGACTCCTGAGCAGACAAGGGTGAGGGCATGGGGCCTGTCTTTCAGGGAGAAGTCTGTAAAGGAGGGAGGATCCTATAGAAATCCTCATGGTATATCCTGCTGAAGGATGTGGGAACAGGGTTCAGGGCCATCAGGGTGTTCCAGGATGGGATGAGGTCAAGGCTTTGTTGATGCCACAGAGCTGGTGGTACCCCCAAGAAGTTCTCTCTCTGCCCACCCGTCCCCTGCAGACACTCTTTCAAGAGCTCCTGAAGCCTTGAACCTTTTTGCTACAGAGTCCATGGCACCCTGGAGTTAAACTGCTGTCAAAAAGGAGACAGGGAGGCTGGAGCAAAGTCAAAACACTTCAGGAATGACCCACCTGTCATTTTTAACCAGGCAAGGCACTGAACCCTAAAACTTAACTTCTCCAAATAAAAAGTCCATATTTTAGCTATTTTTGCATATCATGGACCTGCTGTGTCTCAGATTGTCCGTGTGTGGTATCAGTCACCTAATTTTTTTTCCACCCATTTTCTTGGATAATGTTTCAGTTTTCTAGCAAACCTTTTCTAAGCATGTTGTTTTCTTGACAAGCTCTTTACCTATTTTCTGATAGAGATTTCTGCCTCTTTTTGGCCTTCATGGAATCAACAAAGAATTGGAAATATTCATGAGGCTTCATCTCCTTGACAAGCATTTATTCTCTTCAGATGAGTGGCTCACTGTCCTGTATCTAAAAGAAGTCTCATTTTTCTGACAAAAACTAAGTCTTCAAATATATCTGGAATTTATACTGTAATCTACAGTACTATTCATTTTTTGTTGTCATGAGCAAGAATTATTTAAGAAAAGGTATGTTGGTTTTTTTTCCCCACAAGGCATTATAATCCCTATGACATTGCTCTTTTCAAGCAACAATGTTAAAGGAAATTTATTTTCTCAAAATAGATGACTTATGATGGCAGAGTATCATTTATTAGACTTCAAGAAAAAACAAAACAAATACATTTGAAAGTGATTTTTTTTTTTGCATCTGTGACTACAAATTTGGAGAAATTTTTCATATATAATCTGGGTCCATTTTTTTCCTTCTCCAAAACTGTTGTGCACACACAGAGCTAAAAAACTTCTGTAAATTATTCCATATTCTGTAGATGCTAGAAGCATGATTGTGTCTTCAGACTTTTTCTACTGTAATGTCTTTGACTTCAGAGAAAATACTATTGACATATATGGGTTAATGTATATTGGAAACAATTTTGTAACTGATGTGTAATTTTTTTAATTCCATAGTGCATTCTGAAATTTCATGTTTTTCAGAAAAAATTTCCCTTTAAAAGCAACTTTAAGAAACAGTGGAATTTGATAGGGTATATAAAATTGATTTCCCATGGTATGTAGATTACTAGAATTTATTATATTACTACTGACTCCCATATACTGTAATACATATTTTCTTCTTTTTTCCCTAGATATTGAAATGTGCGTGCTTTATTTTTTGTGTTTCCATCAAGTGCATCACCCTATCGTAGCAAGAAGGAAATTTAGAACAGATTGGTAAATTTCACATAGCTATATAAATGTGGAACAAACCTACTGAGATGATGGAACTGCCTGACATTAACAGAAATTTATATGTTGATTTGCTCTAGATTTACAGCAGAGAAGCTGAGATTGCTCTAATTGTAACAGGGAATCTGCATAAGTCAGGTGTGTGAAGTATTTTGATGAGTCACCCTAGATCAGTCCACGGACCTAGCATGAAGCATAAACCCAAGTATTTATGTGGGTTTATTAGAATATTAACTCCAATGTAATAAATTAATCACATCCACAAAACATCAGCCATGTCAAACACAGGGCAGAACAGATAATTTACATGTTTGGAGCACAGTGGACAGATCCAAGAAAACTTAAATCCTTTTGCTATATATTTTGAGCATTTAAAAAAAGCTGCATAAAGGCTCATGTCAACTTTACTTTTTGAATTCCAACATCACATGTTTCAGAAATTTACACAGCAAAATGGGGGTTTTGTTTTCCTTTGAGTTTTGGTTTTGGTTTTTTGTTTGGTGTTTTTTGTTGTTGTTGTTGTTTTTGGGTTTTTTTTACAATTGAAGCTGGTTTTGTTGTGATTTAGAAGTACAAAAATCAAGGGAGTTACCTTATGCTCTTTCTCAGTGACCTATGAGTTGTGTGGAATCATGCTGATGAATTGCAAATATATCTACTGAGAAAATTCAACCAACAAATGTATATTTTTGGAGATCTCCTTACTGGATAAAAATTTTCTGCACTCCAAAAGGGACGCCAAAACCCCTGGAAAATTCATGTTATGCTTTTGCAATGAGTTTTCCCTGACCTTTCTACTTTAGATGTGGCTGATTGCTTGCATTGAATATGTAATGTTTTAACTTGATACCTCACCAATTATCTTTAGAGTATTACAGAGCACTTCATAAAGCTGCACATTAAATACCAATAGTGCCCTAAATGTGTAAGTAAAGGTAGCAGCAGTTATTCATTCAGCTGTAGCCTGTGCTCACCCAGTCACTTCAGAATTCTTTTTATTAAGAGGAATTCCTAAGTCCTGCCTAAACTTAGAGAGGAGTATTCCATACTACCACCAAAACAGATCAGATTTTAGAGGCAGACAGAGGCTGTTTTAGCCCAAAACTACCCTTAAATGTAAATTATGTACTCTCTGGCTCTCTGTGTCTTTGTGACTGAGAGGAACATCCAACTGTCAATCAGCCTGGGTGGAAGCATGAAATTTCATTCCTACTGTTGACACAAGCAGGAAAAAGAAAGAAACTTTCACTTCCATTGTTTCAATCTATAGTAAAGTTACAAGTCCATCATCCCCCTCTCCCATCTCTACATTCTAGCAATAATGTTTAAACCTTTTAAAGAAAACAGGTCTAGAAATTAGAGTTCAAAAAGACTTTACTTGTATAACTTGCACCATTCCATCCTCAAATTAAAAAATCAAAAAAACCAACAAAAGCAAAATGTCTTTCTGATCAGCTGAATTGCTCTCTGGATTTTTTTTTCTCCACAGAGAAGAGAGGGAAACCAGAAAAACTAATTCCTAACTGAATGCTTTAACTTAATTGGGATAAATGAGTACTTGAGATAATGATTGACTAGATTGCTGCTTTAACCTGACCTACTTCCATTATCTTCTCATCTCAACAACAAACATTTCCTTAGTAAGTTTCTCCTCGGGGATCACAGGGGCATCCCCTTTTGATGTATTGCTCAATTTAGAGCAGCCTCTGGAATCTCTAAAAGTTCCTGATGAATATTTTGTTTAGAGCACTGTGACCTAGTCTCATCATCTCTTGCACCTCATACAATTGTGGTGCTGTAAAAGCCATTCCAGTCTGGAGAGAACTGTAGTGGACACTCTCTGTGGTTTGTTTGGTCATCCTTATCAACCCTTACATTGTTACTCCTATCACCTATCAAATAAGCTTGGAAACCTCTTGGATCCCTCCTTCCTCATCTTCTAGACCTCCTTTGGCAGTCAACAGGACCCAGATTCACCCCAGTCCAGCTTGGTCCCTGGTCTCTCCATCAGCAAGGGGAGCACATATTGCAGACAGGGAGTCCGCTCTGTGCCATGTGCAATATATATTTCTATGGCCACGCAGATAAGACACAGATAAGGGCACTCACAGGAAGAGTGGCAGCACCAATTGTCTGATGTGCCTGATGCATCAGGATGGGTTTCTACTAGTAAAAGAAATATAAATGTGCACATATGAGGAAGGTGGATTGTGGCATTCACATTCACTGATAAAATCCCTTCGCCCAGGATTTTTCTCCTGGGAAGCTGAAGAGCCTCAGAGAAAAGGAAAACAATTCTTATCTCATTTGCTTTTCCTGTGTTTTGCTCATGTGTGGAATGTGTTTGGGGATTGTTTACCACAGGTGATTGTTTGATTGGACTCTGGTATGAGTTGTTTTGATACACTGGTCTATTGGTGCTAAGCTGTGTCAAGACTCTGGAAAGAGTCATGAGTTTTCATTATTAGCTTTTTAGCATTAAGTATCCTTTCTGTATTCTTTAGTATAGTATAGTATTCTTTTATATGGTATTATAAAATAACAAATTAGCCTTCTGAGAACATGAAGTCCTATTCATCATTCCTCCCCACCACGGGGGTCCATACAATAGTGGATCTCTCCAGCAGCAGGGCTCACACTGCCCTGTCTCTGCCTCTGGCCCCTGGATTCCAGTCTGCCCCATCCCTGGCACTTGGACGAACAAAGCCCTGCAGCCACAGCCCTGCTGCAGATGGTACAGCCATCACTCCCAATCCCTTCACACCCCCCAGGCCTCCCCTATCCCTATGTCTGACTACCTGGGCTCTTGTCTCTAGAGATGCACCCATCTTAGATGTGACTTGGAGATGCATTTATCTCCTCAGCTCCCAGACCCCTACACCTGCTTGTCAGCTCATCTTTGCTGTCCATCACACGCTTGCACACCCACCCTAACTCCAGTTACTGCAGCACAGACGTGTAAAGCAAACAAAAAAATCCAACACTTGCATGAAGATCTTTGTATATGCAGTGTATAATATTATATACCTTTGTTATACCAAAATTGCAAAGAAAAAGTTATGAAAAGGATAGCATCCTATGTGATGCTATTTCTTCATAGCTTTAAAAACTGAATTTTTCATTCTAGTGTCATACACAATGTCATAAATGCACCTGAAGGTCTTTGAATGTCAGATAATGTCACACATCAGCCACTGAAAATTAACTAGGAGACTGTAATTCAGGTAACACGGTCACCTCTTCATGTAAACTTCTTTGATTTTATCCCCTTGTTATGACTACTGGCAGTTTTCCATTTACCATTACATAAAAAAGTAAGTATTCCTTAAGTGGTTTCTTGAATGTGTATGACAGTTGAACAATGTGGGTTTTATATCTATTTAATTTAAAAGCAATATTGCTTTCAAGTAATGATGAAGTTGTCATCTTCTGACTTGCTTTAGATTTCCCAGCTTTATTAAAAAAACATAACCCATCAAAATTCTTCCTACTTCTTCTCTACCTATCTCTCAGTAGCAAAAAGTAGTAAGTTTTCTCAAGAGTCAATTCACAGTTGGACCTCCAAATGATGCTGTGGCAGTGGAAATAATTGGGAACCTTTGTTCCTTTCCTCTTTGTCTGGAGGGCCAAGATATGATAATTCATGCTGTGTCTGATGTGGTGCTTATTTTGCAGTGCACATATAAGCTACCAAGGGAGCAGAAAGTCTTAAGAAAATCAAATTAAAAATATCTTTCTTCTTACAAAATAGGATATGAACTTAGTCTTGTCTGACTGATTACTCTCATATATATGTTAGCCATATTCACTACCCATATGTACAATGAGGGTGGTTTAGCTCACAGTTATATAAATTTTAGCTAACATATGGTTCTGGGTTGAATTTACTAAACATGGCCTAGTTAGGAGATTGATTTTTCAATCTAGCATACCACAGTAATTATTAACGGCAGATAAAGTAATTGGAAAACATCTCATGAGACAGTTTATGAAGATTCAAGGATCTGTTCTGCCCTATTTATTCTTATCCTTTCAAGATACTGCATTCTTTAAGGTATGTTTTCTATAAAAAGGTGTTTTGTGTTTATGAGATATACAACTGTATCTTATGTATAGAGTTTCACATGAAAGTTTAAACAACCTATAAAATTAGATAATTCTACAGTAAATATAAAGCAGCTAATGAACGCCTGATTTTTATCTATTTTCCTACAATCCTCCCTGGTTAATCTTTCTTTCAATTATGCAAGGAAATTATTCAATTCCTCAGTAACTTTTAAGTGGAAGTAAGATAAAATAAAAATTTAGGAAGTGGTCAGACCTTAAAGCAAGCCGTTTGAACAACCCCACAGCTGAGAGAGCCATGGGCTTTGTGCTGTGGAGGAGTAGGTCTGCTGGGCATCCATCTGGGAGCAGATCCCTTCCACTGGGTCCCATTCTTTTGTCTTTCCCTGACAGGAAAAGAGCCATGGCTGTAGTTTGACCTCTGGTTTGGGCTGTACAAGACTGTCACCTGAAGGGGCAGAGCACACTTGTCATCGTGCCACAGACTCAATTTTCGAAGCTAAGCCTTTAACAGGGTTCTAAAAGAAACTGGAAATTTATATGGGTATTCAAGCAATAGGTTCACTTCAAGATTTAAGATGGAAATTAATCCCTATTCCCCACAGGAGTCATACACAGACTTGTGCAGCACTTGAGCTACTCTCAGCATCATACACAGAATAGAGGGTTCAATGAACCCTGACTTTGATGTGGTACAGCAATTCCATATTCCTGGCTCTTCCCTAAGGAACCAAGGTGGCTCACTGTGACCCCTACGGTGAGCCAGACTCACCAGCTGATTATATCCTGCTCTGAAAGCATCCTATATCATTAATGAGAATACTGCAGAGTAATAATTAAGCATCTTTGCGTGTTCAGATTGCAGAAACATGACACACTGTGCTGAGGGACCTGCTCTAAGGGAAAGTACCTCCAGTCGTGGGGCTAGTCAGAGTCTGTTCCACAGCCACAGAAATAACTGGAAGAATGAGAGACAGAACATTTACTCTTTTACTGTGATACATTACTATTTCCAGACCTGAAAATTGCATTTTAAAAAAAAGTGTTAGTACGTGATCAAACACTTTTCTCCCATTAAAATCACAGTTAGTCCTGTATCTAGAGCTGCATATTTGAAAGTTGACAGTACTTTATCCTTGAAAAGGAAGAATTAAGAACAGGTGCAGCATTGTGGTCTTTAGAATGTTATTTTGGAAACATGAATAATGCCATTCAGAAGGTTAGCCATCTGCTTTCTGAATATCTGTTACTGCTGCTGCTGCAGCAATGTGAAAGTGGTACACAGGATTATTTCTGCAGTGGATTTATCAGAAAGCTTGTGCATTTTATGGAGAAAAGTATGTTCTATTTTCAGTCTGTTTTCAGTAAGTATGGGTAGAGTATGTGGTTTGTAAATATTATAAAAATGACTATAATTTAATGCACTTCACTTGTGTAGTTTGCATCCTATTTTACTGAGATTTAGCAGAACATTTTGTGCAAAGTGAAAGCTAAAAGGCAGTATTTTTGTGATGTAGAATAGTTTTACTGGAATGGGATTATTTACAAAATATTAACCGACAGAAAGGGAGTAGTTAGATCTCAAATGCTAACTAAGGAGAGCATGCTTCTAGAGAATCAGCTGTGACAGGAGTACAAAATTAGCATCTGAGACTCAGGGCAAGTGTCATCTGACAAAAAGGGAAACGTGAGAGGGCAAGCTAACTTCAAAAAACAGCAGAATCTGTGAGCTGGAGTCAGTATTTACAGGGGCACTGTTATGCCAAATTTATTAACCAGCTTTTGAAAATGACAGAAATACCACCTTTTAATGCTGTGAATAACAAGTAAATCTATCTTTACAGGGACAAAACATTTTCATTATGGCACAGAGAATGAAACCTTCCTAGAAACTGACAGGGAACAAGGAAAACTAAATAACTGCTTAGACACATGCAGGAGGAAAATAAATTTTGGCAAGGTCAGGACAGAATTCATAGCGTGCTGTAAACATCACAACAAAAACTGCAGATGCACTGCTGGCTACCAGGGATCCAGCAATCACAGCTGCCCTAAACACATATTTACAGCACTAAAACTTCTAGAAGTATTTAGTGAGGGTCCATTTCTATCAAAGGGATTCAAAACTTGCATCAAACGGAATGGAGTTAAGCACTGGAGCGATGGTAGAGGAAACAAGCCCACTGTGAGTGCAGGAGATAGAAATCAGACACACAAAGCAATTTGCCTTGCTCAGCTGGAGTAGAAACACTGCAGGGGAGAAAACAGTGAAATTCTTTCTAGGTGGCTGCTGATGTGCTCTCCCAGTCTGACCAGAGATCAGCTCCCCACGAGGAGGGCTCCGTGTTGTACAGATGAGGCAATCAGGAGCAGGGGTACATCACTTGCACTATCAGGGCCCCAATTGCTGTCAGAAATACCAAATGTACTCTCTACACAGCTCCCCCTGTGAGCTGTGAAAGCAGAAGGACAGTTCTTTTCTCTGCTGTGGCCTCCCTGGGTGTATCTGAAGAAGGCACGCACTACAAAGGCACAGGCTTTATCTGTTGCCTCAAGGGAATCAATCAGTGAGAGCTGACCAGGACATGGCAGGTGTGTCCTGGATCTTCAGACAGAGTGACAGGAAAAAAGATAAATTTTATCCACAGGCCCAAAGTGGGTGATCTTTGCTGTATAAAACAATGCATTACTAATTAACCAAAACACCATATTTTATATTCATGAAGGAGCTCAATTAGTTTTGATAAAAATACAACAATCTGATCATTCCTTGTTACTGAGTTTAAGGCTGATCAACTTTTATATTCCATTAGTACAGGGTTTTGGTTTCATAATTTCTTTTGTTTGCAGTTCTTTTTTTTTTTCTATGGCAAATAAAAACACTCCTGATCTCTAACTCACCACAGTACTGAGGAACAAGGAGATCAGTCATGATGAAAATTAGATATTGCACTAATAAACAATTCTTTACCAGATAGGAAAACTACTTTTTAGAAGTCTAATAGATTTAGGCAAAGAAAGGAATCTATAAGACATGCATTTGAATTTCCCTTTACTCAGATCAGAAAAGACTCCAACCAAGAATGCCTTAGAAATCTCACAACTCATCATCATTCCTCTTGTGTTCAAAACATTGGATTAAAATTAAGGATTAGGAACACATTATTTAATTAGGTATTACCAAGTTGCAAATCAACTACTAATATTCAGAAATCCTATCCCTTAGCAGTATTTCCTTTCTGTAGCTCCAGGGCAGGGAGGCAAGATTTTTGGGGCTTAGGGCAAATAATTCATGTGTGAGGCTTCTAAACCACAGGAGATTAAACATCTACAGCAGAACTGTCTCACTGCAGGGAAAACAGCTCCATTCATATTAACTGGGAAAACACTTGGGCAGCTTGGGCAGCACTGCAGGTCCCATGTGTGAATAGTGACTGAGCTTCTTCTTGGGCCTCACTACAGAAGTCAAGTCTCACACTATTTCTAGAAAAGCTAATCAACAGTCATCTGAATTCACACCTTTTCACAAAAATCATGGCAATTCACTTCCTTTTTTTTTCCTTTTTCCCACTCCACTCTGCCAAAAAAAAAAAAAAAAAAATTCCATTGATTCTGGCATGCAAATAGTGTTCTTTTTGCACGCACACAGATAGTACTCACACAACTTCTGCCTCCTGAAAAATTCAGTCAGTTTAAAGTTTAGCTCATTTCTCAATTCATTTGCATGATACAAATTGGTCATGATTAAATTGCACAGGAATTATTCATAGATTTACTGGAAGCATGCCCATAATTTTCATGCTGTGTACAGAAATATAAAGGGTGAAAACAGAAGAACAAATAGAATATTTAAATAAAATCTCAAATAAATCAAATCTAAAGTAGGTAGGCATATGAGATTAAATTTAGGATGGAATTTACCAGCACAAATATCCGTCTTGTGCCGCCGGGATGGATTCCCTCTTCAGTCACTCTTCAATGCTAACACTAATACTAATATTAGTAAATATTAATTCTAATATTTTAGTTCATTGTAGCACAGATATTTAGAAGAGATCAATGTAAACAATATTTTAAAGGTGACTTTATACAAACTATATAAGTAGAATTTTCTTACATTGTTATTATTACCATTATTAGTAGTATTAACTATCAGTATATCATTTCCCCAGTTTCTTGAAAGAAAAGAAGTATGAACCTGGAAAAATTGTTTTAACTGAGAGGTAACATTTGAATGCAAATGCTTTAGTGATGATCAGATAAGGAACATGCTGACTTATTATGCAGAAGGGAGAACTTGATAAGGAATTGAGGTTTATAAGCAAAAGGCTAGAAGATTCAAAGGGAAGGAAGGCCAGTTGGAAAATCACAGGAAAAAATTTCAAAAATTAGTGAAAGGGAGCAAAAAGGATAGGGGGCATGGTAAACCTTACATCATGGCCTTAAGTTTTATTTGAAGACGTCAATTTAGTGAATTTTGCCAATGTTTGTTGTCCTGTCTCTCAATTGTGTTCATGCCAAAGGGTGTTTGAATCAACACTGTTACCACCTTTATGTCCTGAATTTTAAATCATGCAAAATGGTCACAGTCCATGATGTTTTGGCATCATAAAAACTCTGTCAGGGTTTGACCAATCCAATAGAAATACACCCTCATGTCCATGCAGAATCAATTCATACTGTTGGATAGTAACTATGCTACTATGAATCTTAACAGTCCTTTTAAAGTTTAATTGTATCCCAAAAGTAGAATTATGAAATTTGGGAACAACTCCTGACCATACTCCAGGTCAGTCTGACCATCATTAATAAAAATGATGCATTGTAGGTTTTACATATATATATCTAAAAAAAAAAAAAAAAAAAAAAAAAAAAAAAAAAAAATGTATATATATATATATATATATATATATATATATATATGAAAGATTTGGCAATTATTTTTCTAATGCATCATATTTCATAATTTCATTGTAAGTATTTTTTCAATTCCAGTTAAAGGTCTGGAAATTCAAACAAATGTGACTCTCTGCATGTGAGATAACTATCCATATTTATGATAAAAACTGTGGTTTTTGCTTTTCAGATCATTTTCTTTCCACAGAAATTCTTAGTGGAGGCTGTATTGGTTTTACGTGGCAATGTTTTGGCTGCTGGAGAAGCTTCTGTGAGAAGGCACCAGAAGCTGCCCCCATTCCTGAATGAGCCAGGTTCACTCAGCTTCAAGTCAAGACTGCCACCAGCCAAAGCTGAGGCCAGCAGTGACATTGGTGGCACCACTGGGATAACAAATTTAACAGAGGGTAAGGGATTCTCCTGGCAGGAGCTGTGGCCCATGGAGCAGCAGGGTTTCTGGCAGGAGCTGTGCCATTTGGGGGTCCCACACTGGAACAGCCTGTTCCTGAAGGACTGCTCTGTGGAAAAGAGGCACACTGGAGCTGTTCTGGAAGAACTGCAGCATGTGGAAAGGACTCATGCTGGACAAGTTCATTAGCAATGGTTTCCTGGGAGCAGCACTCCATGCTGGAAAAGGAGAGTAGAGATTGAGCATTATAGACTGACTGTGTCACTCAGTTCCCCATCCCACTGCACCCTTAACTCAAGAGTTAAGGGTGAAGTTGAACCTTAGAAGAAGGAAAGGAGGGCAGGTGTTTTGTTCTCTCCTCCTTATCTCTTACAGACAGTTGGCAATACATTAAGTTATTTTCCCCAAATCGAGTCCATTTGCCCAAGACAGTAAGATTTAAGTAATCTCCTGTCCTTATCTCAAGCCAAGAGCTTTTCACTGCACATTGTCCCTATGTCTAGATGAGGGGAGGGAGTGATGGAATGTCTTAGTAAACACCTGGTGTCCAGCCAAGCTCAACCAACCACAAAAGCTTTAAAGTATCATTCTGCATTTTCAGTAACACTGAAAAGTTTATTTTTGTCTTGGTGTTCCAGAATAACTGACTGTCATTCTAGAGTGGTTATCTGGATTTCTGACAGAAGCAGGTCTTGAATCTCAGAACAGGAGAGTCTTTTTTTTTTTTTTTTCCTCAAGAGAAATTAAAACACAGGATATTTTTATTCCGAAATAAAAAACGAAAGAAATCACAGCCCAGCTTTCTCCACTCCATAAGAAAATAGCTCTGTCTACAGTTTCTTGCAAAGCTAAACATTTTGGTGCTCTTTTATTAGCATTTCAGTGAGTGTTATTTTTATTTTCCTTAAAATATGCTGAAAGGTAAAGGCCCAGTCCTAGGTTTCTAAAATGCTCTAAGTTATGGGCTGGGTCTGTCTTGTTGGTTATGCTTGAATATACTGTACTAAGGCTTTTCACTTTTTAGCTTTTCCCTCCAGGTGAAATACAAACCCCCTTCAGCTGAATCAGCACAGCTCTCTCTCTGGCACTTTCTGCACAGGAGCTTGTCACTGGCTCACTTTAGAGTAGTATCTAGTGTGTGATAAACTCACTGGGAAAAAAGCAAGGTCTGGGAAGAAAAGGTGCTCAGAAATTTTTTAAACGAGGTTTGCCTCCAGGGAAATGGTGACATGAAATTCCACCCTGGGATCAACTGCTCACCCTCAGTTACCACCCACCACAAGGGCAATTGTCTCCTGGCTTTACTGATGAGCAGAGTGTGTGTCAAAGCAAAGGCACAGAAATCTTCTGTGCAGCTCTTTATTGAGTGACCCCAAGAGGCACACTTTTCAAAGCTGCTGTCAAATTTCTGTCACTTGCAGCTACGTATTTACTTACAGTTACCTATACCTAAATGTAATTTGCTTTATGAATCCCTCTACATAGAGAACTAGATAGTTAAAGGGTAGCACAGGAAAGCAACAGCGCCAGGAAAGACAAACATATACATTGTCACATACCCATGCTTGTTTTAAAATTAGTCCATTTTTTCTGCTTCATTACACATACTTTGCTTGTCAGATAATTATTCAGCTGTCTGAATGCAGTCATTCTTGTTATTAACACAGTTTAAATTGGAGTTAACCTTGTTGTAGCCTATAGTCTTTTATAAAGAATGATCTTCATGTCTGTAGACTAATTGCACTGAGAAAGTTCACTGCAAAGACATAATTAATAGTCCATAATGTTTGGGAAGGTGACATTTCCTACTTTCTTTGAACTCTCAGTTTGGTATTTGAAAGCCAGGATAAGGTTCTGGATCCAGGATATTTAATCTGGAGTGGTGTCTAGTCGATAGTTAACTGAAACTGCTCCCTTTCCCCTAACAGCAATAAACCAGAAAGAACTAATTACCCCTCTTTATAGGTGCAATTTGAACTTAAAACTCTAGAGACAGCACAAGTAGTAAACCACCATTACAGTCGATTTCACCATCTGCACCTTAAAACTGGGGCTGTGGAACCAGCAAGAGAACACACACAGCACTGAGGTTCCCTACACAAATCTGGGGTTTGTTGAAGGGAAAATTTTCAGCAGACAGTGATAATTCAGAAGTATTTTTTGGATCTCTGTACAATCCCTTTATTTAAATGAATGCGTATTCCATTTAATCCAACATTAGTACTTAATTGAAGCTCACTCATCTAAGAATGATATATTAAATATTTTTGTGAATTTAATGAACCCCTCTGTATTAATACATTTTTTGCTTAAGCCTATGTGAAGAAAGAGGCCTTAGGTTATTCTTCCAGCAAGAATGGCAACCATCACTTTTTTAAGCCTAGAACTTATTCCAGTATGTTTGTTTTCTTCTGGTGTTTAATATTGTGGGGATTTTTTTCCATGAACAGGCAGGATCTGTTACCATTAATATTATTCCTCAAGCTTAATATTTTTTATTCCTTCTTTTCACTGCTAAATTGCAAAGTTCTATATCTTTCAATATCTCCTTAGTTGTTTACATAAATGAGAAATTATTAAATTTGAGGTTGATTTCTTAAGTATGTATTTTGGTAGTCTGGAGTTTTCAGAAAAAAGCGAGTTTTCTGATTGGCAGCTGAAGGGCTGTCCACTTTCTCCATATTACCACTCTTTCTAACACTTTGCTGCATATTTTCAAGTCTTGAACTCTGCATTCATTATTTTCAAAATGTTGAACTCTCTCTCATGAATTTTGCTGTGCTTTTGACTGTTAATGTTACCAAGCCAGCTCACAAAAATTTCCATAATTGGTGCACTCTTCCACAGCACATGGTATGATTGTGGCCCTTTGACTGTATAGACATCCTCTTGAACTGTCTTGTGTGTAGAAGCACTTTCTGTCCGACTCTGGATGGCTTAAAAACCAGAAAAACTTATTTCTGGTCAGTACTTTTCCCACTGTCCTTCCTCTAATGATCATTTAAACCTGAGTAGAGCTTGAAGTCTTTTTTGCACTTGCTTAAGTCACTAGACCAGTCTACAGTGTCTTACCACTCCATGTAACCAGAACATACAAAAGGATATGAAGAATCTCTTAAAAAGGAAAGGAAAAATAGGTCTTTCATAAATTTGCTAAGGGCTTGAGGAACTTATTTCAAATATTTTGGTAGAATAACACATTAAGATTTCTTTGTTTCACTCACTATAATTACTTTCTATAATTGCTTGGTTAAACAAAATGGACACAGAAGTAGAAAATACACCATTTTGTTTACAAAAAAAGAAAAAAAATTGATCCATTATCCATTGTTTGTGACTTTGCAGTGATTTATAAGTTCTGACAATGTCTGATTGGGACTGACTCCCATCTCGAAATTTTTTAGAGAACAAGTGGTCTAAAAATAAGATAGATTTGTGAACAGTAAAAGAAGATGATAACAGGAAATCTTTGCAAAGTTGTATGAATTAAGTGAGATTGAATTGTGTAGAAATTCTTTTATATAATGAGAAAAAGACCATTCTTTTAAATTCACTTGAAAGAAATCAAAATGTGAAACCTGGAATAACCCTATTTTTTATCTGGAGATTCTATAAAAAATTGTCAGAATTCTCTTTTTTTAATAGGGGATTTTCAAAAGATACCACAGATCTTCCCAAACCAGATGGCAAAAGTGTTTAGAGCCAGAAAGAAAATAAACAACCAAGGAAAATATGACTCCTTAAATCAGTATTTTTTATCAGATTTTGGCAGAGCTGGGGGCAATAAATGACAGACAGCAGAATTCGTAGCACTTGATCTAACATATTGAAGATGATAAATTTTGCAGGTCCAGCAATGTTCTTTCCCTCTTTTTTGTTGCATCCCCAGACCTTCCAGTCTATTCCTAATATCTACCCTGAGACAAAGCTGTTTTTGTTGATTTACATTGCCTCAGAGCACTCTGCTTGCCAGTCCTGTTGGCTGATGCTGTCCACCACAAGCTGGAATTGTAATGTGAGGATGTGTCAAGAGACAGGAAAAGAAAATTGAGAAGCTAGATAAAGAAAGGGCAGATTGGTCAGAAACTTTACCCTGAACTCTGGTTTTCTCCTCCCACACAGGCACAATTTGTATACAGAGAGATTCTCTTATGCATAAATTTCATGACACACAGAAGGAGGTTGAGAAGCCTGCTTGGTATAATACTTCACTTTTCTGAATATTTATCTTGAGGGTTTGGATCTGCAAGAGCAAGTGTGAATGGAAATTGCAGACATCTCAGCTGGAGATTGGATTTGTTGTGTGTGAGAACCTAAGATTCCATCTAGTCAAACACACAGAGGCAATGGCATAGCCCCAAGCTGCATAATGTTCTCTGTGGTGCCTCTCATTTGTCCAACCACCACTGGGCTGGCTCAGCAGGAAGGTTTTGCCTCTGCAAATTCATCTCCCGTGGCCAGGGACAGGGGGAATGTAATGATCCTTTATGACGGCTGTTTTTGAGAACTGTCTGGCTTGGCCTGGCAGAGGTAGAGGAGGTACCTGGTTTATCTAAGATGTCTGCTGTGGTGGCAGAGGGGGGTCCTGGGACTGCTGTCACAGGGAAAACTCTCACAATTTCTCCACTGACACAGGAATGGACTGAACTATCTGGAGATGAAGAGATCAGCTGACCGAGCAGAAAATAAAAAATGTTCTTTGAATTTTTTGGTGCCTAATGATAGAGGCTATTGTCTCACTCTCACTTTGTGCTGGTGTGGCCTCACCTCGAGTCTTGTGTGCAGTTTTGGGCACCACCATTTAAGAAAGATATAAAGTTTTTAGGGACTGTCCAAAGGAAGGCCACTAAGATGGTGGAGGGACAGGAAAGAAGTCCATATGAGGAGCAGCTGAGGGCACTTGGTCTGTTCAGCCTGGAGAAGAGGAGACTGAGGGGAGACCTCATTGCAGTTCCAACCTCCTCATGAGGGCAAGAGAAGGGGCAGCTACCAATCTCTAATCCCTTGACCAGTGGCAGGACCCAAGGCAATGACCTGAAGCTGTGTCAGGGAAGGTTTAGGTTGGATATCAGGAAAAGATTCTTTACCCAGAGAGTGGCTGGGCACTGGAAGAGGCTCCCCAGGGAAGTGGTCACAGCATCAAACCTGACAGAGTTCAAGAAGAGTTTGGCCAACACTCTCAGGCACATGGTGGGATTCTTGTGGCTGCCCCACACAAAGGAAGAAGCTGGACTTCGATGATTCTTGTGGTCCCTTATAACTCAGGATATTTTATTTTTTTTTATAATTCTAATAAGGTAGGGGCTGTAATTGAGCTTCTCCCACAGCTGACACAGGGTCTCTGACTCATAATAAGAGGAAAGACAATGCTGTAGGATTTCTTGTGCTAGAAACTACGACAGACCCTCTGCAGGGCACAGACAAGCCCTTCAGCCAATGGCAGCACCTCAGGAAAAGTCTGTGTAAAGAAGTGCAAAACCTGCCTGGCAGTGAAGGGTGAGTGGAACAGCAGGAGCCCAAGCAGGGATCCTCTGCAGCCCCTAGAAAGACCATGGTGTAGCAGAAGAAGTGAGAAGGAGCAGGACTGGCCACAACTCCATTCCTGCAGTGTAGGGACTGGGTGTAACCCATGGTGATAACAAGGTGAGGAGAGCCCTGCTTGGGGTGAAGCTCACCCAGGTGGTTTTCATCTTATCTCCCTCCCTGGTCTGCTGAGGTGGGAGACTATGGCTGGGTGAGCTTCTGGCAGGCAGACAAGGTAAACCCATTCTCACTTTATCTGGGATGAAACCAGTGTTTCACAGAGGTAAGCATAACCTTTCAAGGTAAAAGCCACATTCAGAGTCTGTAATTTGTTATTATTAATAATTTCTGTAATAGAAATTGGTGTCATATTGTTTCATCTGAAAGTTTGCATTGTTATATCAGATCATAAAAGAAAATATTGTATCTGTTGTTTGGTTTGAAATTTAAAAAGTAATCCAGAACAAAGGTAATCTCTTCCCAAAACCAAAACACAATAGATAAATATACATAAACACAGGCCCACATAAGATAAAATAAAAAGATAAATCATACCAAAATATGGGCAGAAATATAAGCAAAATGTACAGATGGGATGTGTTCTGTGTTTTTTTACAAGGAACATCATATGCAGGTAATAAGAACAACCTCCAGATTCTTGAGACAACCTAGTGTCATCAGAAAAGAAATTACTTGATTCTCTAGTTGTATTCTTACATACTAATATTAAATTAAGGGATACAGTTCTGTACACAGTACTTTTCATTGTGATTGCACAGTAGTTTACCTCATGCTCAAAAACTTTCATGCTATACGAGAAAACCTGTGATAACCCATGGTGCTACAGGGCATTTGCTAGAAAATTCTCTAAGATTCTGAGTAACAAGCTAAAATATTTCTTTTCCATAATAATGCTCGAGCACATAGAGTATAATGAAGTATTAGCTATATCAATTCTTATTTTTTGTCTGGTGTTGGAAGCATTGCTGCAGGTTTAAAGGTGTGAGAATTTTGGTATCCTAGAAACAGGACATCTGGGTTTTGGGAGGGATGTTTTCGGTCAGTAATTGCCATTTTTATATTACCTAATTAATTAACAGCCTTAAATGCAATCATCCAGAAATAAAATTAAATTACACTCACATCTATGAAAATGGTTCCAAGTGGTTTCTCTCTATTTCATTCCACTGACAAACTGTCTGTTTGTTTATACAGCATCACAATTGGGGCCCAATGTTTAAAATAATATTTTTATTACACACTCTTTTCAGGATATATGTATAATTATAGCTGTACCCAGATGCCCAAAGGTTTTGCTCGGATTTTGTTTTCTCTGTCTTGACCCAGCATTTTATGTTACTGCATTTTGAAGTTGTTTTTTAAGAGGTTAAGGTATTTTGTACTTTTGAATAGTTATGCTTTCAAGAATCATGTTTTTATGATGAAAATGTAATCCATTTATGTTTTCTCTTTCACTTCAACTACCTTCACATGATTGCTCAGATCATGTATATGGGAAGCAGTTTTGACTTCTAAGAGTTTAAGAAATTGAGATTTTAGTGTGTTACAAAATACAGATAAAGGCAGAAGTCCAAGATTCCTCAAGTATGAATAAGGCTTTAAAGTCTCTGAAAGAGTCAGATAAAAATATTGGTAAGAATAAAATAAATAAATCTGCTTTTGTAGTACGGCTGTACTGAGAGGCTTAAGGTGATAGTTATATTTCTGGATGGATAAGTGAGGGCTGTGCTTCAGAATTAGTGACTGTTGTTTTCCTTTGAGGCTGTCACAGCTGATCATAGCCTCAGTCACATC
Organism: Haemorhous mexicanus; assembly: GCF_027477595.1. Taxonomy (NCBI): domain Eukaryota; kingdom Metazoa; phylum Chordata; class Aves; order Passeriformes; family Fringillidae; genus Haemorhous; species Haemorhous mexicanus. The sequence continues at coordinate 12,131,738 of NC_082342.1, read as the reverse complement.
TTCCTTCTGTAAGGAAGAGCGTAAAAGAGTGAAGATGGAACAATTGCACTTGGTTTTCTTACAGAAATTTAAAATACTTACAGACATTTAAAATGTTTAGAGGATACTTTATGTGTGCAAAGAAGACTGAGTGACACAGAAGTTGAGCAGTGAGACAATGGTTTGAAGGCATAATTTCCCCCATCTGCTTTTCTTTTAAATCTGTTACAGAAGAAAGTTTGCAGGGATGTGAAAAAGAGTAATAATACTTAATATAGGTAATCTATTGATAATAATCCAAGGAAGCAGGCCACCAACTATGCTATAAAGAGGTGCACAGGGAGATGGGGAGCCATCAACAAACCCCCAAAGTCTTTTCCAAACTAACATGGAGACACATCCTATGCTGACCTTTAATGACCAGTCAAAACAGTAAAGGGGCAGGTTGAAAGAGGTCATATTTCCATGCTGTGTAATTGTTGTTAGAGAGGGGAAAGCTCCCTCTTCCTAGGGCTCTCGTTGAGGAGAGAAGCTTCTACTGATATGGCTAAATGGGGGTTATGGTTTGTTTTTTGTTTTGGGGTTTTTTTTAATTTTTTTTTTTTTTTCATACACCAATTCTTAACTGTAGAGGAATTAGCTTTTAGGTAGGGGCTCTGGAGCACAGAAATGAAGGGCAAAAGAGTCCTCCTCTGTATTGGTCTGCTTGCAGATATTTGCCATATTTCAGGATGATGCAGGGGCCCGGTCCTGCACAGAGATTTAACTTCTCCCTTCATTCTTTCACCTGATGAACTTCCACAGCTGACAGTGAAAGGCAGATGGGAAGTCTTGTCCGTCACTTCAATACTGTTTAAATTCCAAAATAGAGGCAAGCCATTCCCCCCACCTGAACTCTGCCCCAGGGCTCTGCTGAGTGTTCAGTGAGGGCATTACCAGTCTAAACAGGAGACTAATTAGCCTGGACTGTGTGCTCATTTGGAATATATGCCTTGGTACTGCAGACCCCAGCTTAAATATCAGCTGAGTGTCTCAGTACCCACCATCTGTCTTTCAGGGCTGTACTGGTTGACATTGTCCCCATTCAGGCACATACCTGAAGACACAGTCAGGTAAATGTGTGTTTAAAGTGTGCTGGGGAATGTCACTGCAATGAGGATTCTCAAAGGTGCTGCAACAGCACCGGGTATGGTAGGAACTTCTGGATGTACAGTCCCTTTGCAGTTTCATTAGCATAATTGGAACTGGAACTTGCTTTAGTGCTACTCAGATTTGGATTGATTGTATAATTGGATGATAATAGTAATGCTTAGCACTTTAGCAGTACTTTACATGGTCAGAAAGCTGTGCAAACATTAACTAAATAATCTTCACAGTGCCCCTGTGAGGTAGTAATTAGAGATGGAAAAGGCCCATTACTACATCATAAAATCCCATTCTCTTGCCAGAGCAACACACATTCACCCAGCAGAGGACATAGAAGACACTAAACTACTGCTATGTTCAATCTCTGCTCCCCTTGTGACTTTATTTCAATCTGGGGGTTCCCTGAGACTGTAAAGGGACTTTACAAAGTTTTTAAATAGCAAAGGAACTGCAGTGCTCCTTTCTGATGAAGGTAAAACAGGTTTTTACTGCCCTTCTCCTTGCCTACTTTTCAATGTCAACAAAGAGAAGTGCATTTGATGATCCTCAAAAGGAATAGAGAAAAGGATGAAACTGTTTAAAGATGGCTTCACAGTTCCTTGCTTAGAATAGAAAGAGACAGGAAAGACTCCTGCCTCTCCAAAATAAACATCCCTAATACTACCTGTCTGCCAACAGTTCAACACTGATGGTATAAAAGTGAGACATTTCATCAGTAACTATATAAAATCTCTTTCCATTACCAGTTGCCTTGATAGAAGCACCACTCAATGTTTATATCCTGCATTTCATCAGGTTTCCAAGGTTGCAAAGCTCTTTGAATGTAAAATACCTGCTCAAAATACAATAATCAGTGCAACAATAACCTTCACCACTCTCAGTCTTTGTCTTTTTAATGTTATTTTGACCAATTGTTTCCCTTGACAGTTCCTGTACTTTGACTATAATAGTGACAAAACAATTATATCCTCTGAATAAGCCCTAAAACTGTAGCCATGAAATAACTTTCAGAGTGTTCAAGGCCATTTTACTTCATTTGCATGAATATTCATGCATGTATATCCATGGAAAGTGCAAGCCTAGGGAGCACATGTGCTCTAGTTCTGATGCTTGTGGCATTAGCAATCAGTCTGTTCAGGGAGGTGAGCCACAGAAAATAGAAGACGAGGCTGTTGGTCTGGGGCAGACCAATTCCTTGACCAGAGTTTTTTCCTTTACACCTGAGCAGATGATAAACTTCATGCAAGCTTTGGCAATTTTTCTTAATAAAATCCTAATTTCGTAAAAATTTCTTAATTTCATTTTAATATGAAGAGGTTTGGATGATTTAAATTCATCTGTGTCCATTTAGTTGGTGGTTTTGGTTGGTTTTTTTTGGTTTTGGGTATTTTTTTTTGCTTTTTACTCCTATAAAAAAGGTGGTTTTAAGTCTAAATAAGGTATGTAGTATGCAGATTTCTCCTTGACCTTTCTACATTAACAGAATTAGTTTTTGACTAATATTAGCAACTCTGAGACTCTAGGCAGCCAGCAGTAGAACTTGGATAACAAAGGCTCTTGGCTTTTTCCACAAAGACAAGACTGGAAGGTGAAACAAGTAGAAGCCAGAAAATTGCAGGCACTTACCTGAGATATTGTTGTGCTGGTAAACTTAAAAGCCTTAAGTACTTAGGTTTTTGGCTTGTAATTTTCAAGTAATATTCATCATAGAACCAACAGAAATCATTATCTGTGAGTGGAATAGAACTCTTGTAAAAAAAGGTTTGTTTTTTTTTTCAATTATCAGACTTTTTCTGTGGTTTTTTTTATCAATCTGAAATGTTACTTCCAATCTACTTTACTGTAACAATGGAAACACGTGAACTATTAAGAATCACAGGGGAAAAGATCTACTTGAGTCACACTTACTGTAATTTTAGCTTTTATGTTAGCATGAAATTCTTTTTTCCCAAGCACATTTGAGACCAAGAGTTTATTTCTATCCATCAAATTTTATTGAACTAATAATAACTGCAACTATCCATTTGCAATGTTAACAGCTGTCTTGGTGTCCTAATTATTACTGAGTAGCTTTGATTAGGATCCAGTCACATCCATGGCATAATGGTGGTTATTTTTCATGTTTAGTATTAATTAGTAATTTTAGAAAGCATATATTATTTAAAAAAAGGGGGAAATATAAGTGACTTGGTTAGTGAACTGAGTGCCTGCTTCTGAACATTTTCCTGTTTATATAAATACTGTAAAGATACTGAAAAAAAATCAAGTTACTTCAAAGTACACCAATGGCGCAAAATATTAATTTTATTTCATTTAATATATCTGTCTTTCATTTAGCTACAAATAAACATAACTTGAAAAGACCATTAGACTAGATTGAAAAGACTATTTATATATTATTTTTGTATTTCTGCCCTGATTTTAGGCAGCACATTTTTTAAGTACTAAACAAAATGTCTCAAAGCCTTGACTAAAGTTAGAGCACTACTGTGAAAAGTGCTAGTCAAATAGAGCAAGATAAGTGGCATGGTTTGAAGAGCTTAAAATTTCAGTGTTTTTAATTTTGAATGTTTAATATACACTAGCAAAATAAAAGGATCATGGAGAAATTAAGAAACATTTTAAATTAATTTCAAGTTCTTTTATTATGTGGTCTTGCTTATTTTAGAAAGCACACTTTGGAACTTTTTTTACACCTCAGTAAGAACCTATAAAATGACAAAATGAATTTGAGTCATGAGAACTGTCCTGCTTTAGGGCATATTTGGGAGGAAACTTCCAAAAGGGGCCCTCTAGAAAGCAGATTCAAGTGGCCCCTCCCCCAACTAGTTTGGGAAAATACTTCCTTGCAGAAAAGTGGAAAAAACTCCATTTAACAAGAAAAGTATTCACAAGCATAAAAACCAAATACTATTAAACAATTAAACCTCTCTCTGCTCTGAAGAGATGGCAAATTCAGAAAGTCCTTTTCATGGGGTGTAGCTTGGCTTGCTCAGGCTCTTGTTGGTCCCTCCAGGGCTGGAAATGCCACATCCCAGGCCCCAGTGGGCCAAGAAAAAGAAAAACTACAGTTCAAGGAACTTCTCTGCCTCAGCTAGCTAAAAACTAACTAAAAGCAAAGGAGAGCTCCCTCCCTCCCTCTGTCCATGATGCAGACAACACAGCCCATGAGAAGGAAAGTTGAAGCTCTTATTATTGTGTTTTACATACCTCTGCCTCAGACATTCTACCACTTCTCCTGCTGCCCACTTTCACTCTCAGATCTAGTTTTAAAGGTGCAAAGCCTATTTCTGGGCTAAACAGGTTAATGGGATACAATTCAGCATCATGGGGTCACCCCAGGACAAGGACTTTGGATCAGATTAATGGCAGTAGTGTGTGAGAACTGGCAATTAAGTGAAATAACAAAAGAAGATGATGTCTTAATTCCCCAAGCACTTCACTGATAAACCCTTGGATAAAAGTCAGGCCACCAAGCTGTTGCTCTGGTACCATATGCACCAGACTGTCTTGGCCAAGAGTAACATGTCAGGGTGGACCTTTGCCAATTTAATTGCCTCCTTTCTTCAGTGTATCAGAGGCATGTGAGGATAGAAATCTCCTTCTTAAAGTGTTCTAGCAGAGATTAAAAGCAGAGAGAAGATAGAATGGAATGGGCCATGGCAGTTTTTTTGTATTGGAGTAGGAAATTGCCTTTGTTTTATTGTGAGTTTTGAGATAGCTAACTTAATAATAATAATAACATGCCGGACAAACCTGGTGCTGCACATCAAGGGCAAAGTCTTTCTATGGGGCTGAATATATACATCAGTGATGCAAGAAATTCAAAACTTGAATAATTTTTTATAGACTAGAATAAAATAAACATTGTTGGAATTGGACCTTTATACATAAAGGCTTCTATGTTTTATAAAAGCAAAACATGATGATGCTATGGTCATTCCTTTTGTTCTGAACTTTAATTATCCTGTGAACTAGGTTAGTCTTATTCAAAGCATTTCTAAAAATAATTATTTACATTTTTTATATTTTCAGTACATATAATATGTTTATCGTACCTGATGAATGCATTTAACTGAAGTTAAATTCTGTGCCACCTGTTATCAAATTATATTTAATGTGAGGTACATCTGTGTAATCTGCCAGAAGAGAAAGACTAAGGACCATGGTTTCTGATTTCTGGAAAATTCAAATACTGAAAAATTTTCCACTTATTTCCCCTTTTATTGACTTTCATACTTCAGAGGGTTACATTCTGTTATTTTTTTCTAAATTGTTGGTTGAATGGGTATGGATACAAATTTGAATGGGTGTGTTCATGCATTTTAGGCAAGTGTCACAACTGCAATACATAATTTAAAGGATTTTTAGTTTCAAAGGAATCCATTCTACTGGTAGAACTTTTTCTAGGTCTAAGAAAAAGACAAAATCTGAGCATACCACATCTGATAGACTGACTACTGTAAATGTTTTTATTTTCACCTGTACTTGAGGACATACACAAACTCCTGAATCCCCACTGCCTCAGTTGTGCAAGTGTTAATCTCAGAGGGCTGCACAGTAACTGAATATCCTACAAAGGATAAAGCTGGTCCTGTGTGGAAACCTTGACTGGGAAATCATGATAGCTGTTCATGACACCAGAAATCTGGCAATCAAAACTGTTTCCTTCTGCCCTCAACATGAGTTTTGACCCAGGTCTACTGTCTTAAACTTTCCTCCTCTCCACACCACGCAGCCTCGTGCTGCAGCGCTGACAAAAATCAAACCAAGTTTGGACCCATTAGTGGAAAGGGCTTCAGTTCTCTGAGAGCAGAAGTATCTTTGAAGAAAAAATGGTCTTGATAAGGCTTGAGAAAGTGCAGTTTATTTTTGGAGGATTCAATTCTCTCCTGTAGGAGTTAATTAATGAGGATCTGTCTTCAGTCTTGTTAAAATTTCTCTTTGGGTTGTGATCTGGACTTGAGAAATAAATGAGGGAAAACAAGGAATGACTGAAGACACAGTGACTTTCCAACATCTTTCTTTCCAACATCTTTCTTGTAGCTAAGGAAAAGGTTTTATTGGTTCATCTGGATAACTGCCCTATCTGCTGTTTGATTTTTTTTTTTTTTTTTTTTTTTTTTGGGTTATCCAAAGGATGTCTTTTCTTCCAAAGAACAGCTCTGGAAGTGATGTCCTCTAATGAGATTTCTCTGCTTGCACAGAGCACAGGATCAAACCTAGTGTGGTGTAGTCTGTGTTGTGGTTTAAAGATGAAAAAAAACCCCAATGAGTGAATAAAAATAAAATTAAAAAATCTTTACTACTTTAAATTTTTATATCAGTTAAATTGGAATGACAAGGGTGATGATTGTTTCTTACCGCAACCTCTGGTTTCTAAATCTTTAATCCTTCTAAGCTGAGTTCATACTAAAAAATTGCTGCTTTTAATTGAAAGTTTCTATTCCCTCAGTCTCCTGGGTTATGCCAAAGGCATGAGAGCTGATAATGCTCCTGCATGGCAAATACACAATAGCTGCATCTATGATTCTGTCACAGCATGCAGGATGTGGTGCTGCAGATAAAGTAGTTCAGTATAATGTTTTCTTCACTGTATCTCAAAAGTTACACTTGAAATCACATCTGATAAATGATTATGCTTTAGAAAAGTAAACAGTAAAAAAGGCATGTAGAATAGGAAGTGACCTGAACTGAAATTGCATTGCAAAGATGTCAGAATGCTGTAGCAGCTCAGTGATAAGTTATTTCCTGCCAGTATTTATACATTCATCTTTTTTACTTCTTAATAGAACTTCTAAAAGCTTTTTACTCCCTGACCTCCAGCTGTCAGTAGTAACCAGCCACAGTATTTCATTTTATCATTATTTTTTTTATTAGAGCAATAATTGTGCAAACATATGTAGATTAAATGAGGGATTGAACATACTAAACAGCTTTTCTGAATTCCATTTTGGACACTGCTTAAGATAAATTCCCAGAAAGCTCCACAGGGGTTTCAGCCTTTCCTGTGGCTTGCCAAATATATTTTCTCTTCACTCCTGACAACTAAATGCTTCAGCAAAATTCACACTTGGTTCTGTGGAGGTGGAGAAAATATTTTACATGAGTTTATGCAAGGGTTATTGGAACTAGCAGCAAAGTCGCTGCTGATATCACACATGCACAGATGTTTTAAGAAAAAAAATACCTTGAAGCAAGCACATAATTTTAGCAATTGATGTGGTGGCAAACACTGAATGCAAGATAATATTTTAAAGAGTGGTTTTATAAAACCTTGCATTGACACATAATAAATCTGCAGTGGTGTGATTGTAAACAAGATTATTGCCCACACAATACACAAACATGCCTTTATGTATTTCCCAGCAGTCATCTGTTGCTTGTTAGATTGTTACCTTTTTTTTAACCCTAATGATCCCCCAGCCATTATCTTCTCTGAGTATCCTAAATTATTGACAACAAATGAGCTCTGGGAATTGTCACCTGTTGCCCAGACCCCTGTTAGTGCATTTGTGCCACTCTGACCCTAACCCATGGATTTCAGGGGCTGAGTCTTTGGCACAGAATCCTGACTTTTCCCTTTTCAAGCTGAAAAGCACTTGCAAAAAGTGGCCATCTGGCTTTGGCATAACAGATTGAGACATTCCCTGCTCAACTAAAAGACAGTTGCCAGGTCTGACTCAGCTGTGCCACGTAATAAAAGGTCTCAGGGGTGAGCAAAAACTATATTAGAAAATTTCAAAGCTGAGATTTGGCTTCTGTTGACTTAAATCCCTACCACAGGTTTGTTTAGTTATGCTCGAGCTGTAAGAGATGCAAAACAAGCTCAAATAAAATAAAGACACCACTGACCAAACATGTAAGCAAAAAACAAAAAAAAAATATATTACTATTTAATTACTGCTTCTAAAACTTCTCTAAGGTCTTTGGGTCTTTTTCATATGCATATCATGGATTTAATGGGAAGGTCAATATGGGAAAATTGCCTCTTGACATTTTTTGGACAGAAGACTAATAATGATTTTGCTTTCCACAAATGCTGCAATCAGCTGCCACAACAAATGGTGTGCTTTTGAATTCAGCCTACTTTATAGTCTTCAGTTTGAGGGATAAGATGATGAAAATATTTCCAAGTATTAAGAAAAATGTACTTTTACTAATTTAATTCAAATTAAACTGAAGTAAAGTTACAGATGGAACTGAACTTCCCCTGACAATCTCTTCCTTATGTTCTCTATAAGAATACCCTGATAACATAGGCACTGATATTATGCATCTTTTTGGCCCCTCGTTTTGCAGTGGAATGATAAAGCATCCTGTGCTTTAATATGTGATAGACACCTGGAAATACAAAAGTGCTTGAGATTCAAAAGCTTTCTTTTTTTTTTTTTATTTTTTTCCCAGCTAAATTCCCACTGTTCAAGTCAACAAAGGGAATTAACCTAATACTGCCTATTCTGTGTATTCTTATTGTGGTCTTGGTAGACCTAATTTACCACTGACAGCACTAAAAGGATTCTCCATTTAGCTTGTTCTCCCACTCTCCTGATAACTCATTAGCAAGCCCTGGCTTTGCTTAATGCCTGCAACACAAAGAGTAAACTGGTTTGCATAAATCATTTCTACCTTCAAGGGACAAAATATTTTGGCATGCTCTGAGTTTGTATTTCCTTGATTTTCTGTTCAATGTATTTAGAGACCAATTTTGCAGTTTTCCCACAGGCAGATCCTGTGTCTGGTTTGGTGTAGCAAACCCTGAATTTATGTGAAAGGAAGACCATACCACTAATCAAAGTGTTTAAATATAGCCTGTCATGAAACAAGATTGCACCCATGGGATTCAACAGTGACTGGAGCAGCCTGCTCACTGATTAAGGTAATAAACAGTAATGATGGCAACATCTCCAAATGGGACATCTTGCATTTCCTTCTGGATGTTATCAGCTACTTAGAAAATGCCTACATTCCCTACTTCAATGTACAGATCTTTCTAATTTACAAAGTTAAATAAATTTTTACAGGTTGATACTATTACCCATTGGGACAGAGGATGCGTATAAAGTGCAATCAAAGTTCTGGGGAATTCTTGAAAAATGTAATTAATCAAAAGAAAAAGATATTTCAAAATGTCTCACCATCCTTGAGCAAACAAGTTAGCTCAATTTGAATCTGCAGACATATTTTGGTGCATCATAAGTCCTTTAAGTACTTTTTTTTAATGAGATTAAATTTGGCACTTTTCTTCATTAATTTATTTTTTTTAGCAAAATTTCACTAAGTGAACTTGAAAAATAAGTGAATTTTCCTCCTTTCTTCTCTAATTTTCCTTACTCTGCCTCATGTTTTTATTTTGTTATCCCCCTTTCAAAATGTGATATCTCCTTTCCTCCTTTTCCTGCTTATCTTTTCTTTTAGCACTGCTAGGCATTCTTCTGGTGTATTTGGAGTAAGTTCTGCCTCTTAATAATCCTTTATGCTTAACTTGTCCTCTTTCTGACAGCATTTTTTCATTTTCAGTTTGGATGTCTCTGACATGTGACTGTGCCTGTCATTTGAGTGCCTCGAGTAGTTGCTCATGCAGCTAGGTAAAATATTTACACAAAATTTATATGCTAGAATCTCTTATGTCATTTTAGTATACTTAGATTTTAATTCAGTGCAAGACAATATAAATTGCAAACTTATTTATAATTTATAGGTGTCACAGGCTTCCAATTTGTCTCTATCAACCAAATTACTTTCTGACAGAAAAATGCACATGGAAGAAGTTTTTGTGGTGATATGGGATTTCCAGCTATATGATAGTGCTGTGCAGCTCTTCTTGACATCCCTCTGAGGATTTTGGTTGTGTCTGCAATGTGTAGGCACCAATACAGTACTGAACATGTGGACCATGGCTGGAAACAATGGATTTATTATAAATGATCTCCACAGTGTGCCTGCATTTTTCTGTCTGAAATTTAAGGAAAACATAACAGCACCTGTCAGTTGAATGGATTATTTTCTGTCCTGTTTATGTAGGTTTTATTTAATTCTGAGTTCATGTGCCTCAACTCATCTCCAGTCTATGATTCTGTGATATTCCTGGTGAGGATCATATGATGTAGGGAGGCTGTGAGATCATAGAATGGTTTGGGTTGGAAGGGACCTTGAACATCTTCAAGTTCCAAACCCCTGTCATGGGCAGTGACACCTTTCACTATTCCAGGTTGCTCAGAGCTCCATCCAACCTGGCCTTGAACACTTCCAGGAATGGGGCTTCCACAATTTCTCCAGGCAATCTGTGCCAGGGCCTCACCACTCCCACAGGAAAAGAATTCCTTCCTGGCATCTGATCTAACCCTCTGTAAATCTGTACTCATTCCTCCTTGTTCTCTCACTACTGTTTCTGATAAAAAGTCTCTCTCTGGGTTCCTTGTAGGCATCCATGGGAGGCAATGCTGCCTAGCATAGTTTGGATCAGTGAAAAGTCTCAGGGAGATATTTGCAATCATTTCATTTAAATGGTACCAGCACTTCATAAAAGCTCAAGAACTGAGGAAAGAAGTTTGAAAGAGAAGAGCCCTGAGCAATGTGTTATAAAAGATTGCATATAAATACCTCCTGTAATCAAATATACTGAGGTTCATGCAGCACCACAATGACAGCACTACTGCTGAAAATGAAAGTAGTAAAGCAGTCACAGGATCTCGTGGGGAAAAGAAATGAAAATGGACTATGCTTTCAGCAGGAAAAGCCTTAGTCAGGAACAGAGTCTAGAGAAATGCCACAGGCAAGGAAGTTAGATGTCCTCCCAAGAAATACGACTGTTTGTCCACCAGGGCTGGTGAATTCCTCCACTTTCAGCTTCGCAGTCTGAGTCAAATGCTGCAGATCTGGGGAGCTGTGCAGCCTTTGTCTTGCTGCTACAAATGTTGGTTTTGTTCTTGGGTATTTTATCTCAAGGTTGGAGGGGGTGGAAGTACATTAGCAGCTAGCACTCTGAAAGGTGAGTGGAGTTATTTCTATGAAAATAAATAAAGGAAAAAATCTAAGTAACTCCAAGGCCAATAAAAATAAAGAATGAGCTATGCTGCCCCATCAGATGCCCTTTTTCTTGTTAGCTAAATATCAAGTTTAATGCTTTACTGTTTCTAGTTGGTTTTGCTTCCTCCCAGTCCATTAAGAAATCTGCTGACAAAAGGAAGAACATTTTTCTTTCTTCCCCACATGTATAGTACAAGCCTTGAAGGGAGCATAAAGAAACTTCCAAATAATTCTTTAACAATACCTTGCATAACATTATAAACAGTAACACGTTAATTTCCCTTATGACTAATGTGAAGCCTTTGCCTGTCTCCTGCCCCAAAAATTACCAGCTTGTTACAAAGAGAACTCAAGATTTATGGCTCAAATGCCTCTTGTTTCATTCTCCTGGGCATCAGCCTGCACAAGGAAAGCTGTATTGATCACTACAGTGATCTATTCCTCTTTTTGAACAGACAACTACTAGAACTCAAGCAGACAAATTCCTTTCAGCCATCAAAATGAAACTTTTTAAATTGAAACTCAGCTTTGTAAAAGACTATAAGAAGCCTGAATATCTAAAATGCAGAATAAAAAAATAAAAAGCTTGGTAAGGGAAGTTAGAGAAGTTAAAGGGAAAATGGGATTATCCGCCAAAATAGTCACCTTTTCTTTCTCTTTTTTTTTTTTTTTTTGTTTGAGTCACACAGCATATACTCAAAATGTCCAGAACTGAGCACATTCACAGACACCTGCCTGCAAAAAGAAATCAGTGAGTGCTCCTGGCACACATTGCACAGCGTGTGTAAAGGAGATCACCCTGCAACAACTGAGTGGCTGAAAGACTTTCAGTATTTAGACCATGATGATGTACCAGCTCAACTACTCAGAGGCTGAAACCATAAGATGATGTTGGTGTCCACTAGAGCAGATTAGGTAAGAAATATTTACTTTTTTAAGATTTCTATAATCATGTATTTTTATGGGCAACTTCTTACAGAACAATTATTCTTATTTCAGAATAATTGCCTGTCATATTCTTGTTGAAACCAATCAGAAGAGGAAAGGCTGAGAGATTTGGGATTGTTCAGCCTGGAACAGAGAAGGCTTTGGGGTGACCTAATTGTGGCCTTCCAATACCTGTAGGGAGCCCACAAGAAGGAAAGAGAGAGACTATTTACATGGGTCTGGAGTGACAGAACAGGGTGGAATGGCTTCAAAATGAAAGAGAGTAGTTTTAGATCAGATGTTGGGAAGAAATTCTTCCCTGTCAAGATGGTGAGGCACTGGAACTGGTTTCCTTGAGAAGTTGCGGATGCCACATCCCTGAAAAGTGTTCAGGCCAGACTGGATGGGGCTCAGAGCAACCTGGTCCCTGCCCATGGCAGCAAGGTTGTAATGAGAGAATTTTTAAGGTCTCTCCCATTCTGTGACTCTAGAAAACCTCCTCTAGCTGATTTTACCCACAGCAGAACAGCTACTCCATGAAGTTCAAGGGAAGGGCTGCTCCAGGAAGGGGAGAGTGCAGTTAATAGGAGGAAGAGCTTCTGCAGTTGGAGAAATTTTACATGATCGGGAGGATCTTTCCTGTCTTCCAAGCCTTATGAGAGATTTTGGACATGCAGAAGAGACTTGGATGAGCTTGTTTAAATTTTCCCTCAGCTTTAATCCACACACACCTACTTTACACAATGCAGAGCATCTCAGGGATTCTTAAAATGCATGACCCAAAGTTCTCACAGGTATGTGGATACAAAGGCATGGCATCTGTTTATGTTACAGCTGTGGATCAAAGAATTTCCACTGAGAAAGTCTGAAAAACTTTTATATTATCTTATGTTTTATCATATATAAATCGGACTACTCTCTGGCAAAATTTTAAACTAATAAATTATTTCTCTCAAATTCCTCAAAGACTTACTTCTCTCAAATGCAATAAAAGCTGTGTTGTCTCACTCTCACTGTTTCCCATATGCCAAACAAAAGGTAATGTACTTTTTTCAGACATTTCCCTTAATCAGCAAAAAGCTTGGAATAAAAGCTCTCTCTGATTATTAGCCTTAAATCTTAATCTCCTTAACTTGTCAGGTCCTTGCCATTACTTTTGAATGTTTAAATATAGATTAATAAAGAGAAGACATGTCTAGCCACTGCAATCATGTAGCTATTAGATGAGCAAATATCTTAAGAGCTCAAGCTGAAGTGAATCCCCAGAGAGACGAGGTTTAAATTCAAAAGAATGCAGTTTTCAATTTAGGTGAAAACAAGGTGGATTATGAATTGTTTGTCACTACCACCTCAGTGTTTATTTTGCTGAAGATTTGTAGTGGTAATTAAATGTTGACTTTCAAGTAGTGCTAAGTATCCATGGAAATAAATAGAGCCTGTCTTTATAGACATAGAGATGAAATGAAGGTATTTGTGGGGTGAGGATTTGTGTTTATTTATTAATTTAGCTTGTACTACTGTGGGAATATCTGTCTTCATTTAAAATATTTGTTTATTTGTAAGTCTTGTATTTTCATTTTTGTTTCCCTAGTGGGAATAAATCAGACTTTCAGGTTTTTAAAAGAACTCACAAAACTTCAATGGATCTTTTGCATTGCACAGTGTCTTCATGAAATACTTTGGGCAGATTTTAGTCCTGAAATAGTTTTAGACTGAAATTACCAAGGCATTTGTAAATTTTAGGCTAAGGTCTGCACAATTATCTGTGACTCTGAAGTCCACAAGTTTTCAGTACATTATTCTGCGAGGATAACTCTTTTGTAATTGAAGAATAGAAACTTTTTTCCTCTGCTGTTCAATGCTTTTCTGCCCTCCAGTACTTTTCCCCATGCTTTGACCATCATGGTAATAGGCACAGTCCTTGGATAGCTGCATGTTCAGTACAATGGTATAGGATAGGAATTTTTCCTTGGACTGGATTATTGACACTTAACTTGATTTTTCATTAGAAAGTTGTTCCAGTCTTAACTGGATACCGTTGAGTTTTCTCAGAAAGCAGGGCAAATTTCCACTTTCTCCTAAAACCAAAACACATAGAATTACAACGACAAAAGCCAAAAACCCTGTAAGAAGTGATAACTTCTGTTCAGACCTGAATTCTATGCCTATTTTGTGTCACTGTTAGTATCTCCAATTGTGAACAGAATACTCCTAAGAGAAAATCCATTCTCTTCCTCAAATTAGAAAAGGAAGAAAAAATGAGCAGCTGGTTTATTTTTCTGGCTCCCATCTGAATGTAAAGCTTCCTGGGCTTGTTTGAGACCATTTAGATATGATTGTTGTCCTGCTTTCTTTGTATTTCTCATCATGAATCTACATTTAGGAGTATTTCCAGATTTCAGGATAATCTCCTGGTTTGTTAACTGATTTCTTTCTATCTTGTATTAAAGGTACATTGGCAGTGTCTTTCAAAGCATTTCCAGATTACTTTCCTCCTTGCAGCACTGTTGATATTTAAAGTAACAAAGAGCAAGAGAAGAAAATATGATGCTTTTTTTTTCTTTTTTTTTTTTAAGAGGTTCCCTTATGCCTCCCATTCCCTCAATGAGTAGAAAAGCATAAAAGGGTTTGAAGTAAGCTAAGTCCAAGAGGTAGATAAAGGAGAGCCTGATGAACTGCAGTTTGTTTGGAAACCAGTGCCAATATTGCCTTTCTTATCTGTATGGATAACACAAACAATAGAATGACCTATTTTTATATGGCCTGCCCGTTAAATCTTTTCCTATGGCCATAAATGACTTTGAACTACTAACAGTCATTATCTGCAGTTATTTTCTATGTTTAAATGCTTCAGATGAGACTCTGGGCTCTTTTTCAGTTTCACCCTGTATTATAGAACAGAGGCTGTTCCTGGGCTGCAAGGTCATGGCTGAAATGTCATTGCTTTTGGTGTCCACACTCAGTTATTTTCATTTGCTGATGAAGATCTGAGGCTAGTCAATCAATTAAACTAACTGTAAAAACAACGTTAATGGCTCAGTGGTTTCCTCCTGAGAGTGTTACCCTACATGGCCAAACACATTGTGCTGCTCATATTCAGTCTGTGTAATGGGTATTTCTGGGTGTTCCTTGAAATTCAGGAGGCCAAAACATGGACAGAAGTTTCTCCATGTGGTTCCAGAGCAGTGCAGTAGTGGAGTTCTTTAGTACAAACCCTTTTGAGACAGGGTTTGGTTATTGACAAATTTTTTCACACAATAAAAAAGGACAAGATTTTGTGAGAGTGAAGGCTATACAATTTCAAAATAATTTTTGCTGGTTAAAAAAAGACATCTAAAGGTATTTCAATAAAATAGGTATTATAGTAAGTTCATAATCAATCAGATGGCAATGAACTAATGGCAATGTAATTAGTTTGGATGCTCTGGGTGTGCATTTTGCTTTTTTTTTTTTTTTTTTTTTTTTGTCTTTGCTTATATGCTTATATAACTGCATGACATTTGCTGCCATGTGGGACTCCCGGTTCTCCAGAAATTTTAAGAGCAGTCAGAGTAGTAGATCTTCCATATATTTAAGTGGGAGCCTTAATTTATGTTTCTCTTCCACCATCAACCAGTAATGCAGTTGTGGGAATATCTCCCTCGTGTGTGTGTGTGTGTGTGTGTGACAATGACCCATGAAATGACACCCATGATGGGAACACAGAACATGCAGAAAAGATTGTCAGAATGATATGAACAGTAAAGATGGAATTGTCATGATATGCTCATGGATGAACTTAAAATTTCACATATTTCAGGCACAAACATTTCTTCAGTGTGCAGTCTTTATAAAAATCACAAATGCAAGGCTAAGTAGAGTGACTTTCCTGATGAGAGTAAACAGCATTACCCTTCCATAGCTAGTGATTTAAACCTGTCCTAATTCAAGCAGAAAAAAAAAAAAAAAAAACAGATAGTAAAGGATGAAATGTCAATTTTTCTCCATGTGGAAGGCTAAGATCACAGAAAAATTTTAAAAACCCATTGTGGATGAGGGAAGTGTTTCATTGTTTTGGAGTTATACATCAAAATATTAGGCTTCTGAAACCTGGACTGTGCTGCTTAGGAAAGCAAAAATGAAGCAAGTAAGGAAAAAATTTGCAGATACACTTCTGCTTTAATTTCTGTGTAACAAAGAATTTTCTAGAAAGGTCTAGATTCACTTCCTTTTTTTAAAAAAAAATAATTGCAAATGGCTGTAAAATCACTGAACAATGCAGTGGGAAAAGTTTACTTCCAGTCTGCCTTGATTTTTGGGTGTCTAGCCCATGTTCTCCATAGGCAGACTGTCATCAGGACATTTTGATCTCGTTTTCTGCCTTTTTCCAAGATACCTGATGCTCTGCTAATAGCTATTTTTTCCCCCCAAAGATGATAGCTGCTCACAGCTGCTATCCCCATCCTTTGTGGATGCTTGGCAGCCCCTCCTCTGTCATGCCAAGAACAAACACCTGGTCGTATAACTGAGAGGCTACTGGGCCCTTTGGAAGGATGACAACTAAGCACCAGCTGTTATCACTAAAAGAGCTCATCCATTTTTCTCCTCATCATCTCCTGAAACATTTAAAGGAAAAAAAAAAAGCTGACCAGGAGCAGGCTGAAGAAGTTGTTGCCCAGAACAGAGGTACTTCAGATCCTAAAGACTTTGTACTCCATATGATTAGAAAGACTGGGTGCAACTGCTCTCTTCTGTTCTAGTTCTTATGCGGTTCTTGTTGCTACCATGCTGGAAAATATTTGCTGCAGTTTAAACTTTCCCTACAATATATCACGTTTTTAACTCCCATCCCAATCACTCACTCATTTGTAAGCATGCCTATCCTGTCAGGATTGATATGCAGGAAAATGGACAAGGATGCTGTGTTCAGTCATAGTTAATGGCAGCTCAGGCTTCATCTTGCAACTTCAGGAAAATTTAATTGCACTTTTTGGGTTCACTGAACTGATTTTCTCTGCTTGCTAATATCAACTAGTTGACTTTATTTTATCAAACATAGAAGAAGAAAAGAACACCCCAAAGTGGACAGATAAGATAACACCTTACACTCTGTAGCTGGAACTATTTCACAGTTCACTTCTCCAATGAGATTATGAGGCAGCTGCTACATCAGCTGGTTGCTTTCTTTCTATCATGGAACATTCACCCCCTTCAGAGTTGATCATCTCAAGGTGCTGCCAGGTACTGAGCCCTTATCTAAACAGCAACTTATCATGTTTGAGCTGTTTCTCCTCTGAGAAACACCTGTTTCTAGCTTCCTGCACTTCTATCATGTCTGGTTGCTATTCCCTACTCCAACAGTTGTTCCTGCTGCCCCTGCCCTAATTGTTGCTTACTCAGTGACCTGTTCCACCAAATGCAGTTTTATTAATAATTACTGTTAATTCACCTCCATCAGCACAAACACTACTGGGGACTGATGCAGCCTGTACAACATCACTATTCCAACTTCCACTGCTGTCCTGGGAACCCTGAAGTAAAATATCCCATTTTTCTTTTTTTCCTCAGCACACAATTTGTATTCACATCTCTACAGAAGTGCTGTTTAGGGTGAGCATTAATCTCAGAATTTGGCTTGTGAAGTGGCCTGTATTTTCCTATAACCTTACAGCTCCAGATTTTCTCTGGTTAGCTGTGGACTTCCTTTTCAATAACCATCAAACACAGCAAAATAGGACATGTTAAAAGATGCCATGTTTTGTCAAGTGCTTTCATTTATCTTCCTTTCTCTCTATCACAAATCCAGAGAGGTGTCCATGGTCCCTGAAAATCTCCTGTGATTTTCTTTTAGGATCCAACCATCAGGCATATTTGAGAATGCAGAGTTTCTTTTCTGCAAGTGTAAAACTATAGTAGTGTATGGAATAGGATCAACCCTATTCTCTAATTCCAATATTAATTTTAGGTGTGGAATTCTGCCTTTCTCTTAGAATTATTTGTGCCAGTCAAAATTCAGAAGACATCTGAGGCAAAAGTAGGTTTCCATCCAGTAGCAGCTAGACCAGCAGCATCAGAATAAAGTACCAAGCCACCAGATTCAGGCCACACACCCTGACTTTGTCACTAATCTCAATTTAATTGATAGGAGGAAAACCTACATTAAGAATAGAAGTAGAAATTGTTGCTCAAAATATAGAAAAGTGAGCAAGGGAAGAAATCCACTTCAAATGGATGAAACAGTGAAAGAAGAAAAATCTTGATTTTCAGGAAGATTTAGCATGGTAATTCACAGTTACATCTGACTTGTACAGCAAGCTGTGGACAACCAGCTATGTTAGTCAGTTTAAGAGGAGTTAGCAGCATTTAACCACCACTTTCCTTTAGTCCTAAATTTTTCCTAGCATCAGAAAAATTGCCCCAACCATGTGGATATCACAAAGGGCTGGTTTGCCATCCCATTGACAATCAGCTCAGCTTGATCTGATTAGAAGAGGTGACATTGTTCATTGAAGAGACACATCTATTTTTGAAAGTCATTAGACTTCTCCAAATTTTTGTGGCCTGTGCTGTTCTGGGAAAATTGTCTTTGTCTTCCTGAAAAAAAAGAACTTACTTCTCATAAAATTCCATAAGGTTCTCAGTACCTCCATTTTCTGCTGTGATGTAGCACAAACCTATTTAGTTCTCCCTCTCAGACAGTTTCAAACCTTTAATGGATTAAGATATTTACAGTTTATCACAGAGAAATAAATTCCCTCTCTCTCTTCAAACTCAGACCTTATTGCTAGTTATCACACACCTGGCTGTTTTCAAATGCCACCTTCCTTGTGCTGTTAGCTGCACACACTATTTCATTCCTTTTTTCTCAGTAAGAGATAATCTCCAGTTTCTGTGGATCTATTTTCTTTGTATGGGCTCTGGGCTGCACATGTGGTGAGGAGCACATCTGTTAAATCTCCTTCAAAGTGAGAGGAGGGCTTTTCTGAGCAGAGGCTGGCAAATAAGAGCTCCATATTCACAGCAATGATCAGTGATGTTCTCTACCTCAAACAGTCCTCTCTTCCTGAGAAATCTCCTTATCATGCATGTGCATTACATAAAGGCATTGGCTGGATTTATCTTTTTCTTGGTGTCAGATGTCTGTAACAGCCATGGGCTATGGGCAATAACCCTGACAATGGCAGCTTCTTCTGTGTGTCTTGAGAAAGAACAAAAGCCCTGGACTTCCCTCACTTCAGTCCTGGCAAAGGGAGCACCTCAGGGCATGAGCTCAATGTGGAGGAAGACCTTTTAGATTAAAAAACATATATTGTGTGGATTGCTGTGTGCTGTTTTTGTGCCATGGAAAAAGCAGTGATAAGAGAGTCTCATTACCCCTGAGGGTCTGGGTGTTCAACAGTGGACAGAAGAAGAAAAAAGTTTCACAATATTTTGTACCATCTTTCTAGCTGCTTTAATATGCTGAAGCAGCTGAGTCTCACTCAGAATCTGGTATCTGACAAGCAGTGTATTGAAATGCACTTGAATACAGTACTTGTAGAGAAGATTCTGTGGCACAGAACATTCACAAATGGATGCAGCTATCATTTTTCCAGGGGTGACTTGTAGCTTCTGCAGAGTGACAACCAAATTCTCTGAAGATCCACCCCAGCACAAATTATTTAAGCCAATTTCTTGTTGTCCTTTGCACTAATGAGTGCTGTGCTCAGAATGAGAGTCTGATGTTTTAGAAGATATTTGCTGTCATTTGTTCAAAGGACAAGTATTGAATCTTGTGGTCTGAAGTGAGCGACAGTAGGCTGAGGTGCTGAAGTGAATAAGGGTTTGGTAAACATTTCTTGCAAGGAAATAATTTTTCCGGTACACCCATGTGGGTGTTTGAATGCTTTAGTAAAGATCTGTTGGAAGCAGGCAATAATATGGAAGGAAACATGCTGAAAATTTCTCGGAGGTATTGAGAGAAACTGTCTCATATGATGTCATTAATGGCTTGTAAAATGCAGTTGGTGTTTAAGTAAAGCAATTCTGGCTGCGCTATATATATTTAAATTGGTTGCTAAGTTGGCTGTGAAGAAAAAATATCTCCTTAAAGATGTTTTCCATTCTTAACCAAAGCCTTGCCTTTTGAGATCTTTTTTTCAGCTCACTTGATTTAATTGAATTTCTAAGAGTAATAAATATGTTTTGTTGAGTCTAATGCCCATTTGAGGCTAAGTTATATTTCAAGAATGAACGTGCAGTATAGCACAAGTATTTTAACTTAACCACATCTTCTAATTTGGAGGAAATACTGTTATACCTACAATGAGTCTGGTCATCCTTGTAATCTGATACTGATACTTATCTAAAGCAAATAATCACTGCTATGTGCTTTTGGCTAGTACTAACCATGAATCTGAACATGGATTTGCCTGAAGTAATATCTAGGATGCACACCACTTTGAGCTTGATGCCTTCTAGAGAGATCTTTAGTTTGTACAGCAAGGAAGTTTAATGTACTCATGTTGCTCTCACAAAAATGTAATTCTTGATCAACTCTTGCCAAGGTGACCTTGAATTTTTAATTATTGTTTTCCACTATTCCTTGCAGAGATGACACTTAACTCATTAATTTCTCTGCATTCCCTCTTCACAAGATAAAGGATGAACAATTTTATTTCACTAAAGGATGAACAATTTTATTTGGCTACTTACTATCTTGATTTACAGATTGCTTATATAGATCACAGACAGTCTCTGTTTAGGGCATTAAAATTTATTGCTTAGGTGCAGAAAACAGCTACAAGTGTGTGACTGTTTACTGTCCTGTAAATGATCCCATTTGTCACAGTAGTTAGATTGAGCCAGGGGGGATGAAACCCCTGGATGCCACATGTTTTCCATAGGAAAACCTGTTAACAGAACACAACTACCTGCTTTTGCCTGCCCCAAATGGGTGTAGCAACAACAGCAGGTGCTTAGTATGATGTTGTTTGTGACAGAAAAAATGGAAAAGGAAGAGGAATTGTGGGTAGATGCAAAAAAAAAAAAAAAAAAGTTCAAATGGGTTTCTTTTAAACCTAGCTGTGTTTAGCAAGAAGTTTACAAGCACGCGAGGCCTGAGAAATAGATTTGCATGAAATATATTGAGTTCAATTTTCCTTGGTGGTCAGTGTTTCCTGCCCTCCTTGCTCTGAGACTCCCCCTGAGCAATAAAGGCAGGGATGAAGTCATTACTGCCTGTCTTCTGATCAAAATCAAACAGCTCTGTTCAATGGTTTTCTCTCTCTAACCTTTATAATTACTCTTTCACAAACTCATTGCTTATTTACATTTGTGGAAATGTCTCTTTTCACTTTGCTTGGCCTTAAGTTCTAGTTTTTCAGCAATGAGAAGCTAGGGACCTTGGTGACCCCCAAGGAAAAGAGAATTTTATTCTAGGCTGGACAAAAGAGCAAATATAGGACCACTCACACATATTCTTTCTTGTATTCCTTGTGTTTCCCTTCTACATTATAAAAGATGCATCACTGAAAATTAACCCCAAAGCTTTTTTTCATCTTCATCCCTCCTACATGAGACACTGGGAGAATTACCTCAGGATGCCCAGGGAGAGAAAGCAAAAGACATGGTCAAACTATCACCCTCTAAAAGAACAATTCACTTGCTTTTTTCACCTGGACCTGGAGCTGGCTTCAGGACTCTTTCTTTAATCATGTACAACATAAACCATTCTGGGATTGTGATTATGTCTTGCTGCTGCTTACCCAGCAGATTTAGTTTCTCATTCATTGGATGAAATACTGTATTTGTTGAACTTACCTGTGACAGTTTGACTGGGTGCTGAGGCTATAAAAACTGCTTACCTGCACTTAATAAATAGCATTTGCAGTCATTTTACAAGTATCTTGGCTATTTTAGTCTTGCCTTCTGAATATTGTGGATATGGAACAAACAAATCTGAATTTCCCTTTAAAATTTCATCAAAGGCATCATTCTCAAAAGCCTAGTTTTTTGGCAGTCCAGGAGTGCCATCCACAGGATGAAATTCATATTTTATGCCACAATGTCTTTGATACTTTACTTGGAAAAAAATAGTTAAAAAAAAAAAAAGAAGAAAAATCAGCAATTAACTTTTGATGCCACTTAAATATTTACACTGCAACCAAATAGGAAAACCTTTCTTTCTTTCTCCTGGAATTGAATGACAGCAAAAGATATGATTTAGATCTTTAGGTGGTTGATAATTGACTTCTAACAGTTTATAAAAAAAATAATGATACAAATATAACTTAGTTATGGTTTGGTGTTTTTAAAGACTGTTTTATGATATTGACATAGAACACATTTCTTCTGTATTCATTGAAATCTCTAGGGAAAATACTCCTTTGCCCAAAGAGAGCTCATTGGATAATAAAACCAGGAAGTTGTGAAGGTCTGGATTTTCTAGTTAAGGTGATAACCTTTAAAGCCAATTTCCCAAACTAAGATTATATTCTCAGAAATAAGTTATTAAATAGAAAACACTTCTTCATGTATATTTCTTCATGTATATTTCTTCATGTATTTCTTCATGCCTTTAGAAACTACAATGAAAATTAAGAAACTAGGGTGATTTTGTAATACATAGGAGGAAAAAATCCCCTCTCAAGTAGAGGGGAATCTGCAACTAGAGAGAAGTATGCTTATTAAAAGGTAACAGTACAGGAACTATAAAAATGCAAATGCTCTCTCACATCTTTAAAAATACCTGTGAGTTATTATTTCCTTGAATACTTTCATAATGTGAGTCCACACACAGAAATTACTTAAAACTACAACAGTTTCAACATGAGAAACCATTGAAATGAATCCTTATGAAATCTTTGGCCAGTGTTAGTAGCCACTGTGACAAAATCAGGTTTTGGTGGGGAGTCATAAGTTATTTTTAATGGTCCTCTGCCTTCTCTGGTATTGGTACCATAGTCTGGAATTTCTGGCCTGTAATTTTTGTGACCCTTCTACCATTAGATGCAATGAAACAAAAGATGGACAGCTGCTAAAGTTCTTCTTATGGTCAGGAAAATTTTCCTTGTCTTTTCCTTTTCCTATTCTCTATCCCCCAGTACTGTTTTCTATTGCTGTTTTGATTTGCCAACTCACTCCACACCATTTCTGTCCTCCCCTCTGTGTCATTTGTCTTTTTTACTGCCTTTCCTCTCTCTGCTGAACACAAGGCTGTGCTGCTCTGAAGTATGTATGAAAAAATTATGAATGACCTCAAGTCAAAATCCACTGAATACATTAATTTCTTTGACCTTGAATGTACTGGATCTTGGTACAATTGCTAACAGAGTAAGTGTAATTATCTAACCACTGTCAAAATTTTTCCCATTTCTATACTTTTTGTGTAGTTAGGTCAAGTACATTTTCTTTCCAGTCCACAAAATGCATTCCAAAAGGCTCCTAAGCAAAAGTGATTATGATCCAGCTATCATTTTGCTTAAAGAAGAGATTATGTTTCATTTGATATTTTTGGGAAAGATATGCCAGGGAAGCTAAAGACCAATAAGCAGTTCAGATGCCCAGTATAGCTTGCAAAATTAACCTTCCATGATTAACTAACCTTCTGTGCTCTCAGCTGAAAGTAACGCTGAATGGGTAGGGATTACTCAAGTGCAACTCCACATACATATAGAAATGCAGTTATTAGGACTGATACAAAGTACACAGTCCTGACAGTCAGATTCCCAGCTGAAACTGCAGGAATGGTGTTTTCATATTGGTTTATTAGGCAGGAATGGAGAAGAAATCTCTATTGGACTCATAATCTTATTATACAGAGTAATATTTCAGAATATTCTCCCTGAAAAGTGTGAAATAGAAATTTATGGTTTTTTTTTTTTTTTTCTTTCTTTTTCTGTTTTTTTTTTTTTTTTCTTTTTTGTCATCAGACTGCTGGTTATCATTGCACAGGACAAAGCTTAAACAATGCATCACTTAAGGGTTTTTCTCTCTCTTCATTTCTCATGGAAAGTAAGTTCTGGTATCATGGGGGTTCTTTGTTTATGTTATTAGTCTCTGTAAAGTTCACACCTGAAAATGGAGAATAATCCTGAAGTGTGGAGAAAAAGATATCTCAACACTTTCAAGAATTTTTTCTGGGTTTCAGATATTTTTCAAATTTTTATTTCTCCTTCAAAGAATCTCTATAATGTTTGCTCACTAGACTAGTTACTCCTCATGTCTAATTGTTTCTATTTGTACTCTCTGCAGCCTTATTCTTCCATACCCCAATCTGCAAGAAACTCAGCTTGTTTAGAAGTATCAAGATCTGTGTCATGCCATCAACATAAAGTAAGAAAACAAAAATGTGCCATTTTCTCTACATTTTCTTGTGTTTGTAATCATTGACAGTATCATACTTGGCCTGAAGACCTGAAGCTTTTTATAGCTGTGGATCTCTTTCTGTATTACCACAGCATTCCTACAATGGGATTTTGGCCAATCATTAAAGATGTGAAAAACTCCAGTGATTTAGGTCACAGTTAACACAGATAAAACAACCATTCCCAGAAACAGCTACCTCTTCCAGGATCATAGTGGGAGGCTAGAAAAGGGAAAAAATGACCATTCATAGGTGCAAGACTTGAATTAAAAGTTCTGTGAGATACCCAGAGAAGCTGTGGCTACTCCAACCCTGGCAGTGCTCAAGGCCAGAGCACTGATCTAGTGAAAGGGGGGTTGGAACTGCATGGTCTGTAAGGTCCTTTCCAACCCAGGTCACTCTAGGAAGTTTGTGCAGGGGCTGAGAGAACAACATAGCTTCTATTGTGACACCAGTATCCTCTAAAACAGTTTGCTATCATTTTAATGTACAGAACTTAAACACTGAGAATTCTGCCACCCTTGAGTTTCTAAGCGAGTCATGTTTATTGCCTGATCAAATAATGATGAGCAGTTGTGCTCCTTTCTGAAATCCCATTAGTAACCTGTGTACTGGGAGAGAGCTCCAACATTTTTTTAAAATTTGGCTGCTTTAGAAATTCTTGTCTAAGATACCCATAAATAATACACACCTCAGGCCTGGCCTAAAAATATCGAATTCACTCTGAGCTCCTGGTCTTGACTGGAAACAGACTGTAAATGGTGGAGGAGATATGATTTGCTCAGACTTCTTTTTCAGGACGGCTCATAACATTACAGAAGTGCTGATCACTTTTGGAAGGTCTCATTTGAGTGTTAACTTTCAAAACTGACCTTCCTAAGCCTGAGAGAGAAGATGAGCCTATTGAATTTTTTGAAGGGCAGGGACTACTGGGGGAAGTAAGGTCTAAGGCTGCAAGGGATTGCCACATTTGTTCACAGGCTTTAAAGGTGAGTAAATTAGTAGGAAAAGTAAGGGAAAAAAAAAAAAAAAGCCCACTAGGCCAAGGACAGATTTATTTACTCTACAGGCAGTTCAGAGCACAGTGCATTATAAGCATGTTTAACAGGTTGCTTGGGAACCATCTCAGACTTTTATAACATGATATGACAACCTTTGCTCAAATTTGTGCAATACCAGCCTAGATGTAGCTGTTCCAAGCCTCCTTATCTTGCTTTTCCACCTGGTCTATGAATGCAGCAATCATTTACAACTTCACTGATCCTATGGCTAAAAATGATAACTAATAATTAAGTTAATATGAACATTCATAGAATTATTATTTGTCCTAATCACAATACTATTTGTGCACCAGAGGAATGTGAGGTCCTCTTTCAGTAAACATCATTGTCACAGTCCATTTGAATATCTCAAATTTAGGGAACAATGGTCTCTGTAAATTAAGCATTATTTTATGAACTCATTAGCCAAAATAAAACCAAACAAGACAAATATTGCCTCAATTCCCTTTGTACTGACTCACATGTTTATGAGCAAAATGGTGAGAGAACTCATTCTTCATCTTCCTCCCCTGCATCACTCTGGGAAGCACAAAAGCCTTGGCAGTCCAGCTGCTGCTGGAACTGTTTCAACATTTTTTCAAAGAATCATGCAATCCTTATGGTTGAAATAGACCTCTGAGATCACAGAGTTCAACCTTTGACTGATCACCACCTTGTCAACCAGACCATGGCACCAAGTGCCACGTTCAGTGGTTTCTTGGGCACCTTCAGGGAATTGTGACTCCCCTCTTCTGGGCAGCCCATTCCCAAGTTTAACAGCCCTTTCATGAAGAAATTCCTCTTTGTGTCAAATCTGAATCTCCTCTGGCAGAGCCTAAGGCTAAGCTTGAGGTAAGCCAATGTATTTCCATCTTGGAAATTTGGTCTGTACCGCATCCATTACTTACTGATTCTGAAAAGACTTCCAGACAATTGCTGTGAAAGAGGGCAGGAGGTGATATCTTCAGGAAAGGGCAAGCTTAGGGTGGTAATAGCTCAGAGTGGCCTCTACTCCTTCCCGTGCATTGCATCCCAACAACACCTTGTTCTGCCTTTGAACAGAGCATCCATCAGGTCTCGCCATGGGGAGTGTGTCAGGCCAGAACTGGAGCAGCAGTTGAGCCAACAGCTGGAATCATGCAGGCATGAATTCAAAACCCCCAGAATAGCCAAATTAATTGTTGGGTATTATAAGGTTATCTTTATTCAAAGAAGGATTTAGAAGGACATTTTGTTCTTCCCTAGACCACATCAGAGGGCCTGCATGGTATGTATTAGCCTCAAATGCTTTGGAAGTGTCTAAAGGCATGCAACGTAATCACCAACCTCTCCAAAGTCAAAGGCATTCAAATACACTCTTCTGCAACTGAGGTATCATGACTGGCTCAGGAGATTCTGACCCAGAATCTCCTGAGCCAGTCATGGAGTCTTGGAATGACAGCTGGTGGATGACTGCTCAGAACTTCTGTGAGAGGAGCTGTAGGCGTCTACTGCCATAAGAAATGTCAACATGCAATTTTTTCTTAGACTGTTTATTTATCTTGTTAAGAAAGGTTCATTTTTCATATTCCTGATTTGGAAGACTCTCTCAGAATGTAATATTTGTTACAGATAGCTTGTACCCATTTGCGTTTTTATGGATGAAAGATTGTTATTTCTTCTTGCAACTGACATGGGCTGATAAAAGTAAATATTCTTTGCATAGCTAATGGTGTCCCAGTAAGTGGTCTTCCTAACTGTGAAGGATTCATTCATGGATTACTTGGATTCCTTCATGGGATGATTCTGATGAGAGAAAAAAGGAAGAGAAAAGGGAGAGAATGTTTTCCCAAGTTAAATAAGCAAAATTAAAATAAATATTCTATTTTTCCAATCTGACCTAGTTTATTTTTCTAGATTCATTAATGACTCTATGTGCTAAGTTTTCTCTCCCAATGACTTTCTTCAAAGAGATAATATAACATCATTTTCTACATGTAAGCCTTCTGGATCCCCCTGGTCAGGAGTAGGCTGATTGTGGAAGCTGTTCCTGCTGCTTCACAACAGTTACAGTGTGGTTAAAGGATTGGATTTTCTTTTTTTCTTTCTACTTTTAGCTATTAGCTTAAGCAAAAATCAACTTTCCAATATAAATTCAGGTGTCTCTGGTGTTCCCTTAATCTTTCTTCTGGTTTCTAGAAAACATCAGAGTGAGTTGGTATTCTAATCATTACCCCAGGAACTAAAATAGGCATCATTTATACATGGAACAAACTGTTTTCTCCCTGAGGCCAAGAAAAATTCTTAGGACAGCCTTGGGAAACCAGCTTAGAACTATCAGTAATATGATTTTCTCCTGGGTGTTATTTGCACTGCTCTGTCCATGGAGTGTTCTCAGCCTGAGGGGGGCTGAGCTGGGTTCCCCCTGCCCAGCCTGTCTGAGCTCCAGCTCTGGAAGTGCCACCAGGGAAGGGGATGCAGCCCCAGGCAGCTCCCTACTAGGGGGCTGTAGAGCAACTGCCACCCTTTCTCTGGGGGCAGAGGAAAGGCAGCAGGGGAGGCAAAAGAAAATCCACCATCAGAATCCTTCTCCTGAAAAGTCTTTGGTATGCTGATGCCACTATAGATCTCTCTGCCTCAAGAAAATTGTCACAACTTACTGTAGCTGTTGTAGAAAAGATGAGCATAATATATGAGGGGCACAGACAACCTGTAAGTCTTCCTGTACAGCTCTTAAGTTTTTACAGTCAGTAAAGGGTTTTTTATTTGCTATTTTGAACTAGTTTGTAACTCTAATAACTACTTCTTGATTTGCATTTATGTTAAATATTTTATTAGGCTAACAGGAAATTCTTGGCTCCATGTTTAATGTGTATTCCCCTCCACCCATCACCTTATTTTTAATGGTGTTCAGTGCTATTCATACAGCAGGTCTGTGCAAGGCAATAAGCAAAAATGACTTGAACATCTATTTTTAAGTCACAGCAAACCCTGAGGCAAAATCAAGGCCTAGCACAACACTCACAATAAGTGATGAAGATGGGAAGATAAGTACATATGAGGCTGTGGAAGAGAATTTACATGTGGAACCTCCACTGCAGATTCCACCAGCCTTCACTGCAAGAAAAACTAAACCCTAATTTAAATGAAGAGTTAGAAAAAGGTGCAAGTGGATGCATTAGGTACAGAGAGGCTCTTTTTAAGCTGAGAGCTATTTTTCCTCTTATTTTTCTTCAAATGGCCTTGTTGACTATGTCAACAACATGTGAGATATCAGCGTCATTTTTCAGGTAATTTGTGGCTATTTAGCTCTCTATGCTTCTTGTTCAAAGGTTAAGAGAAGTGAGCTGAGTTTCCCTGTTTACTGATTGTTTTATTATTTGCAGTCTGTCAGTTTAAAACCCTTTAGCTGCAAGAAAATGAAAAAGAATAATTCTTTATGAACTTTCAATCTTTATCCTCATAGTTTCTCATTATGGTCCAGTATTATGCTAACATCCAAATGGATTTTTGTTGTGGAGCTAAAATTCAGTGAATTTGAAGACGCAGGGATCTTACTAGAAGTGAGCTGTGGATGTGGAGAGGGGGGCTGGATGGTGACAATATAAAACTTCTGGGACATGCATCAAGTTGAATTTTGAGCCTTGTCATTACCACACAAAACTTATCCTAATTTAATATCAGATCAGATCTGCCTCTGCAGTTGTCAGAAGTGCAAGTGGAGCCAATAGAGAGTCGACAAATCAAGAAGGAACCTTTTCGTTATCCAACAGGGAAATCACAGATTCCATATCCAATCCTTTAAAAATGGTGATGTGAGCAAGAGTGGAAAACAAGAATCAGGGAGATGTAATCAGAATAAAGGTGGATTCACTGATCTTTATCTAAGAAAATGTTCCCTGGCAATGATTTTTCAGGAAGCATTTTAATTTGGCAATTAGACTATAGAAAGCCACTAAAAAGGACTATAATTTCACAAACAGGTCATTCTCATTCCTGTAATTAATTTATTTTTTAAAACCTATGTGACTGGATGAGAGTTTCAGGACCATAATTGATAGCTGTCTTTCCCCAAGACAGCTATCATTCTCTTCTGCCTACAAATAATGATCCACACATAAATCTCCTTTGACATATTCAATCTTATTTCCCATCTACAGCTGTTGTTGAGCTTGGATGGATTTCATTAAAAATCCTGTAGAAAAGACTACACTAAATTGTGCATGAAATCACCACCATGCTGGAGATATATCACCTTAGAAATTCTGTGGGATACTTCTGGGTTCTGTAAACATGAAGAAAAAAATTTTGAAGCTTTATTTTTCTGTGCTGAAGTCTGGAGTGATTAAAAACCACTGTGTCCTCTTCACACATTTGAAGCTGATTAAATAGCAATATTTACATAGGTACTGGTAGAGCAGAACCTAAGGAATGCTTGTGTTGTCTTAATGAATGCAGTACAGAGGGTAAGAACAAATGCTAATAAAAAAGCATCTCTATTTTTCTGAACAAAAAACACCAACAGCTTTTACTCCTTTTTTATCTTTCTTAAATGGAAAGTTTTCAACAAAAATAGTATAAATTAATTTTTGGTGGTGTGCTACCTTGTTTTCAAGGATTCGAAGAACAAAATTAGTCTAGGAGATACATAAATGTGTGTGTTGCTGAAAGATCCATGCCTAAGGAGGTTGTGTAGCCATCTAGAATGCATTGTTTTTCCTAATTTTTAGGAAGAGGCAATCCTTTTATCAAGAAGCAGAATTGTTCTAGCATAGTCTGTGCGATCATCAGTTTCCAAGTGAATGAAATAATGAAGCTGTTTTGGTAATTACTCAGAGATCAAAATGTAATGCTTGAAGAATAAGTACAACAATTTCTGGTAACTGCAGTTTTTTACCAGAAACAAAGTTTGTTTGTAGTTATTTTCATAACCATAATAATAAATCAGGAGAAATATCTCTCTGAAGTAGGAAATCAAGACTGGCATTTTCAGAAATACAGTTTATTGTTAAATTCTTTCTTTTTTATGTGATTCAAAGTGAGATCTATTATTTCCATCAAAGTTGCATAGGCTGAGTATTGTCAAATCAGGGTGAAACTAAACTGTGGAAGTATCAACACAAAGATTTCATGCAAACATGGTTTCAGTAATTAGTTAACTCCAACCAGAGCATAACTTTGGGAACATTTCTGTGTGTTGTTCCTATCCTAAGCTGTCAGAGCAGCACTAAGAGCAGCAGTACGACTGCACTTTGCAGAGATGCACCATGAAACCCAAGCTTCTCATTCTTTTTTCCTTTCCAAATAAAGGAGGAAAAACATGGGATTTGGAAAGAGCAGCACTGCCCTCCGGTGGGCAGATTAATCCTCCACAGAGGGAAGCCTTGGTTTTCCTTCGGATCTTGGAATATTTAAAAAGCAGTGCCTAGAACCGTACTTCCAGCAAAACATAAGGATTGAAACTTTCAGGGTAAGGTTTGAACATGAATAATGAAAATACTTTTATTTTTGGAGGGTTTGGAGGTGTGTGTGTTGTGTTTTGTTTTTTGTTGTTTTGCTTTTTTGTCTTTTGGTTTTTTTTTTTTCCAGAAATCTGTAAAACACTTCTATGTAAGATTAGAAATCACTGTAAAATAGAAGGGGAGTGCTACAAAAGGCATGTGTCTTTTGTAACCTGAAAACACTACAGGGTCAGTAAAGGTGAGTTTACTTCCTTCATGTCTGATTCACTGTCTCACATTTTCAACCCTGAATGACCATTTGCCATTAATCTGATTAGAATAAAATATTCTGCTTTTAGTTATTGAACAGAGCACAATAAAGACTAACTCAAATCAATAGCAAAAATCTTTTTGTTATTGGACAGAGCACAATAGAGACTAACTCAAATCAACAGAAAAACGTTTTTATTTGAAGTTAATCAGAAACAGCAAAGGAATAAAATGTGTATGTTTTGAATTTGCATATATATAACTATGTTTTCATAGAAATAGTATTGATAAGCAGTTGTTTCTGCTAAAATATAATTCTTATGGAACCCTTTCACAGGCTTCCTTCCAGGTACCAAACCACTGATAGGATCTTTCTGAGAATAGGATTTCAAAAGCTTTGCATTCACCTTGCAAAGCTTCATTATGAAAAATTTGTATATAAAACAGAATCAGAAGTCTGCTTAAGTCAAAACATCTGACTAAGCCAATCTAAAACCTTTGCTGTCATAGAATTCTGGAATGGTTTGTGTTGGAAAGGACCTTAAAGATCATCTCATTGCAACCTCCCTGCCATGGGCAGTGACACCTTCCCCTAGACCAGGGTTCTCAGAGCCCCATCCAGCCTGGCCTTGGACACTTCCAGGGATGGGGCATCCCCAGCTTCTCTTGGTAACCTGTGCCAGTGCCTCACCACCTTCACAGGATTTTTTTTTTTTTCTTTTTGTAGTATCTAGTCTTAACCTGCTCTCTTCCTCTCCTGGTGAAAAAAAAAAAAAAAAAAAAAAAAGATTGTTCTGAGTGAATTGTTTTTACAATGTCCATGTGCTAATTTCTATGTTTTCCTAACATCTATGTGTCATTTGGGATGCTTACAATGACTTGGAGTATTTTTTTTCCATTTTTTTCCAGACATTTTGGCCTATGAATTCAACCTGCACTGGTAGATTTGGGGGTTTCAGTCAGCCCTTTTTCCTTTTTTTTCTAAATATATTACATGGTGAAAGTCCTTCTGAATTCCTTTAACACTAGTAGTTTAAGATTAATTTAGGGAGATGTTTTGGGCCTTTTAAGTACCTTAAGAAAAAATTCCTCAGACCCAGTTATTTGAAAGCATGTGTTTAATACTAAATGCTCTCACACCAGGATTTTTTCACCCATACTTTGAGCTAAGGCCCGCTTGACCTGCTCTTGCAACATTCACTTCTCTAGCCATATGGACATGGCTGAAATTTCTTATAAAGAAACAACATTTGCTCCTTTGCTGGTTTTATTGGCACATCTTCCCTTAAAAAATTTTTCATGCTCCAACTAATTTTCCACCCTCTCTGGCTCAACAGACATTCCTCAGAGGGAGGACTTTTTACTTCACTTCAAGACTTACCAGCTCTGGGCTAGCTTTAAGCATGTGTTTCCATGCTTTACTGAATTGGTGTTAAAATTATGAATCAAGTTTAATTTTCTCTTATTGATTTTCCAACTGCTACAGCAATATGTTGCCCTCAACAATTAATTTGTTTAGTATTCATGATCATGCAATTTATTCTAAAACCATTCTCAAGATCATCACCATCTCACCTAAACCCATGTTAAAATGTGGGAATAAACTTCACTGGTTTTCAAGTAGAGTTATTAGCTGAAATAATGTAGGGACTTTTAATGTGGCTTAGCCTCTTTTTATATGCTGAGTAGAGTTTAAAACTAAGCTGACTCTTTTATAAGTGCTATAACTCAATGAGATATACATTACAGTTTGTTAGAAAATTACTATTAAACATTGTTTCTTAATTAAATATATGTTTAAAAAGCTGTATTTGAATATAGATATAAAATACCACAGAAATCTGAGATATTTACATTGAATTTCAGTTTTATTTAACCACTCTAAATGTGAAGTGCAGTAAGATTAAAATGCAGGTATGACTTTTTAAATTTTTTTAAAATAAATATAATCACTATTCTGTGACATGCTGGGGCTTCCTCTACAACCAGTGATGGCTCCAATGGTGATGTCAGTGAGAATCTCCCAGTTTCAGTGTGCTTTGGGTCAGGCCTGTTAACATCAACTTCCACCTATGACCAGCTGGATTTGTAAGAGTTGGTTGACATAATTCCTAAAAAAATGGTGGGCTGTTTCTGGAGAAACAGGCACTACATCCCTAAGCTTAGCTGATATTTCCAGATATTAGAAGAGACGATTTAATGATCTGTATCTGTACATTTTGGGTGATGAAAGGGACATATCTCCCTGCTATCTAAATTCCAATATACAGAAAAAAGACCTAATGAAGCTGAACTCACAGCTCCAGGAAAGAACATTTTAGTTCTATTATTCTCCAAAATTGCAGAAGGACTAATACAGCCTGGGGAGGATTGTAAAATGAATTATCCTTAGCTGCACTTTTCCTTATGGCCTGATTCCAAAGCAAAGCACTTTCCTTTCACTCCCTATGAATATCTTTTGCTGTCATTCTTTGGTTTATTTTACTTCAGGGACACGGTCAGCTTTTATCTGCCATTAGAGATCCATTTCTGACAGCAGGTAATGACATTTGAAACCTTTTCCCTACACTATCGCTTTAGACTCTTTGTGCCATGAAATTGGTCTTTTTTTCTTTTTCTCCTTCTTGGTTTGCAGATAGTGAGTTGATGCATCAGCCTCCTTGATGTTTCCCGTT
Source organism: Haemorhous mexicanus (assembly GCF_027477595.1). Lineage (NCBI taxonomy): Eukaryota > Metazoa > Chordata > Aves > Passeriformes > Fringillidae > Haemorhous > Haemorhous mexicanus. The sequence continues at coordinate 12,097,927 of NC_082342.1, read as the reverse complement.
GGGCACTAGGAAATGACCAGGCAAAAAGCCAAGTCTGGATAAGATCAACACAGAAACCAAAACCAAAAAAAAAAAAAACAAACCCAAAAAAACCATACCAAAAAAACTACAAGACCAAAAACAAGAGGTTTTTTTCCCTCAGCTTTTCATTTAGCTAGAATTTTATATTGACTCCAAAACAGGAAAGACTGACTTTTTCCAAAACTCAAATTTTTTAAGAATTAAAAGCTTTTAAAAACTGAGAGCTTCAGTTTTTGGCTTAAATCTGTCTTTAAAATTACAGAAAAAAAAAAAAATCTATGATTAGTTCAGTCACTTTGCCCACCTTGATGTCTAAGGTCAAGGAATTAGTAAGTGACTCAGGGTGTTTGCAGGGCTGCCAGACTCTGGTTCCATATGTAGCCCACTAAACTGAGCCTGAATATAGGTCCTGAATTTGTCTCCCTTATCCATGCTACATAACCTATGTATCACTTCATCAGCACCACAGTCCCTGGGATCACCTGCCTGGATTTACTTTGATGAGGTTAGGCAGCATGAGGAGACCGCATGCTGTTTTCTGTGAGCAGCTCAGTGGTATGGAGTGAAGGGATAATTCTCTCTGACCCTTCTTCAGTTATGTCTGGCTAAGCTGAGCCAGCTCAAAGAGCACAATTTTAATCTGATATAGCCCAGTGTCAAAAAAACCTAATAGACCTTCCACTAATTCAGAAGCATTCAGAAGTTCTTGAAAAAGTTCTTTTGATGTACCAGGAGTCTCAAATCTGTGTACATTAACCATTCCTTATGAAGGAGGACTTTTAGAAAGATATATCTTAAGGTGTCTGAAAATAGGACCTGTCCAGCAGGTCCCAAAATTATCACTGCTGGTATGTTGTTCAGTGAGCCCAGTGGACATGCTACAGTCAAATGTCTGTTTCAAATTTGTAATATTGTCTTCAGTGCACAGTGGGACATGACTGTGAAAGTGAAACAGACCTTAAAAGAAAGAAGGGATGGTCAGTGTAAATTCTGTAGCACAAAGCAGAAATCGCAGTGGTTCACACAGTAGTATAAAACCTGATCAATGAGAACTAAAAACCTTGTTTTCTAACGTGGAAAAAGAAAACTATGCTTTATTTTTCTGAGTTAAAATAGGAATACTGTGCAGAGAATAAGATTCAACAATAAACACAGTGGCTGTTTCCTGATATTGAATATATTGTTTCCAAAAGGGTGGCAGACCAAGCAAGGAGCGTGATTTTTAGCAATATTGGTCTGACTGTGAGTTTTGTTAATGCATGGATTCATATCTTCCAAATTTTCAGAATTGAGAAGTTAGTTAAGAGTTTCCTTCCCAGAAGGTTAACATTACCCATTACCTAAGTAGTGGTAAGTATTGGAAAAATCACCTTCACCTTTCTCTTTCTTCCCCCTCTGTACCTTGTCATTTAGTGCCACCAACTGTCACCAACGTGAAAGCTTCATATCATTGAAGTAGATGTAGTGGTTATCATATCTACTTAATTAATATTTATTTACTCACTAAATTGCATCATTAGATTAAATAATATTCTTTTTATCTGCTGTACTGGGTCCAGCTGGGGTGGAGTTAATTTTATTCATAGCAGCTTGTATAACACCAAGTTTTGTAATCATGTCTGAAACTCTCTCATATTTTGGCTATGGCTGAGCAGTGTCCAGGTTTTCTCTGTCTCCCATTCTGACTCCCACAGTGAGCAGGGTGGGACAAAGGTCAGAGGGATATTCCATACTTAGCAATGAAAAACACTGCAACAACACTGGCTTGTGTTTTATTGAAGCTTTGGAATTCCTTGCTATGGTTAGGAAGTGGCGGTGTCAACGCGAGACCGATGGCACCTCTGTAGGAGTCACTGGCTGTGTGTTTGTCCCTCTCCAGCTGTACTGCAGAAACAGCTTTGATGTCAACAAAGCCACATTCAGGAAGGGAAATTTAGAGCACCTTTTCCCAGCTCCCTGCAACCAGGCTCCAGCGTTGCAGGCAAATGCAGTGCTCTGACACATTTAGTAGACAAATTTCTATAATTCTAGCAAAATTTTAAAAGTGAATGTGTTTCTCATTCTTCAGCAAGTCAGCATAAAATCATAGAATGTTAAAGGGTTGGAAGGGACCTTAGAGACCATCTTGTTCCAAACCCTTACCATGGGCAGGGACACCTTCCACTAGACCAGGTTGCTCCGAGCCCCATCCAACCTGGCCTTGAACACTCCCAAGGATGGGGCATCCCCAGCTTCTCTGGGAAACCTGTGCCAGGGCCTCAGCACCCTCTCAAGGAAGAATTTCTTCCTAATATCTAACCTAAATTTCCCCTCCTTTAATTTGTACCCATTATCCTATCACTACAGGTCCTGATGAAATGTCCTTTTTCAGCCTCCTGGTATATACTCACAGTTTCTTCAACAGCTTAAATAGTGCTTAACAGATATTTTCTTCACTGTAATCTGCAAAATTTCACATTACTGTAGAGAAGAGAAAACAATTCATTTCTTTAAGGAAAATTTTAATAATTAACACCTGAATTACTCAGCTGACAAAATTTTTCCACATTATGTCATAGCTTAGTCTATACATTGTGATGTTTTCAAAATACATTACCTTCTTTTGTTTTTGGTTTTTTGATTTTTTTTTTTTAATTCTACATTTTCTGATATTTCTGGCCTTTTTTACCAGGATTGTATTTTTTTCTAGTTTTCTGGCATAGCCTTCCAACATGTTACCTCTTTAACTTTCACCTTACCAAATCTAAAACTCACTTTGAACAGAATGTCTCCAAATTCTATGTATTTTAATTTTCTCTCTGATGATTAAATATTTTATTTGTTAGAAATTAAGTGAAAATTCAGCTTTTGTCCTTTATTTAACAAATTGTTTGTCTTCATTTCTGTGATTTCTGAATGACCAAGTATATATTGTTGACTTTCCCAAGGGTGGTGTAAATGCTACCAACAACCTGTTTCAAAGGTGCCGTGTTTTTCATGTATTTACAGGAAATGGTTTAAAAATACTTTAAAACAAAAATATCTCTAAATATTTTAATTTGTTTCACATAATTCCAAGCCAATAGAGAACATATGAAATTGTACAACAGGAAGAAATTATATTTGTCATTCCATTATCCTTTTACTTCTCAAGTGTTTAGAATATGTATAAATATTACCATTTGTACAGTTACACTATTCCACCATTTAATAAGCATTTTACCAGCCTTCCCCCTGAAAAGTTACCCTTTTTTCTATGAATTTGACTGTTTATGTGTTCACATGTGACTGGAGCAAAGATAATTTTTTGTGGGATATTATGCTGTTTTCAGCCTCCACATAATCTTTTTTTTTTTTTTTTAAATGCTGCAAAAATATCTGTGGCGACATAATTTGACTTTTTTTTTATGACCTCCTTTTTCTCTTGGATAAATTTGATCTCAAAGATAAAATTTCAAAGATAACATGTATTACTGGGCAAGAGAAGGAAAATGCAGGATCTTAGTATCCCCAAATGAAACTCAAAGCTCATGGAAGAAAGTCAGATGCGCTACAGAGTAGGAAAAGATTTTACTTAAGAAATAAGAAAAGAACAAATTAAATAAACTAGATTAAACTATCATGTATGTTTGTTTAGAAGCAATCATCAATCATGATCATTCTTTCTTACTTCTGAAAAAGAAATAGAAGCTTAATATTTGTTATAAAATATGTGGGACTCATTCAACACTTACAGATTCTGAAGGTTGTGTCTGTCTTGTTCTGTCAACTTAAATCTCTAAAAACTTATTAGACTTGAAAGTCCTTATTCTTTCAGAGCAGAGACTTGCAGGCCATTTTATAGCAGACTGTGCTAAAAGATTTTGTTCCCAAGACAATAAGTCTAATAACTGCAAATATATATGGAATTTTTTCAGTTGGTAGTAAAGGAAAATTTTGCAATACAGTTGTACGCTAACAATGATTCCTAAATTTGTATCTTCAACTCAGTATGATCTTTCCATTTTAAATTCAATTTCAGTCTTTTGTGACCGAAACAGTTTAATTTTCCATTTATAATTTGAAAAATTGACAGAAGTGTAAGAGAGGGAACTGCAGACTTTTAGCAATAAAATTTCCAACTTGGTTCCACTTCTGCAATCTTTCATCAATTCTATATGTAAATGAAAAAAAGCAGAGATTTCAAATCCATCTGCTGGGCTTGCACTTAACAGACACATTTTTAAAGGTAAATTGATTCAAAATGTGGTTTTTTCTGCAAAGTTGGGAGAAAATCGAGGGGTTTATAGGCAATATAATGTTTGCAGGGTTATGATTTTTTATTGAAATAATTAATGTATATGTTAGCTGGAAATGCTAAAATTCTTGTGTAAGTGTATAGAGATAGATGAATATAAGCTAAAATGCAGATATATTTGCAAGATTTTAAATGCTTTTTGTAGAATTGCACTGAATCATCCCATTCCTATTGCCTGTCTCTCCCTTCCTACAAGGGAAAAAAAATATATGAAATCTGAAATATTGGTCACTTCTATAAGGATTTTGTAAGCCCTGATTTTTGGCATCATTGCATTTGATCTGTTTCTATATAATCTTTATGCTTTTGCCATGTTTCAGACTGACTTAAAAGAGCAAGTTTTTTCTCTTTTTGTTTTAGTTTGTTTGTTTCTGTTCCCCCAAACCATATGAAATCTGTCAGAGTTGATTTACATTGGGATGTAAACCCTTCCATACAGACTAGTTCTGTGTCTCAGTTATCCAGTTCTCATTGGTTTTTCAGTGGCAATTCCAATTTTTAAATGAAGAAAAACTGAAACTGAAAGCTTGTAATAGAAAAAAGCTATAAAATTTCAGATATCATTATTATTATTTTCTGCTGTGTTTGATATTAGGTTTTTTCCCCAATTTAGATAGGCATTAAAAAAGAAGTTGTTGATAGATTCAGCAACAGACAGTTATCAAACATTTTTCCATTCAGTATCTTGGGAGCATTTAAAGAGTTTTGAAATAAAAAGTGCTCTCTTTGTTGTACCTATAATGGGTAATGAGGAACAATTTGAACACAATGACCAAAATTTGGACTCCTGTTCAAATAGGTGAGCCCAGTTATTTGAATCTTTGAGAAAGTAATTACATGCTTAGTTGCTTCCAAAATCCAACAGCATTTTCCTCATCTTTCTGCGCTACCTGTCAGCTACTGCTAAAACAACTATTGTGTTAAAAATAAAACTAAGAAACCAATTGTACTTAATTTGGTTTATTCATCATCTTGTCAAATGTCCAGTGTGAAAAGTTAATTTGGTGCAAGAAGCTAAATGGATTATCATAGAGGTGTGACCTGAATCTTTCTCCACATGTGTCTAAAAAAATATAAATTACTTTTAGTTCAGCAGTTATTTAGAGGGTCATGTACAGAGCTTCAGAAAATAAGAATGAACAAATCATTTAGTGCTCTAACTTGAGATCTGTTGTACTTGGTTTGGGGAATCTTTGAAGATGAAGTACAATAGTTTCCTTGTCATACCTTTCCTCCAAAACTCACACATAATTGCTGTCTTGCTGTTATGTTAGGTGTAAAGTGGGATTTTTCAAAGGATCTGCACTGATATAAATCTTTTTCAAGTCAGGCTCAGCTTCTACTGAAAGCTGCACTACAAATTTCAAAAGGAAAGGAGCAAGGCTGAGGCTGAATGTTTTTGGAAGGGTGCGTTGATAATTTTTAACATCAAAAATATGTCATGCTGCCAATCTGCTTTGGAATATGTGCATTTAGAGAGCAAGCTTATTCTTACACTTGACACACTGAGCACTAGGTAAATGCTTATCAGTTCTGTTTTACAGCCCCTCTGGCCTCAGCTTTCACATCATTTTGTGTGCTACTTGGGAGTGAACTGCAAGGATTTCAGATTTACTTCTTCCTATCTTCTCCCTTTATTTGGGCAATCTGTTCCTGACCCACATATCTGATTTTCCTGTGCTCTGCCTGACGTGGACAACAAAAAAGTAACCACATGAGGTGGCAACAAAAGGTATAATAATGGAGAAATGTGAGGATTTGTTTCTTATGGTCTGCCCTTCAGAATCTCAGAGTTAAGTTACATCCATAACACAGATACACAGAAGAACAAAAGCTTCATAAAACCCAATAGGATTTCACATACAGCATTCCAAAATCATTCCAAAGGGTTATGGACAAGCTATCTTTGTGTTATTGATTGCATAAGTTAGCAATAGAGATAATTATTGCTCCTTAAGCATTTCTTGTTTCTCCTGTTATGGAGATACCAATGGTTAGGGTTTTTCAGAGTCTTAAGAAAAGAGATCAGCTTAAATATCTGTTGGTCTAAAGAGGATATTTAGCAAGAGGACCTGGGAATTTCAAAGTACTTGAATTTCAAAGAAACAGAAGCTATTCATATTTTTAATAGTTAAAATTTAATGGCCTTTTAAATACCAGCAGCAAGCCAATCTGTAGAACAGGGCATAGCAATGCTTATCAAGATCTGTAGTCAAGAGTGTTCATTGAACAGTTGAAATAACACTCATACAGATCTTGATGTTTTAATTATTATTTGAATATTAATTTTCCCATTTTTTTCAAATTTTTAAGACAAAAATCTCTGAATATTCATCAAGAATAACAGTTTTCTAAGTATCATGGACAAACTTTGAGAAGACTGCTGCAAACTACACAAAAGATGAAGATGCATTTTAATGATAGCAAACCTTGCCCCCAGATTTTTCCCCATATTTTGCAGAGGTTATAGATATACTGAAGTGGTTTATATAGGACAGATAGAAGCTAAACTCCCCCACATCTAAGTCCTTGTTTCAGACCTTTCCTTCTTCTGTGTTTTGTGGCCCTTTAACCTGCAAACAGAGATGAAGATTTTCTTTCAAACTTCTTTGGAAACAAATACATACTGACAAAGCCCTTTGATGTGTAGTATAGAAAACTTAGTTTGCATTTATTCTATCATTCTGAACAAAAGGCAAGGATGAAAGAGGAGAACAATTCCCCTGCTACTTGAATTTTCTTTTCAATGCTTCCATGTTAGCCTACAAGGCACAAATCTTTATACACAGCAATGTCCCTGTGATTTGTTTAATTCATAGAAACTATTACATTGTGGGAAATTTACTGCTGTTTTCAGTGACTGCTCCACACTGGCATCAATTTACATCAGTTAATCAGAGAATTCAGAGAAGCAATAATGTTTCTACTGCCTCTTGACCTTTGTCTTTTACCTGCCTATTTTGCTGAGCAGTGTTATCAGCTGAATTGACTCTGATTCTTTTTTCCCTGGTGTGCCATATCTGTTCCTAACTCATCTCATTTACTTGTCACAGAGAACTTTGCATTGACATGCTCTTTCCCTTGCTCAGATGGTTCATGCTGTTTTCTTCTTGATTGCTACTGCCTTCACTTTGTTCCCATGATCCACACCTTTTTTTCCTTATACTAAGGGGAAATATAAGGAAGTATATGCATGTAGTGGTTTAAACTCAGCTAAATAATTCAATGCGGTCTATCAGTTCATTTTTTGAATGCAAGACGTAATGCTATTCTCATTTTATCTGATTTTAACTTATTAAAAATTGGATATTTATGATAAGATATTTATTTATGATATTTTGTCAATGCAGAAGGATTTGATTGCCTCCAGAAGCAAATTCTTACCTTCACCATTGGATCTCTAAAGTTAGGTGAAATTCTTCCTTTATTCTGTGCCTGTGACTGGCTCTGTGATTACTTCTGCTGAAGTCAACTGGATTAATCACAGATTTCCTTTCTGGATACTTTAATTAGCCCCACTTTTTATTATAATATGTTCAGAAACATATTTCTCTGAGTCCTACTTAAAGTAATATTCTTTGATTCTGTGTTGGAAACTGCTGGGAAAAGGAAGTGAATGTTGAGCTGCAGCTAACCAGTCAGACATGCCATGGGCTGACCTAGAAAAGAGCCTCAGTGCTGTCCTGTGAGATCTCCCTGGACACGCTGAAACAAGGAGAGTGTTTTGTTTGCTTTAAAAGGCCTTCCTCCAAATTGGGGGAAAGGTGACATACTCCACTTTTGCTTTCTGTGCAATTTTTTTTTCCAAGACAGTCTGAGAAACTACTGCTTAAGACAGTAGTGCCTTTTTACTGACTTTTCATAGATGTAGATTTTTTTAACATGAAGACAGATTACTCACCAGCAATTTATTTGGATCTTTTAATTGAATAGTTCAGTTTAATCCATATTTCTGAACACTTTTCAAGGAATGTACAAAATCTGTAAGGGATTTATACTTTTTTTCTTCCTTTTGTTATGGTCTTACTGGAAGTCAGAATTTAAACTATGAATGCACAAAACAATGTGATATTTGCTCGTGTGATAGGAATCTAGAACTCCTCAGAGCCTTTTGTCAGTTTCTATATGGTCTTCCACACAAAGTAAATGTATTGGTTACTTCATCCATTACTATATTATCTGTTACTGTATTATTTTGCACATGGCACATCCCCTGTTTAGTGATCACCCTTAGGAAACTTGTTAGGTGTGTGTTGGGGCAGATGAAACAGGAAAGCCTTACAAATATGATTGCCTGGCAAAAGATTGTGAGAATATAGAAACTATAAGCAAGATTGAAATGAAAACAAGCATTGACATCCCTTAGTTACTGTACAATAGGAAAGCAATGGTGTGGCCAGCTGAAGGTAATCCCCTTTTGATGAAACAATACCCTCTGCAAGCAGGCAGGTCCAAGGGTCAGAGCAGACCCTGCCAGCTTGGCAGAAGGGGTCCGAAGAGTAGTTTTTAGGGTTTAAAATGTAGCACAATATGGTAATGTCGTGATTCTTATAGGCTGTATGTAAATGTTATAGCATTTGTATGTTGTACTAGATTGGTTAGTGAGAATCAGAATATTCAACACAGAAGATGATGTATTGTAACGGGAATTCTGCTCTCTTGCTTTTGCTCTTGTTCTCTTGTTCTCTTGCTTTTACTCTTGCGCTCTTACTCTTACTTACTTTTCTATGCTCTTAGCTCTTGCCTTTTTGTTCTTACCCTCTCATCCTCTCTATCCCTCTCTTCTCTCAGGCCTGCTCCGAGCTGCAGCTGGCAGCTCTCAGCAGGGCCCTATACCCAGGCCCTTTGCAATAAACCGCAAGTTCCACGACTTGGCTTCAGAGATCTCTCGTCTCCGTCCGTCCTGACCGTGCTACCCCCAGTCTCGCCTACAGGTGTGCATGTGAAAGTTCTTGGGCAGTGTCTCAGAGCAAACACTCACGTGACTCCACGAGAAGATTTCCCACTATGGTAAATCTTCCAATGTGATGAGGCCACCAGACATCAGCTCAGAGATTTCAATAATTGCTAGCTCAATATACACTTAGACCCAGGATTTGGGGAATGTTTAGGGACTGAAGGCAGATATCAGGTCCATTTCCCTTCTCTATCTTCCCACCTTTGACGTTTCACAGCCAAATGGAGACCTACATAACCTAGACCTAAGGACACTTACACATCTTCCATGGCCTTGAAAGCAGGTTGGGGTTCTTTCTGTTTGGTTTTGGAGAGCTTGGCATGGTCAATTGGTTGGATTTTTAATTATCACAAACTGTATGACTTCAGGAGGGAAATGGAGGCACTGTTCCTTCATACCTTTCTCTTGATTAAAATACAGGTATTCAAATTTGTTCAATACTTTTGTGTTTTACAGCATAGTTTCCTCACCACCTCTAAACCAATTTAAATAAAATAATATTGTTCATTTCTGATATCTTTAATACTGCACGCACATTTAAAATTTTGTGATCTCCTCTAAGAACCTCAAGGATAAGAAATAGCATTCCAGAAAACAGAGGATTTAGCAAGTCCTCCAAGCTGGGTTACTCTGGAAACAGGTGGAAAGAGAGTGAATACAAAGACTATGTACTCTTCAGGTCCCATGATTCCTCTGAGAGTTATGTCTTGCTGGGTCAAACATGAGAAGATCTTTGAAGACAGAATAGCACATTAGTGATATATATTATGTGCCTTTTAGTCAGGTAGCATTTAAAAATGAATTACATAAAGAATTAAATATTTCTAAGTAAAACATTTGATAAATTGTTTAGCAAATGAGGTCCATGTTTTTTCTTTCATGTGAAGTTTCACAGCTGGATGATCACTACCACAGATCTTTTTAATCATTTTTTTTTATTTTTTAGCATGGTGTTACTGCAATCCAGCTCTGGAGATTGAACAGGAGGAACACGGACCTGTTGGAGCACATCCAAAGAAGGGCCACCAAGGTGATCAGAGGGATGGAGCACCTCTCCTGTGAGGAAAGACTGAGTGAATTGGGATTGTTCAGTCTGGAAAAGAGAAGGCTTTGGGGTGACCTAATTGCAGCCTTCCAGTACCTGAAGGGAGCCAACAGAAAAGATGGAGAGAGACTATTTACTAGCACCTGGAGTGACAGGGCAAGGGGGAATGGCTTCACACTAAAATATGGTAGGTTTAGATTGGATATTAGGAGGGAATTCTTTACTTTGGGGGTGGTGAGGCACAGGTTGGATGGGGCTCTGAGCAAACTTCCTTCCTTCCTTCTAGTGGAAGGTGGCCCTGTCCATGGCAGGAAGGTTGGAATGGGATGATCTTTAAGCTCCCTTTCAACCCAGGCCAGTCTATGCTTTCTGAGAAGTTGTTCTTCCATATGATCTCCATTTTAAACTTCTCCTTTTGCTCCAGTGGTGAAAATAGCTCATAGTCTGTTTCTGTACCTTCACAGCAATCTTTTGCTCTGGTTTTCTATCTCCCTCTCTGGAAGTCTGCACAGGGAAAGGGACAAACACTTTAGACATCTGAAAAGAGCTGCCAAAAGATAGCAGATTTTCATTTCATTTTGATAGGTCAAGGCAAGTCTGTGGGGGTGACAAAATGTTTTCCCACAGAGAGCTGGTTATTAATGTAATGTCAGGCTTTAAGTATGTTTGTGATAGCCTGGGTATTAGAGGAATTATCTGAGCACAACATCCCCTCTCTTCCTATGTCAGCAGTCTTTTCATCCTGTGCTGGAGACTGATCAAGCAAGGAAATGAAAGCAGCCCAATAAAGCTAGAAAACCTGTGGAGCTGCAGATATGGATGCAGTATAAATGACCTAAATTGTGAATCTCTTAGATTTCTACCCTGTCAATGGCCTATTTATTTAAAAATGACCTAACCTGATGTTTCCCTTGTATGGCTATAGTGCTTTATAAAAACCTTGATTATCAAAATTAAGTTGTCATCTTTCTCTGGGTTTTATCACACTAATAGAACCTTTACAAAATTTAAAGTATTTTAAAATCATGTCGTATTATTTTTTCGTAAAGTTCAGAAGTTGTATCATAAAACTTGCGTTTAGAAAATAACATGCAACTCATTTTATTAGTCTCAACTGAGTAATCTCATTTATTTTTAATTTTGCATTATTTCCTTAGGTGATTAATTTCTTTGTTGCAAGGTGTCCATGACCTGTGAGTATTCACAATTTGCAGTAGATAGTAGTAAACTGTTAGTAACAGTGGCTAATGCTCACTCTTTTCCTGAGTGGATCATACCATTTCACCAGTTTAGTCATGTAGCAAACCAACCAAATCCAGCTTTCAAGAGTCCTATCAATTCACAAAAGAAATTAAAGTGAGAAACAAATTTTAGGATTACGCCAAAAATTAAAAAAAAAAAAAAAAAGGCAACTAAGACTGCAGAAGAAGAATGAACAAGAAAATTATATGAGGAATAAAAATAGAAGCAAATTAAGTCAATGTCTAGAGGGCAGTTTACAGTCACAGAATGTGCTCATCATTAAAAGGCATAGAAATGGCCTGGAATAAGTTTCATAATGTTCAACCAAGGTCAACAAGTCCAAACTCCAGTAGCTGGGGTGAAATAACCCAATGTCCCAGTGCTGATTGAACCTGACAGGCTGATAGGGATGTCTAATTGCTGCCTTCATATATCTAAGGGATGATTGCAGAGAAGGCAAATGGACTCTTCTCAGAATTGCAAAGGGAAAGCCCAAGAGGCAACAAACACAAATTGCAGCAGCTGATATTCCAATAAGACACAGAGGGGAGAAGAAAATCACTCTGCAGGGAGTCAATGCCTAGTGTTTATGGAGTCTTCCACCTTGGAAGTATGCAGATCTTGCCTTGACATGGCCCTGAACAGCCTGATCTAATTTCAGCTAACCCTGCCTCAAGCAGGAGTGGGACCAGATGCTTGTCATAGGTCCCTTTCAGCATAAACCCCTTTGCTTCTGTAACTGCTGACTGCTGGCAAGCATTGGTACACTGTTGAATTCTGCTCCCCTCACACTGAAGGTTTGCAAATGAAAATGGGTTCTTATACTGTAAGAACTTATAACCAGCTCATAATAGTACAGATTATAATATTTTGCAAACAAATTAATCCAAGAACTCACTTTTAATTACTATTTGCTCAGTGTCCAAGGCTTGCCTATTAATTATTGCTACCATGGCCTTATTGCCAGATAAAACTGTTTAGCAAATGACTTCATTTGCAGGAGTCACAACTCCAACTTGAGACTACCCATGCTAAGCTATGTCTTTGGCCAGACTGTAATCAACCTGTATGAACTGTAAGTGGCCACGGTTTTTACTCTTCTGGGCTAATCTCTTCACTATTAGAGCATTTATTCAGAATTTAAAATGCAGGGGCATCTTTGGGTAATAGTGTTTGCCTTTTATTAATGATATATACTGTCAATAATACAAGCAGTGAAATTATGCAAAATATGACAAACTAATCCAAAGTCCATCAACACAAAAATCCTCAAATTCATGACAAAAAATATTTGAGTAGGAATAAGACAGGACTAAACTAGTATTGTTTCAGGCAACATGGACAATTGCAGTGATTTAGCCTTGCCTGGCTGCCAGATGCCCATCCAGAAAATTCCTCAATGCCCTCCTCAACAGAGCAGGGCAAAAGTGATTTACAGCCATCCTCAAGTGGTGCAGGGAGATGAAGACTGAGGGCTTGTGGTGAGTCCATAACAGCTCTCTGTCACTCCCTCCTCTTCACATTCTTCCCCTACTCCCTGCAATGGCACAACTCTGCTAGGTGTGGGATAACCTAGTATGTGTAGCTGAGCAAAGTGAATTAGTTAGAGACATCATCAATTTGTGTGATAGAGTCAGTGTTCAGAAAGATGTCAAAACTTAAACACCTTGAAATGAAGGATATTAAAATGATTGCTGAGAAAGCACAAAAAGTTACAAAGACACCACAATGGCACGGTTCAGCAGAGCTCAGCACTGCAAACATGATCTGGTCATAAGCATGCGTCTATATCTGCACACATTTGCATTCATATATGTGTGTGTCTGTGAGATACAATGTATACAGAAGCAATTCCTACTCTGTCCAGCATGATGACCCAGAGATCTAATCCATTTGCAAGATACAGACTCAGTTTTCTCTTGCTCTGTAAGGGCAGTATGATTAGGCTGAACTGAATTTTGTTTTAAAAACTTTGGGTTTAAGTAAACAATTATTTCTTTTTAGTAAGGTGAAATATAACTATATTGCTTTCATTATGGTATGATATTACACTAAATTGAGGTTCCTGCTGTCAGGCCAAGATTTTGATTGTGATTTAGTGCTTTATATCCTTTCAAATGGCAATTCTTTGAAATACCATTGTTCTCAAAGAGTAGACAGAGAACTGCTATGTCATCCAAGAGTCTCATTTCAAGACTTTCTCATTTCTTCCCATTTTATGTTATCTCCATTTCTTTCAATTAACAGATAGGTAGAGCTTCTGTCTTCCAAAGATTGGCTCAGAAGTTTCCTTTTCCTTTAGCACTCTGATTGAGAGTCAGAAACAGTAACTCCCAGGGCTCAAAACATACAATCAGTATGGCTTTACTTTTCTGAAGCTCAAAAGTTTTGACAAATTAAATTTATAACCAAATGGTTGCACTGCCTGTTTAATTTACTCTTGCTATACTACAGCTGCAGCTCTCACCCTCCACTGTGCTTTAACTTTATCAAGGACTTGCATCCCATAGCACATTTATGCCTGGCAAGAAAATACAAAACAAGCATGCATTTCATAATGTCTTCTCTGATTAGTTCTCTAGTTCTGTGGTCAAAGAACCATGTCTTACACAGATTAAATTTGTGCTGCTGAATTACTGTTCAGTGCTGAACATGTTGCTGAGCTATGGCACATTACTAAACAATTCATTTCCCAGCACTTCCTTTATAAATGAAATTACTTTTAAAGAAACTTTCTAAGAAGAATGAGGAAAGATACAGCTTTCACTGTTGTCCTCATAATTACCCTTGTGAGGAATTATCAAAAAAATCTGTATAGGCAATAAATTTGGAAGCAATATTTTATATTGTCACTTAAAAATATCAAACGACAAGAAATAGTGCAAATCCAGTGACCTACCTTACATTTCTGTGGGTTTGCTCGTGTTTTATCTGAGACAAGTATCTTCAGTGCTTCCCCTCTGAGTAGATTTCTTTTCTTCTTATTTGCATATCCTGTGCATGATTATGACTGCTCAGAATGTTGTAAAAACCTATGTCAGTGAAGTTTTATGATGTAATTCATTTACAAGCATCTCCTATAAATATCTCTTCATGTGGATTATTACTTTCCTTGTCAGGCTGTGTCTTTTGTCAGTCCTTAATTCACAGAAGTTTTTGAGACAGAAATGAAGCTGAAAAAATCATCTGATGAGAAATATGTTTCTCTTAGTAGCTATGAGATTTTCTTTGCTTCTCTGCTGGCAATGTTTGTGTGTGTTAGTGTTGGACTTCTTGTACTTTCTTGGTTATCAGTCCAGGAGTTGGAACGAGGTAAGTAGCCAACTTATAGCTACAGACCTTCAGGACTTCCTTGGAATTTGAAGACAGTGCTCTTACAATTGTAGTTGTTTTTTGGTTTATGGGGTTTTTTTATTTCATGATATGTTTTTAATGCTGGGGCAGGGGAAGTGGTGTTTTAGGGTTTATGTGTTTTCCTTCCCTGAAAAATGATGTGAAAAAAATAGGGGGAAAAACCAAGCACTGTAATCATGCTCTTAAAGCATATAAAATAATTTTCATGGTTTAGGCTTTGGAAAAGATCCCTAAGATTCAATCCAAGCTATAAAGCTTGGGTTATTCCACAGTATTCATCAACTAGTGAAGGTAGTATGGAAAACTGTGAAATTTTACCTTTTTCTCCATATATGAGTTTTGAATCAGAATACAAATAATCTACTGAAAGACTAATAATGTCCTAGAGTTTGTGGGGCCCATCTCTTGGAATCTATTAATTTTTATTTTAAAAATATTTTTAAGTCATTTATTGGTATGTGAGAGTTCCTGCATCAGTCAGTTGCCTGCTCCAGGTAAAGTCACTCTTAGTCTTTATTCAGTGCTCAGAATGTGATGGAAGAAGTTACTGATACTCAAAGCAAACTAAATTAAAATATCAATGTTTCATGATTTCCAAATGGCATTAAAATTCCATTAGGAATTAACGGGTTAAGAAATCATGTGTATATAAGTTAAGTGGGAGGGCCACACCTTGAGTACTGCATCCAGTTCAGGGCTCCAAAACACATGAGGGATATGGACCTACTAGAGAGAGTCTCAAAGTGATTTTTGTTGCTGAAGAAATATTCTGCTATATTGATGATTTTGCTGCTTTCATTAACCAAACCCCCATACTATTTCATTCTGATGGCTAAATTTTCATGAAGACTAAACTTTCTTAAGACTTTTGTTTAAAAACTAAAAACAACCAACCAAAACCATTATGTCAAAATATCATGTTTGTTGCTTCAGTTGCCCTTGTTTTTATTTCCAGATTTTTAAAAACTGCACCAGCTACCAACTTTCTTACCTTCTTACCAGAATGTTATCACACTCCAGTAAAATAAAAGGGCGTATTATTGAATCTAGAGACAGGCTTTTACTTAAAGACTTTGTTTTTAGAATAAAAATACTAAAAACAAATGTAAAAATATGATTATAAAATATTTTAAATTATCATTGATACATAATTTTAGAGGGTTCTAGTTATTTAGAAATATTTTTAACATATTTGCAATTATTTTAAAGACAAGCCTTCAAAGAAGCTCAAAGCATTCTGCTATTAGTAGTTGATATTAAATTGGTGTCACTATGCTATGCCTTCCATAATAAACTGTTCACGTAGTATTTACTGCTTATCTGCTGTTATGATTCAGTTAGTAAATTTATTAGAAATGCCTCTGCCCAAATTAACCTGCTAATGAGACCATATGCCAAAGTCAATAGTATGGGTTTTATCTAACAGCAAACAAGAGAGAGATAAGGGGAAGAAATAGGAAAGAGGGAATTGGAAGGAGAGAGTAAGGTGGAGACAGATTAAGTAGAAAATATCAACACTCCATGGATCCTGATGGCATCATGTTGATCTTCTTGGTGGTGAGGGTTTCTTGAAAAACACAGAATCCAGTGGATTAATGTATGTTTGGGCCAGGTGGGAATGCCCAGGTTCCTATTAGGAGGTGCCTTCAGGGAGGAGAGGACTTTGCTGGTCACAGCTTCTTTATGCAGTTTTGCCATCATGGGCAAAACTCCTCCATAACAATGTTTAAGCCATGAACTATAATATTTCAGTCCCTGACCTTTGCTTTTGTCTCAAAACTTGCTTTGATGTTAATGCCTTCAAACACAACCTAAAATACCGCTGGTACTGCAACCAGTAAGCAAAAATCATTTCCTGTCAATCAACTTTAATTCAGATATTTTCTGAGAATTTCCAGAGTGTTACATGGTGAAGAAATATTTTTTTAATGTGTGATGAATTCCTTTATGTATACCTCATGTCCTTTAGCATATTAAAGTGAAGATTGAATTTGCAGCAATGACCAGCTGTCTAATTTTTTTTATAAATTCTCCCAGAATTTCATGTATTCATTGGTGAGAAAGGTCAGGTCAAAAATAGTGTAACTATTCTGACACTTGATGTTTCCAGTGCTGTCATTGAAACAAGTGTACATATATGAAAAAGGACACAGCAAAAATACATTAAGTGTGAGGCAATAATTTATAATATTTTTTAAATCCAGAACATGCAAAATGTTCATAATTAACTATTTGCCTTCCCATTTATCTCTGTCCCTGGGTTAGACATAACTGGGCATATCATTGTATCCTTTATGCACTCACAGTGTTGCAGGAAAACAGCATCTAAAACAAATTGAAAGTAATGAGATCTAAGGGCAAATAGAATTAATAAAAATGTTATTACCATCATAGCTATTGTAAACATAAAAAAGTCTATCTTTTTCTTTGAACTCAACACTAGACAGAACATCTCTGATCACAAAGCAGTAAAAAAAATCCTAGAAATTATTGCATTGATGATCTTTCTGAAATAAAATCTAATGTAATATTTTTCATTTATTTCTATATAATTAAAACACCTTTTTTTTCATTATCTAGCTGAAGCAGATGTGAATACTCATAGCTATATGGGAACATTAAAAATAGTCTCTGGTACATCTTTCACTTCAACCTTACAAAACAGTTCCTCAGCTGATTTCAAAGTCCTTGCCTTTGATGTCGAAAAATTGGTAAGAACCTATCAGCTTGTGGTTTATTCAAGAGTACATGAATTCCTTAACATTAAGTACTGTTGATGGTTTTTTCTTTCCAAAAAAGTTATTTCAGGTACTAAACCTGGTCAGAACCCAATATATTCCTCATTTAAGAAAAATCAGTGAATCATCAAAGAAATACTTTGCTTCTGTAGTCTAGAAAAAGTTATTTAGTACTGAAACCATGATTATAGTATGAGAATGTGTCTATATTTATTATTATTATTGTTTATTTTATTAATAATATATTATTATATATTGTTATAATGTTATAATTTATTTTTTTTAAATTATTGTATTGGTTCAAGATTTCTCTTTTTCATATAGATAGAAAATATCTTCCAAGAAGGTGATCTGAAATACAAGTTTGAAAGATGTGATGTCTCCCAGTTCAAGTAGGTACAGCTTAATTTAACTTTGAAAAGAAATGTCAAACGTCCTTACTTAGATATTTCTCTCAGAAGTATTTACCTTGATTTTCAAGACATCCTTGGGAACCTCCTATGCTATGCCACTCACATCTTACATCTTCCAATGTGCTCAGTTTGACACCAGTGTGTTTTCTTGGGCAAACTTCCTTCTCAAGCTGATGTGTGTCCCTGC
Source organism: Haemorhous mexicanus (assembly GCF_027477595.1). Taxonomy (NCBI): domain Eukaryota; kingdom Metazoa; phylum Chordata; class Aves; order Passeriformes; family Fringillidae; genus Haemorhous; species Haemorhous mexicanus. Next base: position 12,079,694 of record NC_082342.1, on the reverse strand, counting down.
CTTGACCAAACCAGTAAGGCTGAGCCTTAACACCCACTCAGAAAAATTCCATATTTCAAAGAACTGCTGAATTTTTTTTTTGCCAAGGTGCTGTTTGCAGGGTTGCTGATCCTTGCCATCTGGAACAAGTTTCAGGTTAGAGATCTCCTGGCATAAGCCTGGAGGCTCAGGCACTCATATGTCCCTATGGATACTGATCCACTTAATTCACATTCCTTAGGGCATTTAACAAGTAAGGCTGTCATTTGACACCAGGAAAAGCTGCAGCCTCTGTGTCCTAAAGATTCTGTGACTCTGCTTCATTTAGTAAAGCTCATTTTCAACATTCTGGGGTGTTGGCTGTCCTACTGAAGGCCAGCGGACAAAAGTTATAGAGCCAGGTCTGTGGTGCTAATTCCATCTGCACTATTCTTAATAAGGTCCTGATTCAGCAAAACATGTGTAACACTGTCTCTCATTATTACACAGTTCCAGGATGTGTTCCCATTCTGTTCAAAGCATTCTAATCTCAATGGGAACCATGTCGTGTTGGTTGTGATTTTTCTTTTTCTTTTTTATTGTTGCTTCTTTTTCTACAGGAAATCGGAAGATGACCATGACAGATTGACATCAGAGACCAGGTAATTGTATATAACAAAGTTTACTTAAAATATAGGCAAGAGACAGGGATACTAGTAATTTAGACAGTTCTTCTGTGGACTGTGAATAGATTAAAAAAAAAAAAAAACAAAACCCAAACATTTTTAGAATTTAGACAAGGCACTCTAAAGAGGATGAAGCTCCAGGACATATTTTTTCTCTTAAACCTTCCTTTAGGATTAGATGAAAAAAAAGTGATGGTCCCTGGGACTGTTGATTTAGAAAGAAAAATGGAAGAGTAAGAAAGGTAAGAAACTATCTAGAAAGGAAAATATATAGGCTTGTGCTGAGTTTTCTTGTGTAAAACTGCTTAAACTGAGGTCTCATGTCACCACCAGTAACTCAAGTTTTAAATCAAGAGAAGTCTAATGACACACTGTGATAGGCAAGAACAAAACAGAGGGTAAAACATTGACTCTAGCAGAACTGAAAAACCCTGGGAAATGAATGGTATAATTGGCTGTCTTATAGGTGAACCCAGAAAATTAAAGTACACATTACATGAAAGCAGATCAATAGTTCTGTGCTACCACATGTTCTTGTGATATCAGTGTAAGTACATGAAGTTGATAAATATGTAGAGGAGATTGGTTTATTTGAATGACTGTTCTTGGAAAAAAACCCACAAACAAGATATTGGGATATTATCTGACCATGAATATCAGTAAGTAGTGGGAAGCAGATTTAAATTGCAGCAGTCTTTTGATTGGAATAGTGAGGACATAACCCTATTAGCTAGAAAGCAGAGTATGATCACTTTATGAAGGATTACATAACATAAAGGGAATGGACTTCATAGCAGCAGGAGTAGGCCACTTCCAAATAATGTCCTTGTGAAGGTAGATCCAGTCAGGAAATTTGATTTCTGCATAGAGAAAGGGACTGCTCTCATCAAAATTTGGGCATTGAAGATGGAGACATCTCTGAGTGGTTTGCTCAAGACTGCCTTTGCAAGTGCTGGGTTTTTAGTTTTCTCGTCTGGTCCATTCTCCTTTTATGAGGAGACCAATTATGCCAAAAAATAGCTTATTTCTTTCTATCCACCAAAATGGGAATCTAGATATCTGCACTGTAAATAACTGTGTTGACAAAGCTCATCCCACCACTGTATCTTGACACAACAATCGTAGAAATTGAAGAAAATGTTCTGGTTTTGAATGTTGGATCTTGTTTTTAATATAACAGTAAGGATCTGTCTTCACTTCTGCATCTAATAACTTTGTCTCAGACATTACTTTCTTTTCATTTAAAAAGTGTTTACCCCTTCAGGCAATCTGCTTGGCATTTCACCCTTGAAATGCTGCTGCTGAGTCACAAGGAGAGCAATAAAAGCTTTTGTTTGCTCAGCATGGCCTAGAGGTTATCAGAAACAAGCAAGAAGGAGAACTTTTCTACATATTGCAAACTACAAACTACGCTCAGCAAAATGGCAGGATTAATCACTCCTTACAAAGAGCACTGCTGAGTCAGTTGCCAGTGGGTAGTTTAAGGGTAAAAAAGTTTACACCTAAATTTAAGTAAAGGAGAAAATGTTTATCTTTGGCAAGTGTTATACTTCAACATTACCTTACTCTAGCTGCAAACATAAAATTTCATAATTGTGTCTAGAAAGGATGGAGAGAACAAACAGAAAACACTCTTGATAAAATTAATAGAAGTTAAATGCAGTTTAACCACACTTTCTAAATATCTCTGTTTTCAGCCATCGTTGTTTCCTTGTGAGAATCCAGGCAATCATACAGCAGATCTTCAAAAATGCAGAATCCACAGATTTGCTTTATAAAAGTGGTCATTTTGAATCATATTTTGTCATGTTATACAATTTTGATAATACTTCCAGGTTCACCTTCAGTATTTTAGGGCTAAAACTAAGAGACCTGTTGAACAAAGGTTGAGCTACTTTAGTTTTCCTCAAATTCAGCTCCATTGCAGCAATTGAAATGAATGTTGTCTTGGGTTTTTTTCTGACAGTGAGTGTAAGAGTAGATAAAGAAAAACAAAGTTCCTTCAAGATTCAGTCTGACCTGATGATTATGTTTCTTTATGCCATCTTTGCCAGTCAATATTTAAAAAACAGTTTGGCTTTGCCAATGGAACCAGTGTTGGAAGGAAATTCTGTCTAGATTATGTCATATAGCAGATTTTTTTCATCAGCTGAAATAACCAAATTATTTCTCTCTTTTGTATTACTAGTGTGGTTGTGATCCTCACCCTTTATTTCACCCAGATGGTAACAGTTGAGAAAATAAAAAATGAGCTGATTTTGGGTGTCATTGCAAATAACCTTAATCCTACCGAGGCTTTGAAAATTGATGTGAACAGCATACAAATCACAGGTAATATTAGAATATTAGTAAGCTTTTTGTTTGAGGGTTTTTTTTTTGTTTGTTTCAGGTTTTGTTTGTTTGTTTTTGGGGTTTTGTTTTTAATTTTAAAAATCCTTCAGAACTACAGGTAGCAGGAATGAAAGCTTTGGCTCCCAGACAGCTCCCAGACAGCAATTGGATTCTTACTTTTTCTCTTGGGCACTCTCCTCCCCCATTACATAACTTTCAGTAGCAGCTTAAAGAATTTACAACCTTTTCTACTAGAAAGTATGAGCCAGTATTGTGTGTATTCCCTAGGGAGGGAGTAAAGGGCAAAGTAATGGTTTCCCAGTGAAAACCATTCAATTTCACCTCTTATGAACCATAATATTTGTAATTTTTAGCCCTCTAATTAAAACAATTAAGCCTCAACCATGTTATTTCCTAAGTAAATACAGTTACAATTTTGTTCTGCTTAAGAATGAGAAATGGACTCAGAGTTGCAGCGAGTAAAGACTCATTTACTGAAAAATATGTCCTGTAGAAAAACTGCTCTGGGAGCAGTGCACCCAGGGAACAGGCTCCATATTCCTGTAGAGCCTAGGTGAATGGAAGTGGTGGAGAAAGGAACAGGGCTTTAAGGACTAGGTAGCTTTAAATTCTGTAAATATACAGATATTTTATGTAAGTACTAGAAAATATATCAAAATCTAAATGGAAGCCCTTCAAGATCAGTGGGAATCCTTTTTTTTACCTGAATAAATCTTCAAAACAGCCCTTCACTGAGGATGAGGTTAAAAAACAATCTGAATTCTTTGAAGCAGAAGTTGATAAGCTGACATTTGAAGACCTGCTGGAGTAACTATTAAGTAAAAACTGAGGAGTGGCAATCTGCTGTGCCATGTCTCTTAATCTATACTAAAAGCTGCATTTTTTGCTAAGTACTTTAAGTAGTCAAAGGCTAAGTTCAGAGTCTGGGCATATTTAGTTCTCTTTACTGCTTATTTATTACAAATTACAGCACAACACTGTGGAAACTGATTGCTCATTATACTTCAGAAATGCCACCAAAAAATAATTAGGAGCCTCTTAAAACATTCATCCACTGATGAACTTTGAAGTAGTCAAACTTTTACTGCTGTGGATCATTAAAATGCCTCTTTTCTCATGAGCAATCACCTGTCCATTCTACCAGAAGTGCTTCAATAAAATAATTGTAACTAATTAACAATCACAATCATCTGTGGTACTTTTGAATCATGTATATCAATATGTTCTGCTAGAGACATTCCTATTTCAGAGAGGGAGAGAGATGTCACACAAGCACAACTTGCTTGAAGTGAGTTTTCACAGTGATTAAAAGTAACTTTCTTTCTTGTAAACTATCCCAGGTCAATTTTAACTCATTCATCTCTTCTAAATACTGTTCTCTAAGACACAGGGGCTCTGCAAATCTGTATAGAATAAAAAGCCTAGAGAGAGATTTCCCAGGTGAAGACATTCTATGTGCAATACAATCAATAGGGATTGAGGATTGAAAGGGACTGCAATGGCTTTGAAACCTCAAAACCTCAACTCATTTCGGGATCTTTCTTCCTTGGGAAGAGCACGGAGTTTGAGAAAAGATTGGGAACAGGATGAGGTGAAAGGAGGGAAGCAGGACACTGACAGTGATTCAATGAGAAACAGTCACAGCTGATTTCTTTTTAATCTTTATTTCTGTCATCTAAAACTAGACACTGTGCTATAAAATAAGTTCATAATGAATTTGCTTTCTTCCAGTAGCTGCAGAAAATCCTACTACAACAACACCTTTAACCTCGTCAGGTCAGTATCTTTCTCAAAGCAGACACTAATTTTTGTTACCAATACAAGGTGGAGGAAAGCAAGACTTGATGTTCAGCTCACATAACTTACTAAAGCTGCCCTGGCTGAAGCTTGGGCTTGACTGCCAGGGTCCATTCAGTGACAATTAACTGCTTTCACCATTTCTGACTATTTGAGAAAGCAGTGAGTGATCTTTAGTCTGTACAAAATCTGTAGGAGCTTAATTAGAGCATCAAACCAAAGGTTGAGTCTCCATTAACCAGCCGAGCTGCAAGCTGAAGATTTTGCAGATTTAGGGAGGTAGATCAGCCTGGGGAGTCCTGCTCTGACATTGTGGTTATTGATTTACTAAGCAATGTTGGCAGACAGATTTTCCTTCCACTATCCCTAGAAGTTTTACTGTGATAAGACATGAAGCAGACAAACTCAGTCTCACAAACCTGCCAAAAGTCAGCCAGAGAGATAAACAATACAGTAAGTGCTTTATAGCACTAGGTGCAGGTAGTCACATAGAAACTGCATTCAAATTATCACACACAAACTCTCCAGGGCACAGGGGACCAGACCAGAAGCTAAACAACTGCCCCTATAAATACAGGAGGCAAGTACTTATTTATATTCTAATTACAGCCATAGTGATGGAAGTGTTACTGTTAGTCTGGTTACAGGCCTTCCAACGTGGATAGTCCAAAGTGTGCAAGTACTGTGTCTATTCCCAAAGATACAGTTTAAACTGCTAACACTCAGTTTTTTCCCCTATCAGTCCCTTCCTTTGGTATGCTGTCTTAATGCTCCCCTGGTCCTAAGTTCAATGTTGCTAATCACCCTCAAGCAAAATTTGGAGACTGGGGGAGGTTCCTAAGCAAAGGGGAAGGGCGTTGGGAATTGTCAGCACCCAAGGTTGGAGTGGCAACAGTATTCCTGGTGTGAATTTCTTCTCCTTTGACCTTGGGTCTGCTTGAGGTCATTTTTGTATTTTTGTTTTAATATTGTCTACTTCCTTGTTCTTTATGTTTCAGTCCAAATGTCACAATATATCCACATTTTACCATACTGGGTACATTTACACCTGCAGGATGCAGGGTTATGGCTCTGCTGACCCTAAAACATCCTTTGCCATCTCAACCTGCTACTTTAGACAGATTTTCTAGTAATTGTGCTTATATCACCACTGCTTCTATCAGTGTCCTGTGTTTTCCTTCAGGGATTTTGCTGTCAACTTGTGCATGCAATATTTGGGAACATCTGTAGTAACCACAATTTTTCAACAGTTTTCAAGATGTAGCTCTCTGATACTCTTTTCTTAGAACTGTTTTCTCCTGCATGCATCTAGGTTTTATGTCTTGGAACATTAAATTCCTTCTAAATTGGTTATCCTGTAGTAAATGTATAGACAGATATGTTGGTATAAATATATTATGTGTGTGTATCTCTTTGAAAAGCTGTGATAGTATGAATTAAGCATTTTTTTCTCTGCAGTAGCTGTGAGAACAGTCCACCTATTCACTGCTCTTCTCTCTCTCCTCCAAAGAAACTGTGTCCCTAAATTTGTAGACACAGAATGCACCGTAACCAGAACAGCCCAGTTCAGCTTAATAGTATTTGCTAAATAAGCATGTTTTGATCCAAAATTGGTGGGAAATCCTCCTGCAAGTTTGTGAACTAGGTCTTGGAAAGCAGGAATACCTAACAAAAGTTGGTGATGACCAGTGGTCAGCAGCTTCTGCCCACAAAACTGATGGGTGACAAACTATAGAGAAATCCTTTATTCCTTCAGGCCCCTCACCCTACAAACTGAGGCACAGGATCCATTGCCTGCAGTGACTTGGGGATTGTTTTCAGACAAAGACATCAACATCCTACTCACATATTTGAGTCTCAATTTAGAAAGTAGAAATAGTAAACAGGGATGCTAAAGCAAATTCATAGAGGAAAAGAACAAAGAATTTTTGGGAGCTGGAAATGCCAGGTGTATCCTCAATGAAGTGGAACTTCTGTTGGAGCAATCACACATACACATTCTATTTTTCCAGAATGTTTTGCAGTTTGCAATCACTAATACAAATCTGCTTATTTACCTAGGCATTTGTTCATATGTAAATATGTACATCCACAGTGTATATATATATATATATATATATATATATATATATATACCTGTATGTAAATAGACAGACACTAGATAGGTTTGAGTTTCCTAATTTATTTGCAGAGCAATTTTATTTGTCAGAAAATGTACATTTACCTTTTAGTACTAATGCTGAAATTGTCATAACTTTTCTTGTTTCAACAGATCCCACGAGTTCAATTACAAGTTCCTTGACCCCAACTTCAGGTCAGAACTTTTACAAGGGAAGACAAGAAAGAATTGTTCCTATTTTAGTGGGGGGAAGGTGGAAGGAGAAATCTTTTGAAGTTATTGAAACACTTGGATTTCACATAATTTTTTCTTATGTTTATTGTGACACTTGAGCTTCAGGACAAACCCACTCAAGCTGGCACTATCATATCCATACCTGGAGTGTGGGGAGCTTTTTTTTGCCTTATTGTTTTTCTTTAATATCTGCAATAATGCAGGTATAAAAGCAGATTGGCTGCTGCTTAATTCTGCGCAAGCAACCAACCCAAGAGGTGCTCCCAGAGAGCAAGAAATAGAGTTCTAACCTTGTGTTTTGTTTGTCCAGGTTTAGGACAGCTCACCACAAGCAAGCCCTCAACAACAGTGGGTGGGTAACTGTGTGTGTGGAGGAGCAGGGAGGGGGCAAGGAGCAGAATTCTAACTTTGGGTTGTGTTTGTCCAGGTTCAGGACTGCTCACCACAAACAAATTCTCAACAACAGTGGGTGAGTAACTCTGTGTGTGAAGGAGCAGGGAAGGAACAAGGAGTAGAGTTCTAACCTTAGGCTGTGTTTGTCCAGGTTCAAGACAGCTGAGGGGTTCGGAGCAGGGAGGGGGCAAGGAGTAGAATTCTAACCTTGGGTTGTGTTTGTCCAGGTTCAAGACAGCTGAGGGGTTCAGAAGCAGGGAAGGAACAAGGAGTAGAGTTCTAACCTTAGGCTGTGTTTGTCCTGGTTCAAGACAGCTGAGGGGTTCAGAAGCAGGGAGGGGGCAAGAAGTAGAATTCTAACCTTAGGTTGTGTTTGTCCAGGTTCAAGACAGCTGAGGGGTTCAGGAGCAGGGAAGGAACAAGAAGTAGAGTTCTAACCTTGTGCTGTGTTTCTCCAGGTTCAGGACAGCTCACCACAAGCAAGCCCTCAACAACAGTGGGTGAGTAACTGTGTGTGTGGAGGAGCAGGGAGGGGGCAAGTAGTAGAGTTCTAATCTTGGGTTGTATTTGTCCAGGTTCAGAACAGCTGAGGGGTTCAGGAGCAGGGAGGGGGCAAGAAGTAGAATTCTAACCTTGGGTTGTGTTTGTCCAGGTTCAGGACTACTCACCACAAACAAATTCTCAACAACAGTGGGTGAGTAACTCTGTGTGTGGAGGAGCAGGGAGGTTCCACTGAGCAATCTGAGACTGCAAAATTGCACTGCTCATGTGCAGCCTCTCCTCACAGCATTCAATCCTTGCATTCCATTCCTGAAAATTCAGGATATGCAGGTTTACCTTGGGCCAAGGAGACCTCTTCAAAGAGAAGGGACTTCTTAGACTGTACATGCTACAAAAATGCTGTGTGTGTTATGCATGTTGATGCACACACTGACACTAATAATAGCTGCTTTTTTTAAAATTCATATTATTTCTTTAATTTTATGAGGAAAACAAAATAAAATATGCAAGCTGATAGCAAAGTATGCCTTCCAATGGAAACAAAGTTGAAGATGTTTGAGTCTTTGAAAGCATTCTCCAGCCTTCTTACATGGTGAAATATATATGATTTCTACAAGTAATTTAGTGTTTTCAAGTCTTACGTGTTCACTGCCCTTATTTAATTGAATATAACACTTACAACACAATTTAGGGTAATTTGCCATTTAAAAGAGAAGTCAAAATGTTTAAGCAGGAAAAGTTAATTTCTTTCAACCCAGGAGGTGGCAGTGCTGTTTAGTTTTCTGACTTGAATAAGCTGAGAATTGATCATGTTGTGTGTAAACAATGATTTCTTGCCTGATGGGCTTGTGCAAAATCTCTTCCTGGGTTATTGGCTGGAATTTTTGCCCTGGGTCTAGAATGCACAGTTTTTTCTCTGCTCATCTGTGGAAATTCATTCACTGGCCCTGTGTCACCTCCAACACTTTACTGGAGTATGTTTGTTTGATTTTAATTTCCAGTTGGATGCAAAATGGTAAATCTTGTGGTTTTGTGACATTTGCATTGCCAGCACTGAGGGTGTTTTGTAAAGCACTTTGGAGTGCTACAATACATCCACACCAATGCCAGTCTGGGACACACAGTACAATATCATACTTAATCTGATTACAGAACTAACAGCTCTATTAAAAAAAAAAAAAAAAAAACATGAAAAAGATGAAATTTTACAGATTTTTCCTTCTTGCATCAGAAATGTTGACCTTTTTCTGTAAATATTTATTGAAGAGGAGACAAGGGACTGTGTGAATAGTTCTATATAATTTAATACAATTTTAACCATTTTCAAATCAGTAGTTCTCCAAAGCTTAGTTCAGCTGCATGTTTCTGTTCACTTTAATAGGACCTCCTTCAATTCTAAAGATATCTATGACCAAAACCCTCTAAAGACTAATAAGAGTTTGTTTGCAGTAGATGAATATTTATGATCTAGGAAAAGGTTATTAGTAAGATCTACAATTTGAAGGATCTGCCCATGTATTCTTCTAACAGATATTTGCTCTTAACTTATACATTTAATTTTTAAATCTGAAAAGAATATGTTTTCTGATAATTCTGGTGTTTAAGAATCTAAAAGCTCTTTTTTTTAGGATATGCTGGTTAAAAAATCAGATTTCTTAGCATGATCAGGTGCAACAGTGTGATGTGTTAAAGCTGAAGAAATCAATAAATCAATCAATTCTAAAGAATCAATAAATACTATTTACCTAAACCCAGAGATTATTCACTATTATTTAAACCAAAGTACAATATTCTCACATTATTTGAACATAAGAAATTGGAAAATGTCATTTATTACATTGCATAAAGTAGTTTATTTGTTTAAGGAAAAAAAAGAAAAGTAATTCACGGACATTTTCTTCCAGCCTTGCTTCAAGCTTGGCTTCAAAACATATTTCACTTCTGAGAACTCTCTCCATTCTCTGCCAAATTTATCTTTTTCATATGTGATATTTCATTCCAGACTTCTAAAAATGCAGTTTTGCAAAACACAATAGAGTGGTTGATTTGATTTGTGGTAAAGCAACCAGAGGTAAGTCAATTTTCCATTGTAGTGAGACTGCCTTACTGTTGTGCTGTAATTGCTCTCATCTTTATTATTCCAGCTGAGTGTTTGCCACCTGCTGAACTCTGTGCTGATGGTGCAACCTGCATCAGTGAAGAATTCTTTTGTGATGGAGTCTTGAACTGCCCAGATGGTTCAGATGAATCTGAAAAGAGATGTGGTAAGAATGTAAACTCCTGTAAATCTATCTTTTTACACATGCTTAACACTGTCAGTAATTTGTAAATAGTTTATGGGCAATAAACTGCACAGTGAAGTCCAAATCAATTCTATTAAACATAATAATGAGTGATTTTTGTACTATTTATCTTGCAAGAAGAAACAATGTTCTGTAAAATTCTCACTAATGAAGCATGTGCTTAATAAAGAATGAAATATTAGAGTCTTTCTGTTTTAGTATAAAGTTCTGTTTTAGTACATTTGTTGCTTACTATAGAAATATTACTAACATAAATCCTATGTAAATTACAAAATAATATACAAATTTAATACAAAGATTTGCATCAGTGATATCAAACAGTGTTCAGACCAGATGACTTATACAGGTCCCATTCAAACTCAGCCCATCTCTGATTCTACAAAATTACAGACCTGAAACCCCACTGGAGTTTAACAAAAAGAGTTTTCATCCTGCAGTGCCAGTCAGTTTGTTTAGCTTTGTCTTGTCTTCGAGTGCTGTGTCCATTTCTGGGCCACTCACAAGAAGGACATTGAGGGACTGCAGAAGGTCCAGAGAAGGGCAATGAAATTGGAGAAAAATCCTTGTGAGGAGCTGGGAGGCCTCAGTCTGGAGAAAAGGCAACTCAGGGATCAACTTCTCACTCTGTACCACCCCCTGACCGGAGGGTGGAGCCAGGTTCAGGTGGGGCTCTTCTCCCAGGTAACCAGTGACAGGACAAGAGGAAATGGCCTCAAGCTGTGCCAGGGGACATTCAGGTTGGACATCAGGAAGAATATCTTCACAGAAATGGTTGTCCAGCATTGGAATGGGCTGCCCAGGGAGGTGATGGAGTCACCATCCTTGGAGGTGTTCAAGAAATGACTGGACATGGTCTGGTAGACTAGGTGGTGATGCAGCAAAGGCTGAATTCGATGACCTTGGAGGTGTTTTCTAACCTAAGTGATTCTACTCTATGATTCCATCTGACTTCCTGGTTTCCCTAAGAAACTGTTTGCACCAAGGAGTTTGACTGCAGTGCTCCTTACCAAACTGCTCTGCAGTTTTGCTGGGGAGGCGTGTGGGTTAATGCTGCCTGCATTGCTCTCCACAGCCTCAGCTCTCAGATAAAAGTCTGTCAAGTTGTCTCTCAGATAGAACATTGCAAATGTTTTAGGAGAAATGGGAGCAATTAACTCCCTGGCTGTTTTGTTTGCTTGTTTGTTGGGCTTGTTTTTTTTTTTTTTTTTAATATAGAATTTGATGCTAGAAATCTGGAAAGCTTCTTTCCATTGTGCTGTGAGAAAAGGAAAACAGTGAGGGCAGTCTGCTTCAAGCTTTCAGAAGCAAGTGAAATGCTGGGCTCTAAAAACAAACAAGCAAGTAAAAGACCAATTATGTTTTTAAAAAATCTGAAAGCTTGATCCTGAAGATTTGTGACAGGCTGAGCCTCTCTGTCATAAGTGCAATTTTCTTCAGAAAAAAAAAAAAAGAGAATTGCGGATTATCTGCCCATTACCTACATTTCTTTCTGACTGCAATCAGCTCAGAAGGGAGACTTGGCTGAACATTTTGAGGAAAATATCCATCAGAATACTTCAGTGCTATATCCATTGAAGCACATCAAAATGTCTACTTATCATAAAAGCTGCATTTAGCTAGATCATAATAAATATTGGCTCTGAGTTGGTCCTTCTACAGCTGAGGAAATCAAAAGATCCTAAGGTTCAGCTAGATCTTAGTTCCATGGAGAGCATTAGATAACATAACCCCAAGAAGTTATTCAGCCACTCATTTTTACCATCATAGGGGGTTTTTTTGAGACAGATATTATTATCTGGGGGTATTTGTTAATTTTTTTTTTTTTTAATTTTAGGTATTGCTAAATAAGAAAAGTGTAGACCTTATATTCATAAAGTAATATTATAGATCTCATAAAATGAATGCTTTTTACTTACCATCATAGAATCACAGAATGGCCTGAGTTGGAAGGGACCTTAAAGATCATCTCATTCAGCCCTCTGCCAGTTACAGGGACACCTTACACTAGACCAGGCTGCTCAGAGCCCCATCCAACCTGGCCTTCAACACTTCCAGGGATGGGATGGACATCCGTACAGTCTCGGAGCAACCTGTTCCAGAAGCTTTTCCTAATATCTGATCTGAACCTATTCTCTGTCAGTTTGACTCCATTCCCCCTTGTCCTGTAACTCCAGGCCCTTGTAAATAGACTCTCTCCATCTCTCTTGTAGGGTCCCTTCTGACAAAGGACATAATTATGTCACCCCAAAACCTTTTTTTTCTCCAAGTTGAATAATCCCAATTCTTTCAGCCTTTCCTCATAGCAGAAGAGCTCCATCCCTCTGATCAACTTGGTGGCCACCTCTGGACTCCCTCTAGCAGGTCAATGCCCCAACTAGGTCTGAATTTACAAGTTTCACCCACATTTTATTGAAGATATTACATTCATACCTATTGTATATGACAGAATTTAATTGATATTATATATTGGTAGATACAGACAAAAGTATGTATCTTATGCACATGGCTTTTGGATGTGATTTGCACATCTCCCCAGATCTCTACCAAATAAAATTTGTGAATGTTTTCCCCTTTGTAACAGAGGATGTTATTCCTCATTTCAGCACAACTGAGGTAAAAAATTTCAGGAATGTGCATACTTAATAAATTAGTAAATAAAATAAATAAGTACAAATAATAAAAGTAAAAAAGTAAAAATAAAAGTATAAAATAAATATTAATAAGAGTAAAAATCATCACTGTCAGAAGGGAAGACAGCTGTAGTTATAGTCCAGAGAGCTGGATGATTTGCCCCTGTTCATCTTTACTGGTGTCTGGTATTTCCAAACAATTTGGTCAGTTACCACTAGTGCAGCAGTTCTGGCTCATAACCTTATAGAAGTACAGTTCTGGCTGGAGGACAAATTGTTGATCCATGTTTCTTATATTACATTGTCAGTCTTTCCTATCCAAATCTCAGAGCTTCTCTAATTTTATGTATTTAAGTTTCTTTAGCAGATTTTATAAAATCAGTGGAATGAGCGGTAAGAAGCTGGATGCACCTTTGGGATAGCTGCCAATTTTTCCACACCTTTAATGTTTCACATTTGTCCCATTCCTAGAAACTTAATATGGTCACATGAAATCTAAAGCTGTTTAGATTTTCAGAAGTTCTTCAGAGTTTCACAACGAGATTTATGACCAATTCATAAGTCACTCTACAAGTGCTCCTGCATATAAAAGGAGTTGCTGTCCTCTAAAAAACTTGGTTTGTTTTTCATCTTGATTGCTATTCCCTCTAGTATTTCTGATTTCATAATGTCAATGGTTTAAAAATATAGGATTAAAAAGTGATTTTAGTAATCTCTTTCCTGCATTAGAGAGAATTCAGTAAAATTTCAAATTCTCAGAAGAGATTCAGGCAACCGAACACCCTTTTTTTTTGTTTGTTTTATTGATTAAAATTATCTTGAAAGGTTTCTTTCTGGCTCTGCAATGCAGTGCAGTAACAAAAGGCTTCACAAAAGTACAGCTAGCAATTTCAGTGAAAGGGTCTCTAGAGAAATGTGAAGTCTGAGCAGCAGCCGCTAATAATGACTGGCATTGCTGTAAAGCAGCCACGTAGCACGTAGGGGTACAGAAAGGGAGACTGGAGGCTGATCCCAGGAGGGGTTTCTGCAGACTCTTTGCAGTTATTATGTGTCTAGACTGTCATTTTGTAATTCCTCACCTCACAGCACCACTACAGCACTGAGAGAGATTAATCAGAAAGTAATGGACTGGCCTTTGGCGGAGGAAGATCCTGTCAAGTGAAATATGTGGGCTGGATTTGACCAGTTTGGGGAGCTTCTCCCTCAAATTCAAGGCTAACAGGATGAAGCCCTCATAATGTCCCATGTATGGAACATAAGTGAATAGAAGTGGACAGCAAGATACATGTTGGGGAAAGAGTAGAAGTGGCTCCTTCAAAGGATATCTCCTGGCTCCTTAGGAGAACAACTGCAGCTTTTCTTTGGGCTCCAGGATGAGGCAAAATGTAATGACTTCCATGCCCATCCATCTTTGACCACAGCTGCTTTCTCCCTGCAAGAAGGAAGCTCTGGGAAGTTCTTTAGGGAAAAAGGACCAGTCCCTGCTGTCTTCCTGCTCATTCCTGACACATTCCTTAGCTGTACACCTAAAGACCTGTTTGAATTTACTCACTGTCTCTTAAGGAACAAATAAAAGAGAACAATAAGAAGATTAGAACAATCATAATAATAGGGGGCAGGAGCATCTCTCTTATGAGGAAAGGCTGAGGGAGCTGGGACTGTTCAGCCTCAAGAAGAGATGACTGAGAAGGGACCTCATCAGTGTCTGTGAGTGTCTGCAGGAAAGGGTCAGAGCAGGGACCAGGCTCTGCTCAGTGGTGCCCAGCAATGGGACAAGGGGCAAGAATTGATGCACGGGAAGTTCCACCTGAACATGAGGAAGAAATTCCTCACTGTTCAGTGACCAAACACTGGGACAGATCACCCAGAGAGGGTGTGGAGTGTCCCTCACTGGAAATATTCCAGAATCACCTGGACACAATCCTGTCCCATGTGCTCTGGGTTGATCCTGCTTAAGCAGGGAGGTTGGACCCACTGTAGTCCCTTCCAACCTGACCCATTCTGTGATTCTAAGAGAAATGAATGAACAAACACTTGTCATTGATTTTGTTAGAAAAGTATGCTTATCTTTTTTATTATTGTCCATACTATAAGATTCCTTTCAGATCAGGTTATGTCTTACTTGTTAACAGCACCACTTTTCATAATCTTCATTGTGTAATCTTTCATGATACAAGCTGGGTGCTTTCCTTCCTCTCACACTGATTTTCTTCTTCTCATTGTTAAGGACAGGAAATATGTGAATTAAAGTGGAGAAAAAAAGTACTTCTCTACCAATACCCAGCTCTAATGCTAATATAGAATAATAACTATCATTCATGGACCTTTTCTCTCTGTGTACTTAAAATCTTATGTGTTCTGTTTTCCTCCCAAAGATTGCAAAAGGGAATATGTTTCCATTTCAGCTCATGCATTAGGCATGTTGGCAAAGTTCATTCTGCACAGTCTGTATTTATGGTGTACAGCTGCATGAAACAAAGTTTGACTTTTATTTTGTGTTTGCTACTGTGATAGGCAGAAAGAATTTTACTCTTATTAAATGAACACACAAGGAAGCCAAATTTATTCTTTATATATAATTTCCCAGAGGAGGACTATGCTCAATAAAATTCCCATTTAATTTTCAATATGATTGGTTATTTGTAATTTGGACTGTCATTATAGGTATGGTTTCATTTCTGAAATTAATTAAAAGCTCTGTATAATTTCTGATCAGCTGCCTCAAATTGATGAACTTGTCCTTACCTCTCCAGATAATCATGTGTGGTACTGATTTTATCCTTATGTGAAAGCCCTATGATACTTTTTGAACAACTAAAGAGAAACCATTATTAGAGAGATTACTAATATAATGTTCAAGAGGAGAAGCAAAACCTTCAGCAGTTGTTCAGTGTCTGCTGAAATAAAAATCTTTACATGAATTATCATTTCCAATCTTGCTTAGGCTTAAAAATACTTTTATTTTCCTGTTTTAAAGTGAAGAACTTTCATAGAATACCAACACCAAGGGAAAAAAAAAACTATTGAAAGCCCTTTGAAAAAATAGATGATGATAAATGACGTTTACCTCAGCTGAATGAATTCAATAGCTGGCAGGAAACTTGGGAGATCCACTTATCTCTTCAAGTACTCAGTAATATATAAGGCAAGGAACCAGGAAGCTCATAAAAGCAGAGATAACAATAGTCAACCATATCCCCTTTAGCTTTTATTCCTGTGATATCAAATTGTCTCTGGTAATACAAACACAGTTTTCTGATTTAAAGTATTTGAAGATAAGAACTGGTAAGGCAAGATCTTGTTCCCTTATAAAAGTATAGAGTAAAAGGAAAGTATTGGATTAGCTAAATCCAGTTGCTGTTTTTGAATTATTTGGATTGCTTTAGACTAGTTTGGATTAGTTGGATTGTGTCTAATATAAAAATGAATTTTCTGTACTGCTTTTCCTCTCATATAGTTCTTTGAGATCAGTGATAAGAATTAGAAATGGGAATAAGTTGATAGTGTATTTTATTTTGTCTTCCTATTGTTGCTTACAAAGCAGTTCCAAGGTAATCTATGTAAATCAATACCCAGGGTAACCTACATTTTTGGCTCTGATTCTGTTTTTCAAATGCCATTCTGACAAATGTTCTTCATTATATCTTTACAGCTGCAGTTTGTGATGGAAAATTCATGTTGACTGGCTCCTCTGGGTTTTTTCACTCTATGAATTATCCAAAGCCATATAATGAGAACATTGTTTGCCAATGGATAATAGTGTAAGCCATTTTCCAATAATTTTGTACCTAACATTTTTTTGATTGAGGTGATCTTGTTTCCTGCACAACAGTCTTATGTCATTTGCTTTTATTCCCAAATACCCCAACACAGAAAACATATAACATCAGTTTCTCCTTTCTGTTTATGTGAATTTTCTTTAAAAACTTTCATGCGTGAGCTCCATAACTATATCAACAATTTTTCCACTTATAAAAACTCTTACGTACAATTTTGAGAAATCTTGTGTGTTATATACACCCAGAGGAACACAAGTGTAACTTCAAAATAAATCTCACAACTCAAAATAATTGCAAGATTTTTTTTTCCCAAAGGATTATATTAAATAGTAGTCTTCAGATAATGGCTTTATATGCTGTAATTCTTATTTAACAGAGTTTTCAAGAATTCCCTTGTCACTTAGGTGTAAGGGTTTCATATGTGAATTAAGGGTTCCTGTGTACATATGTAATTTAGAAATGTGTTTTAGAATTATATAGTTAGCATTTTACATTATAGCACCAAACGTCTGTTGAGCCTTAGGAACAAGAAGTGGAATTTTTTTTTTTTTTTAATCAAGGATATATACCTACAGACAGGGATAACTCTTTGATTTTGACTCTCTAGGTCCAGTCCTTAGGACAGGGAGAAAAAAGATAGCTACACTATATGATAAATCTCATCAAAATGTACATATCGAAAAAAATTGGATTATCACAAGTTAGACAGTCCTAAAAAATCTCTCCTATGACTGCCAATTCAGAAGTTATTGCTTTGAAAGGCAGTAATTCTTATTATGGTTTCATAATAATGGCTGTGCTTTGATTCTGAGAAGTATTAATTCAGCAGAAGATTTCAAAGGAGATTAAGAAATTGCCTTTAAAATTGCAAAAGGTTTGAGCTTCTCATTCCAAAGGCTTCTTTGAAAGTTTTAAGCTTTGATTTTGTTCAGAACTTTCATCTTTACCCTGAAATCCTAGTTTTCCTTCTGTTTAGTACATTTTTTCCTTCTCATCTTCAGTGGTACTGTTCACCAGTAATTACTGACAACACCTGGCTTTAAAACACAGGTGTGTCCCAGGAAAAGAAAACAATTTTTTCCCTTCAGAATACATCTGCCTTGTTCCTCATTTCATGGCATTGCAGAATTTGAGCCCAGTAAATAAACATGGCCCCAGTGCCCTGCTTCCTTCTGCACTGTTGGTGCTGCTCCAAGTGCTGCTATAGCTGCAAGAAGCATTGTGTTAGGTAGATATCTATATGTAGCCAGTAAAAGCATCATTTTGGAAAGAATCGTGAGCAATTGCAAATAATGAGGTAGAGGTTCTGCAGATATGTGCAATTACAGATTGAAAAATTACAAAGAACAACCATCTGAATTTATTTTCCACTTAACTGCTTTAAGAAATCAGGCAACACTGAGAGTAAAGCCCTAAGAAAATCAAAGTGGTGCTCAGATTTTGTCTTTCTTTCAGAGTTGTTTCTGTGAGAGGACTTTTGGGTTTTCCAATAACCTACATTTTTTATTATCCCTATAAAAATGTGTTAAAAGGCAACCTATAATACATCTGAGATTGGATTTTTCTTGTGCCTGCCTTTGTCTAGAAATATTTCCCCATTACCTTTAGGAAGAGCTTTTACATTTTCATGCCCTTTAACTCCAAATGAAGATCCAATCTCCTCTCTTTAAAGAGCAATATGCCCAATACTTCCCTGAAAGTTTAGCTTCCTGAAACTTCCAGATATATGTTTTACTCTTTTCTAACCAAAACTATTTCTTCCACCTGGAGAAATATAAAACTACAGCAACAAAAAATTTTAAAAGGCAAAATATCTAAGTATTTATTTCACACTATTTATCATTACTGATAAGCATCAGCAGATTGCTGTTAAAAGCTTATTTTCATTGATGCTCTGAATTCTGAAAAAAAAACCCATAGTGGTAGCTAAGCTGGTAGTATTTTAGAATTTGTACTACCATATGTGTCCAGTTGAAAGGAAATGGGAGAGCAAATTAAATATTGATCATTCATAGAGCATAACTGTAGCAAAATAAGGCCAAGAATTTTTACACTTTACTTCAAGTGACTTCTGTCATTAAACTTCGTGTGTGGTGATTTGGATTTGTAACAATTTCCCAAAGAGTCGGTTTGAGATCATCAAATCTGCATGCAAATCCTGTTTGTGTCATAAAAGACAGTGTTCTGGACTTTCAGGGGACAGATTTTGATATCTTGCTTTTCATATTGATATCTTGATACTGTTCCTCTGGGTTTGGGAAGGCTATCTGAGCAATGAGATATCTAAGAGTAACGTGTATGAAAAAAGTTGCAATTCCATGAGATGCAGAGGACAACAAAACCCAGCCAAAACCATCCAAAAAAACCCTCCTAGAACTCTAGATACTCTCATTCTAAAGTTCAGAACATTCAGTTTCTAGAATACACTTAACTCCTGTGCATAAAGGTGTGTGCACACTGTTACAAAAGGCTTATGCCCAACTCCTTTGGCAATTTTACAAGCTAAAAGTTAGACAAATAGATCACCTTGATTAATAATCTTGATTAAAATAATTTCATGTGGCTTCTGAACTTATCATTCAAACATTCAATGACTTTACTGAAGTCAAATAATAGATTTTCAATTTCGAGTTAATGTTTCTGTTGTTGCTTTAGAGTGCCTCAAGGGCTGTCCATTAAACTGAACTTCACTTCTTTTGAAACACAACCATATGCAGACGAGCTGAGTATTTTTGAAGGATTAGGACAAAACAAGGTTTTAAGAGGTAAGTTTATTTTTCAGCTAATAATACTAAAATCTAAGTGGTAAAATAAGCATTTTGAGGTATCAAAAGCTCCACATGTATGTTTAAAAGGAAGACTGGATCTGCATAAAGTTGGCCTGTTAGACATTAATCTCAACATACCTGTCTGCCTTTTCATTTGACCAGATAAAACCCTTATACATGATTAAATTTCTACTTGTTTTTTGAGATCTTATTTGAATAATCTTGATAACTTCATCAGCCTCATGGTCTCATGGGGTCCATGTTTCATTGGAAATGTATAGTCAGAAGTTTCTGTAATATCACACACAGTAACATAAAATGAAATCCTCTAAACTGAAAAGGTGGGAGAATTGCTACAAAACTTCCTGAAAATCTTTCTAGTATTTGTAAATACATTGTATTCCTCAGATCTTGAAATACTGATGATACCTTGTCTCTATATTTTACTCTGAAAACTGGGATTGTACCCATTTTTCATAAGACTCAATCTATACAGCTGAATTATCATAGATGGAAAACATATTCTGAAGATAGACCATAGGAAGATAAGTATGTCATAAAGATGTATTATTATTTATCCTTATTTTTGGAAATAGGTAGAGAATGGGAATGAAAACTGGTAAAAGACTAGCTGATATCCATATTGGTGGATATGAGAGATGGAATATGCAGAATATTTATATGTCAGCCAGCTAAATGCTTCAAGAGTTTGAAGCTATTGTAGCAGGATCACAGTAAAACAGGAAAAGCATTCCTTAAGACTCAATAAACTAATCCTCTGTGGTTTTGTGTCAACACTGGAAATTTTAATGTGCTGTGATAATTTTCTCTCTGACTGTATGGTTTTTTTATTTGTTTTCAGCTTCTCTGTCAGGGAGCAATCTTGAAAAAATTTACATTTTTTCTCATGAGGCTACAGCACAGTTTATGTCGGATTATTCAGAAAATTACAATGGCTTTAATGCCACATATACTGCATTTAATGCGAGTGAACTAAACAGTAAGTGTTCTCTGTGTGTGTGTGTGTGTGGGTGTGTGTGTGTGGGTGTGTTTGGGATTTTTTGTTTCTTTTTTATCCCAAAATTTTGGTGAATCTACACTTTCAGTTTGAGAAAATGGCAGTGGAAAGAAAATGCATTTTCTGGCCTCAGTCCAATAACTAGATACACTTTGAATAAATTCTTACTGATTTAAATATCAAATCAATTTTTTCTGTAAGGCTATTCACATGTTTGCAGGCCTGTATCTAGCAGTAGGGTGATGTCTTAAAAATTCATCTGTGTAAATAAAACCTCCATCCGATTCCTCTCAGCCAGTTTGTTCACTAAACAACACTATGAAATCATTGACCACAATGTCTTTATAAAATAAAACATTCAGAACAGTATTTAGAAACAACATTTAGGAAAATACCTGCCTCAGTAAATAGGCCTTAAGAAAAGTCTGGATGAGGTAAATCTACAGTGACAACAAAATGCAGCAATGTGATTCATGCTTGGGTAATTGGATGAGCGAAGGCTTCTTTAGTTGCTAAATTTGGAGCAGGAGGAGAGCAGGGAATGTGGCTGGGATGGGATATGCTGCAGGAAGCATCCACAGGGCCAGCAAGTTCCTGTCATGTGGAAGCCCTGCCTAACCTGCATGTCAAGCCACCACGAGCAGACACTGAACTATCATGAGAACAAAGCCATGTGGGCAAAGAAGGAGAAAATGAGAATCAAGAAAGGGGCATCCCAGGGCCGTGGAGCACAGCACCCTGCTCTAATGGTGAGCCCTTTCTGCTGGAGAAATCCAGGCCTTGGCAAAGAAAAGAGGAAAAAGAAGGATCAGAAATGAAGGTTGGTGAATGAGTGCAAGAGTATGTTGGGCTACCCTTCAAAAACAGTTTTATTAACAAGTACAAACCACACACTTATTTGAGTAATTTTGTTGCATTGCATAAAGAGGAAATTAAGTCACTGTGGGCTGGTTCACAAACATATTTAAAAATTGACATTATTCATCACTCCTTCCTGTGTAATTCTAAGAAAAAACTTGCCATCTCTGTCACCTTTTATTTACTAGAAGTTCTTATTCACAGATTATGAGAAAATCAATTGCACTTTTGAAGACGGCTTTTGTTTCTGGATACAAGATTTAGATGATGATTCAGACTGGGACAGAGTTCAGGGTCCTACCTTTCCCTTGATGAGTGGTCCTGAATTTGATCATACATTTGGCAACTTTTCAGGTAAGATCAAAAAAGTGGCTTGAAGATTAAAGGGAAAGCTTGATTTAGCTTATAGCACTGCATTATGGATTCCTCATAGTGGTATTACTAAGATGTTGTATTATTCTGCCATAAAAATGTCAGGGCTACCAGATAAAATGTTTTATCCTTCTGATTGCCATCTTGTGGAAACATACCAAAACTAATAGGAAAAAAAGAGAATAAGTAAAATTATTTAAGTGGGAGGTACTAAAAATTTCAATGCTTTTATTACACCAAAATGCCTTATTTGAGAAAGGAATTTCTATTGGGGAAAATGCTATAGGTCAAAAATCTGTATGTTTATCTTGGGGTAAAAAAAAGCATAATTGCATTACTAGGCAAATCACTTCTGTTTCATCCCTCTCTACTGCTGATATCCATCGTGGTTGTCACAAAATAATTTTGATTTAAATAAAGTTGACCTGCAGTTTACAGGGGACATCTGTGTCCTTAGTTACTGCACAGCAAACACACCTACTGTGCCAAAAACACCACAAACACTCCAGTAAGTGCTACAGTTAAATAACTCAATTGGAAGAGTGGCCATATCAAAAGTGGAATCTATTTAAAGAGACAATAATGATAGGAATTGGATTTTGAATGTATCATGAATCCTTATACCAGCATTAGCCTCCATAAGCTTTTTTCTGCTTCAACAATAAAGCCAAACAATCACTCTCTGAGCTGATTTGTCAATCCAGCTAAAACCAGATAAAATACAAACTGGATTTTGAAATGGTTATATGTATTCTATGCAAGACTTACCTAAAATTTATTCAGTGACAAATTAGTTGAAAAATTGCAAATTATTCTGAAAGAAGTTACTCCTGGGAAAAGAAAAATAGTATTCTGCACTTTATCAGATAGAAATTATTCACCCCTCTCTGAGTAAATGAACATTTTCTAAACAATCTTCAGAACACTGTTTTGTCTTCCCACTTGGCTCCTAGAATGCAGATTAGATGAAAGAATGTAAAATTTGTTTAACAAAACACTTGACAATGATTTCTATCTCTCAAAAATATTAATCCATTTTAGGTGCTCCTGTTTTCCTGTGCCAAGTCTAAGCTGACATATGCAATGTTCCTATGTGTAATGTTACCATTGTGCTGCATATTTAAATTTCTGTGACCCGTATTTTGAGTAAATTGCATCATAAATATCAAGCTATTACATTCAGTGAAACACTATTTTTGTTGTTTTTTTCTGCTACTGAAAAATAAAGGCCTTAATACACATTCAAAAATTAATCCTGAATGCTCAGAGAATTGATGAAACTAAGACAGAGAACTGACCCTTTGACTATGTGAAGAACTTTATTCTTTAAGTTAGACACCATGTGTATTTTACTGCAGGCTCTCTAAGTCAACAGAGGAAATTAAAGGCCTGATTCAGATTTCAGATTAATTTTTAGGAATTTTAGCCTCCCACATGAAAAAAATTAGATAATCTGGAAGTATAAATAACAGAATACAGTGTGTATCATTTACTTCATATAATTTTAATAATATTAATTTGAAAATTCTGTTTATATAATATTTGCATATATATGTATTAGTTAGATAGAAGAAAATACAAGATCACATCCATGATTCAAATAAAGCAATAATTTTATTTTAAAGCTGCCTAAGTTTGCATTTCTTATGACAAATCTCAGGGCTTCTATGGCCTGGGCTCCTATGATGCCCAAATTCCCAGCTGCAACAAATTATCTCAGGAAAAAGCTACAAACCCAATTTCACAAATAAAGGGGGGTTTGTTTGTTTGTTAATAATGCCTCTCCTTGCTATAAAATATTCACATAGTCATTCTGTCACCCTCTCAACACACAATCCATATTTCCCCTTTTCATTCGTGGATACAAATTATGAAAATGTTGGGAAATTCTTCTGCAAAATCACAAGCAGTGTCAAACAGGAGGACATTTTCATAAAGGCAGAAGAACTGTTGCCTTTACAGAATATAAGGCAGGATTCCCACTGACTTGGAAAGGACTAGTTTCCCATTGCTTATGTGGTTCTGAGGAGTATCCAAGAAGCTTAAAAGCTCAATTTAATATCTCATTGACTGATGAATATATCTTGGGATAATCACTCACCTTTACTGTGTCGGGAATCTTCCAAATCATGCAACACTATCTGTGCTTGATGTTATTTTAAATATAAAAAAACTCTAATTCAATAAGTAAAAAAGTAAAAAAGAAATTTCTTCTGTCCTGGCTAAAGTGTGACCATTACCTTGCAGGATTTTATATTTCAACACCCATTGGACTTGGATTCATAGAAGAGCGAGTCCGGATTCGGAGTTTGCCTTTGGTCCCTTCAGATATGTATTGTCTAAGCTTCTGGTATTGTTACATAATTCCTAAACCTGTATTTTGTTTAAGAATTTGCCCCAAGAGCTTTCTTTCATTTAAAATATTAATCCCACTCACCATGCCAGCAACGCCAACCTGGTTCTGTTTGGATTTCCACAATCAGTCTCAGCTCCAGGTCGGAAGTTTAACTCCTTCATAGCTTTGACTTTTGCAGTTTGCTATGATGTATTTTCTTTTTCACCCTGCATCCAGTATTCATTTCTATGCAGAAATGATATTAAGAATCCCCGAAATGGTTTTTGTCATGAAGCTTAACTAGGCCTCTGCACTTCCAGGTGTAATTTAAATATACAATTAATATTATTTTCATCCTTGTTTCAAATTAATCCTAATTTCATAAAACATTATGAAATAAAAAGAGTGACATTTTTTCATAGAATCTGGCTTTGTTCTAATAATACTAAAATGCTTTTCCCCCTCTAGGTATTTCATGTATGGGGATAATGCTTACCGTTTAAGAGTTAGCATAAGTGATGAGCATGGTCAGGAAAAGATAGTTTTTGAGAAAGAAGGAAACTATGGAAACAACTGGAATTATGGACAAGTAACTTTAAATGAAACATCTGATTTTAAGGTTTGTTAAGCCACTTCTTTTTTCTTTTTTCATTTATTTTAGCTAAACTGATATCAGAGATTTTTGTGAAATGAACCCAAAATTCCACTGTTCCAAAGATGATACTTAGTATAATTTAAAAATACCTGCCATCAAATAAATATTAGCATGCAAAAGATTGGAATCCCCATTTAAATTCTCCCAGTCCCTTTTCTCTACTCTGGAATTTAAAGTATTAATATTTCAGAAAACACAATCATTGTCAAGGAACAATGAATGTTATCATGAGAGCTTGCCACAAAACAAGAGTGTTCAAAGCCTATCAAAATCTGCTGTGGAATATAAAATCTCAGTAGTGAGGGTGATGTGAAGCATTTAGCAATGAGAAGATTTAAAGTTAAATTACTTCAGATTGTGAATCAGTGTTTTCACTAATTACTTACAAATTAATCCACTGAAAGTGTGTTGCAGGTGGAACAGGTTTTGACACTGCATGATTAACAACTGACTCGACTTATCTGTAAACAAAAGGAGGAGGTTTATTCCAGACAATTCCTTCAGCACCTCTCTTCTGAAAACAATTTATTTTATAGGCATTTGGGATGGTTTGCCCTGCTACAGTAGCTTTGATTGATTTCTGGCAAGCACTGCTAGAAAGATACATTTAACATCTGAGGAAATAAATGCATCTGTGACCTGGCTGAATCAGATTTCCAGGAAATCTGTGACCACATATGATCTCAAGAAGATTGTTAAACCTAACTGTAGTTCACCAATACTAACTCCTTGGTTGCAGGATTACTTTAAATTTGTGGATATTAAAGAGCAGTTAAGAACAAATGAGATTAATTTTAGCTTTTTGTGCCATTAGTTCAGGAGATGTTTGGGCTGATGAGCAATGCAGAATTGTTTTTAAAATTACATTTTAAAAATATATTTATAAAGCAAAGGTATTGAATATTTTTGAATCATGTTCATCATTTAAATGAAGAAGCTACTACATTCCTTAGAATGATCCACTCAGTTTGCATAGTGCTGTTTTGTCTCATCCCCAATGCCTTCTCCTGAGTGTAGCAGCCATGTAGATTACAGTGGAAATAAGAGCATTCAAGAAAAGACAGAATGGTACAGCCTAGGAAGCTGAAAATGGTTCATTCAATTATAAAATTCTAAATTTTTTTTTCCTGAATTCAGGTTATTTTTGATGCCTTTAAAAGGCGTGGTCCCAGTGACATTGCTGTGGATGACACTGGCCTGACGAAGGGAAAGTGTAATGAAGACAATTATGTAGAGCCAACTGTGAGGCCAACTGCTGCTACCACCCCATTAGTTCCCAGTAAGTAAATGTTTGGTGTGAAGCAATATCCTGTCCCTCAGGTGTGCCAACTTCTTCCTTCCCCTCCCCCTTGCCCTCTTCCTAACTGCTGTCTATCCAGCTCCACATTCCAGCTAGGGCATCGTGTGATTGGCAGAAGTTCAAAAGATGCTTCTCAGACCTGGGGTCATTGGCCTGTCCAAGTGTCATTGTCCCCTGAGACCCTCCCCCTCCCACCTGCTTGGGGGCTCACCTATCCTTTCCCTCCCCACTCCCTGTGGGTTTAAAAGTCATGGAGACCATGTGGTGGGGATTCTGTTGGAGCTGTTACCAAGATTCAGAGCCCTGTGACCCTGGAATAAACTCTGGATTTAACTCTCGGGCAGAATCCGCTCCCTTTCCTCTTCACTGTCACCTGAACCTTTTCCACTAGAGGTAAACTGAGTTTTTACAATGCCTGAACTTGTTCCGAGTGCCTAACTGCAACTTCCAGCCAGCCAAAGGTGTCTCTGGGGTGAAACACCACAGCTGCTGCCTTTGGTTCAGAGCGCTAGGGCCGGACAAGCCCAGGCACGTTCCACCCAGCAATATTGGGATTTTATTTCTATAAGTAAACACCAAATCACTGTTGGTTTCCTGTTGCTGTGTTTGTGTTTGAGTGGGTCAGGATTTTAAACCTCCACTTTATAAAAACCTCTCATCAGCATTATAACGTTATCTCCAGGATAACACACTAAGATCAAGCTCCTTGCCTCTCCAGACAGGTTGGAGCCAGACCCTTCCAGCTGCAGAGTATTTTCGAGGAAAGCACAGAGGTTTAAGCTTCCTCAAAATATTTCAGTTTCACAGAGCTAAACAGGAAAATCTTACAGAAAAAAAAAAAAAAACAACCAGAGAAAATACCTGTAACTATCCTTACAAATCTGGATAACTTATATAAAAGAGAGAAGAAACATTGTGTATGATGTGAAACAAGTCCGAGCACATTCAAAGCAAAAACCAATACAAATATAAATGGAGCTTTTGGAAATATCATTAAAATATCACATGGGGCTTGCTTTGTAATTTATTCTGCAAGTGGATGAAATTTTGGGAAAAAAAATCTACGGAAGGCCTATTCAGATATAGCTCCAAATCATTAAAGAAAACATTGAGCATGTTCCAGGACTGCCTTTTGTAGATTTACTGTGCCTTTCAAAGCACAGCTGGTTTCTGTCTTGACAACATAAAAAATATTAAAAATAGTCTAAATGGTTTAAAATTAAAATAATAGTAAGACTGTTCACATTGTATTCATGTTGAAACACTGTATACTATTATTATTCTCTCAAACCTGTCACCTCCAAATCTACTGTATCAGGACAGGTAAGCAAAATCCTTCTAAAAAAAAGAGTAAAGTAAAGTTTTAGAGCTCCATCATGAGACACGGGGAGGTGAAGTTCAACAAGGTGTATCTGTCAGCAAAATGAAATTTTAATAACAGTAGTAATTTCAGTCATAGTTTCTCAAAATGAGATTTGGAATTCAATAGCAGTTTTTTATTGAAGTAATTTTGTGGAGAGATGCTGATGTCTGCTCCCTCCAGCTAACCTTCAGCTGCTGTGGGTACACACACCTCTCAAGTTAGCAGCAGTCTCGTGATTAGTGGTAGAACAGCCCTGTGGTAAACAGTAGCTGAGTGCTTCTGAGGAACACCAAAGGAATATCAAACTGTAGATCTCTACCCAATGCATGGTCATAAAATTTTAGCATTCAAAAAAGGGACATGATAATATGGCCTATAACCCCTTATGAAAGAGATTAAAGAGTTCCATGGCAAAAAAGGACAGTCTAAGCTATTGCTGGGGAAAAAAATAACTTGTTTTCATAATTTTATTGGTACATGATACTAGGTGCCATTTGTAACCTGATTAAAAAAAGAGTGAGTGTTATCAATCATCTTCAAAGAAATATGAAATTACTTTGATGAATATGTACAAGCTTACTAACACTAATGATTTCACTACAAATGTCATGTCCATAAACAAGACATAAAAGAATTTGAGCTGAGTCAATTTCTTTTACTGGAATTAGAGCTTCAGTACGAGTCACTGGCATCATTCACAGTGCCACAAAAGCTCCTTGAAATGTAAAAAAGGGTATTTTTGATGGTGGCATGGGAAAGCTGGATATGCTTTTGTCTTTTGCACGAGTCTGTCACCTGACACTTTCATCTAAAACAAAGATTGTTTTCATCTTCCTGTTAATTTACAATCTATCTTTTAACACAAACAACGGTGTGGAAAAGACAGTGTACATTCCACACTTATGTCAATATAAACTGAAGTTTTAGCCAAAGCACAGAGGTGCAGGTCATATATAATTTCTAAAATGTTGAGAAAGTAATCTGTTGTGCTCAACCAAGATTGTTGGTAGTGGTCACTATTTGGTTCTCTAATAAGTAACAGCTGTATGAATAACTCCTTATGGATTTATGGTCAAAGATCACTGGAAATTTTTAAAACGTTATTTCAGGACATGAGTAAATTCAATTTCTTCTCTCATTTTTCCATGATAGACAAAGATCACTACTAATGTGCCTTATGTGTAGTCAAGAGCAGATCAGATTTCACAAGCCATAATATTCCATTAAAAAAAACCCCAATGTAATCTTTATCTGATGTCCATGGTATTTATAGAAAATAATCTTACTTGTGAGCCATATGGCGGAAACATAATATACTTATTAGTCAGGATGAGATTGTTAACAGCTCCTTTTCCTTTCTGAGCTTTTGGTTTTTCTTGCCAGGAGTGATTCAGTGATATAGAAAGTTCTAGAAAATGGCTGTTGTGAGGAAGTTCAAGTTTTTCTTGGTTTTGGTG
The DNA here is from genome assembly GCF_027477595.1 of Haemorhous mexicanus. Classification (NCBI taxonomy): domain Eukaryota; kingdom Metazoa; phylum Chordata; class Aves; order Passeriformes; family Fringillidae; genus Haemorhous; species Haemorhous mexicanus. Next base: position 12,050,816 of record NC_082342.1, on the reverse strand, counting down.
TTTTGGTTTTGGGGTTTTTTTTAGCTTTCTCCCGATTGGATTCAGTGTTCAGACTTGGACTTGTAGATTATGCAATCCCCAACCAAAGGGCTCAGAGTGTGAGATGCCATCAGACATCATGGCATGCAAATTTGAGCCATGGATTGGTGAGGAGAGAGTTAAAGTTTAGCCAAAGTCTGAGAGTTTAAAAAAAAAACCACAACAATTTTAATTCAACACAACAATTTTAATGAATAAAGCATTAAAAAAAAAAAAGGAGAAAAAAAAGAAAACAAAGAAGGAAAAGCTGTTTTGCCTTAACTAGGATTTCCTGAAGTAAGAGGAGGAGCACTGTTCATTTTTGAATAAAGTAATTGTGAAGTAATTGTGGGAAACAAAATTGGGAAAACACCAGAGTTCATTCTCATGGTTCATTTAGTCATTCTGATGGCTAAAATGAGAAGAAATAATAATTCTCAGTATCAAGGAAAGTTTTTGAACATGAAGCTGACATATTTGGGATGTAAACCACCATTGAAATTACAATTGAAACAGAATATTGAATATATAAAATACAGTTACCTGTGTACCTGTAGTGAGTGCATGTATTTGTGTGTACACATATCTACAATGTTTGCTTTTACAGAAGTTTTATTAATTTTTACCTGTAAGTGCATTACATCTTTATGACAAAGGTCTTTCCTACTAGAACAGTTTTAAGGAAAAAACAAATGCTTGGTTTAACCACTGAGAAGGTTTTTAGCTGTAAAAGGTTTTTAGCTGTAAAAGCTGTAAAAGAAGACAAAGGAACAGTTTGTGGGTTTTTGCTGAAAGTTTACTTGCTAGATGACAAAAGGAACTTTAGATTTGAGTATCTCTGCTGATGCTGCAAGAATAATTTCTCCACCAAAAGAGTACTCAGGAATTGGAAGGGCTACCTTGGGAGGTGGTGGAGTCACTGTCCCTGGAGGTGCTCAGGAAGGAGATAACTGTAGCACTCAGGGTATGGTCTGGTTGACAAGGTCCTGTTGGTCACTCAGAGGTTGGACTCAATGGTCTCAGAGGTCTTTTCCAGCTTGAGTGACTCTGTGATTCTGAGATGGATCAGATAGCAAGAAAGGCATACAAGCAAAGTGCATGAGTTGATTGTATTTGGGGGCCTCTCTTATTCTCAACATTTCCCAGCATTTTTATTACTGTGAATGAGATGTATGACTGTATCACATTCTTGTCTTCATATTTCTGTCATGGCTACAGTGTGCAGAACAATAATCATGAATATTACTTTTAGAAATTACTGTTGTTACCACAGATTAAAATATTTAGGCAGCAGGTTAATTATGTTTTTGTAATGTTTTCTTTTCCAGCTGACTGTGGAGGGCCAGTTGAACTCTGGGAGCCAAACAGTACATTCAGCTCTGCAAACTTTCCAAACAATTACCCTAATTTAGCTTCTTGTAAGTCATTCTTTTCCAAAACTTCAGGAGAAGTTTAACCATATAAAAGTAGAGATACTAAATCTGCTTTTCCAACTCAGACACTGTCAAACAAAAAAAGACCTAAGGTATATACAGTGGGATCTTTAACTGCATTCTATATGGTGCTGAGCAGAAGCTAAGGAAGCACGTGCCAGCTGACTAAAAAGGGATGAAGACAAGCATAATTCCAATGGAACAGGTCCAGAGAGGCCAATTCTATCCTGCCTCTTATGTCAAATGTCTTTATGTCAATGCAGCAGTGCATGAGGTGATGAAAGTTTCCATTTTACCATAACCTGGTGTACCTGCCACATTAATATCATCACTTCTGCCGTTAAACAGGTCAGATTTTCTAGAGACAAAGAATATGGGCATGCATTTTGTAAAGAATCCTCTCTTTATTGAATGTGTCTTAACACAGTGAGAAGAGGTTATTCTACTGATGTTACTTGATTTAGATTAAATGAGAGCTGGCATAAGTGAATGCTTCAAGGTGGTTCACTACGTCCTGTTGATGGATGAAGCAAGGAAGAGAGCTTTGTCATTGCTTCTTAATGAAATTTTAATTATTTATCCCTTCAGTTCTGGAGAGTTGTGCTGGGATGGTAATCATAGGAGTTGTCATTTTGTGTTTCTGTTCTGCTTGAGATATGGCTCACATTTCCAGGATTCATTCCACAAGTTCCCAAATGAGATTCCTGCTAGTGAGAAAGTACTTTTCATTCCATGATTTTTTTTTTTTTTTTACTTTCTTTACAAGATTTCTATAGTATCCACACTTAGATTAAATATGAGAAAGTATAGGCTAAACAGAAGAGCTATTTTAACTTGAAAGACAGGCTTCTGTGACTGACTATAAAAATTATCTTACTATCAAGTAAGACTTAAGTGGCTTGACTATTTGTCACATTGTCACTGATAGAAAAGAATGAGATTTACTACCTTGGGTAAACTCACAGCTGACATGAATGATTTAAAACACATGTGTATATGTTGTGGAAGCCTAAAAGTAGTTTTCAAAAATGTTTTAAGAATGAGAAACTATAGAATTTTGGATCATCACAGGTTTTAAATGCAAGATTTAAATTTCTTAATTTTTTGGGGTGATTATTAACAATTTAAGATAATTTTCCTCCCCAAAGCTCTTCAAAAGGAAAATGGCACAGTAAATGTAACTACTGAAAAGGTGATTTGTGTGTGTGTGTGTGTGTGTTACTATTTTCCAGGTGTGTGGTACTTGAATGCTGAAAATGGAAAAAACATCCAACTTCATTTTCAGGTTTTTGATCTGGAAAATATTTATGATGTTGTTGAAATCAGAGATGGCAGAGGACCAGATTCCTTACTTTTGGGCAAGTAGCAGCAGTGGGTACTAAAATGAATGTAATCAGACAGCTGTAGCAAACTGATGGATATAATATCATGGAAATTAAATTCCTCTCATTTCATTCACATTTTTTGGGCCTCATTTCAGAAGAAATTCAGAGAAAAAAATTGAAAAAGCATACTTTATGTGACATCAGGTTTCCAAAACATTTGCACACACTCAGCTCTTGTGAAATTAACTTCTCAGTGAATCAGACTGTTTATGTGTGTGGACAAACAGATGGAAAATCTGTTAGCTGAACCTTATTGCTCTGTGCTGATTCGTCAAATCTGATGTTGGGGTCTGACCACAGCAGTCTGAGTGAGGTTTGGGGGAGCAGCTACATCCCTGTGGTGGCAGTATTTGCTTTTGAACCCAGAACATTTTGAAATACACACAAACAAATTAGGATGAAGGTACTCATGTTTTCCTGGTGAATAGCTGTCTACACAGAGAAAGGCCCACTGCCAGATGTCTTCTCTACAACCAACCAGATGACAGTGATCCTCCGCACGGACAAGTCCTCAACTAGGAAGGGATTTCTTGCAAACTTCACCACTGGCTACCATCTCAGTAAGCATCTGAACCTTTGCATTTGAGAGGTTAAACCACTGGCCAAATGTATTACAGAAAACATGGAGAGTGCAAAGTGACTCTCAGCACTTGCTCAGCAGAAAAATGCAAATGTTAAAGAAAAAAAGGCTGGTTACTCATCTGTACTTTATATTTCCTGACAGGAAAAGTGATGGGTTTATTTCTTAGTGTAATTGGAGCAATGTCTAGATCATGTGCAACTCTGTGATATTATGTGGGAAATTGACTCATTATTTTGACCAAAATCTTTTTAGATGTTAAGAGGGCAAATACTAACTATTCCCTATTAAAGAAAAAAAAAAAGGCAAAACCAAAAAAAAAAAAAAAAAAAACCACCAAAAGAGGAAACCCAACCCAAAAGAAAACCAGGAAAAAGCATCACTTTTCAAATAATTTCATTGTGCCAATAAAGTGTGTTTAAATGCATTTGTAAAATATTTACTACTGATAACATGCACTAGAAGAGAAAACTGAACGTGGTAACTCTGATCAATATTTGTACTATGGTCCCTCTTGCATCTTTAAAATTTTGGTCTTCAGTGTGTGAATAATCTGAGAAGAACTAGTGTCTTAAATATTTGGACAGCAGTGCTTCTGGTTCCAGCCAGATCCCTTCTGAAAGGCTTTTGATTTTCTTGGGGACTGCAATTAGACTTGTCACTCATAATTCAGCAATCAACTCACCAAAATATGCAGAATGAAGCATAATGCAAATTACATGGAACAGTAATATGCTTAGCAGGACAAATAATTATACAAATTCTAGGCTACATCTTGACTGAATTAATTAGAGGCTTTGTATTACTTCTGTGGAAGTCTGACAGGAGAAAAACAGAGAAAGAAGAAGCAGTATTTATTGAGAGATGTGTGAAGTACCATGCACTTACCTGAACAGAAAGTCAACAAGGATCTAGGCTCTTTTTCTTACTTAAACTCTCAGAAATGGCAAGTTTCTCCCAGCTTGTTTAGCCAGTGGCAGATTTTTCATGGATTCAGAGTAGCAACAATAATATTACTTTTATTAATATTTTTAAAATCTTAACCTTTGGTCTAGATTTATAAAATTAACTCTGTTTAATCCCACTGTGCAAGACTGAGATGTTAGTTTAAAGACTGAGATGTTAGTTTAAATGTCCATATCACAGTTTTGCTACTTCTTGTTCTGCCTTCTCAATCACATTTGTTCGGTCCAACAACTCTCTGCCTTTTCTTTTTTAGCTGGTTCAGCATCTTCACTGGGCCAGCCTGGCCCATACTTTGTAAAATGAAAATTAAGCTTAGCAAGGCAGAATTCTCAGAGTTGCTACTGCCAGTTCTGGTTAAATATATTTTAAATGTTCCATTTGCAAAAGAATTATGCTTATTCATGATCTTTGCAGCCAAAGGAGAGAGACTAATATCATTAGTATGCAGGTTTAAGGACAAAAGGATTGTCAGTAAATAAATTAACTTTAAAAGAAAATCAGATTTTCTTTGTGTTATATTTTTTCTATGAAATATTGGTTTTTGGCAGGAAGAAATATAATAAAAACACTTTCAATTGAGAACTAAGTTCTGTCTAGTATCTGTCATTAGTTATGGACATTGAATGTGTGAAAATCATGTTTAAGCTTTTCATAAACCATATTCTCCTGCTTTCATTTGGTACAAACCATGCTGATTGCTGAATGAATCTTTTTATAAGAATATTAAAAATTCAGAAGTAAAGCAATTATCTTGCTTTAAGTAAGATTTCCAGATAATTAAATATTTCTGTCAGTATGTCCAGGAAGGTAAAGTAAACAATGTTTAAATTTCAATTTATGCCTGTATATTTCCTGTAATACAAATGAAGCCATTGAAAATACACCTTGGCCGCAGAAAGAGTTATAACTTTACATTTACTCTTTCCCTCATTTGCTTTTATTGTATAACTGATTCTGAAGTAGCTTAATCCTACTTTTATAAACACTTTCCTCATTCATTCAATTTACTTTTATTTCTCCCACCTTTCCCAACAAATACATTTCAGAGGGAGACTCTCAGCTCTCATTGCCTCTTTGCTCAAATGCTTGATTTGACAGAGCTTAAAGTCTCTAAAATTTGTGAGAGTGCTGAATATTTGAAAATTGAAATCATTAGTCACTTTTGACAGGATTTAACTTTTCACTCCCAGGTTTCAGTTGCAATGGAAGAACACTACTAACTGAGCAACACTAATTAGAGCAGAAAGTATAAGGCAGAGCACCACAGATTTTATTCTTAATTATCTTCTATTTATCTGAAAATTATCTTTATTTTGAAAGTGAGGTGGATGGAAATGGAAAGAAAAGGAAATCAAAGGCTCTTCATACTACCTACACAGTTTTCTACAGGTGAACTGTAAGATCTTCTGTGAACATCAACCTTCCTCACTACTACAGATTAATTTTCCTCTCTTGTTTCCCTTCAGGGCCTTGCACAGTTGATGAGCATCAGTGTGGTAGTGGGAAATGCATCCCATTGCACAACCTGTGTGACAACGTACCTCAGTGTGAAGATGGCTCTGACGAAGCAAAATGCAGTAAGGTTTCCTTCATACAAAGAAATCATAGAATAATTTATGTTGGGAAAGATTATTAAGATCATCAAGTCCAGCCATTAATCCAGCACTGCTAAGTTCACTGATAAGCCATGTCCCTCAGTGCTACATCTCCACATCTTTTAAATCCTTCCAAGGTTGGTGACTCCACCACTTCACAGGTTGACATGCTTAGCAGCCCTTTTGGTGAAGATATTTTTCCTAGTATCGAGCCCAGGCCATGCATATTTGTCAGGAATTGCCTAGGAAAACAGCCACAGAAGCTCAGCTGATGTAGACCACTGCAAATGCACACAGGCCATGCCAGTTTGCACAGCAGTACCTCGCTGAGTTTGTCAGGGCCAGCAAAACAGTCACTCTTCTGAGATAGTGTATGGAATCTGCTGAAGAACTCTGGAAAAGGTAGGAAGCTTCTCTGTGCTGAACAACTGTAGTTGTTTATAATGGCTTCAAAAGTAAGTGAAAACTCAACATATGCTTTTCTTCTGTATTCATTTTGTATTTCCAAATTATACTGGATTTTGCTGTAATTAATTAAGAGTTTCACAGCAGTAAAAATTCTGCAGTGCAGGGTAGAGGATAAACATGTTCTTGGTGGAAATTCCCAAATAGTTTTGTGGGTGTGAAGCCAAACTATTAACACACAGCACCCTCCAGCCCACCTGGACTCCATGGGGTGAATGGATGGAACAGTTTCAAAAGCAGCATCCATTGTTCACTGCTATTCCTTACTTCTCTGGTAAAGTGGTTCTTTCCAAAATGCATGTGTACACTATATTAATTCATTTTACACAGCAGGGAAATAAGATTCTTTAAAACAATAATTTAAATATAGGACTAATGGTAAAGTCATGTTTGGCCTAGCACTGCAGTTAAACTGTTCTTTCTGACAATCTACTTTGGAGGAGGATTTAAAAGTGGTCTTTAAGCTTAGCACAATTCCTTTGTTTTAAAGAGCTCTGCTAGGGATCAGATATGTTTAGATGTGTGCTGACAGTCAGCTGCTGATTTCAACATTTTTTTACATGCATATATATAAAAATATACATGGCATATGTAAATACATGTGGATAGATAGATAGATAGATAGATAGATAGATAGATAGATAGATAGATAGATAGATGGATGGATGGATGTCTGAAGACACAGATTCACTCCTCAAATTAGTGCCATTGGCTATTTTGTGGCAAACATATGCTTCCTTTAAAATGCTTAGAATACAATTCTCTTCAGTTTCTTCTTAACCAAAGAAAACTTGAATTTATTTTTCCAGTCATTGCTGAAGAAGATCTGAACAAGAAAACCATCACCTACATTAACATGACGTACATTTTCCCAAAGATTTATTTTGCCACTGATTGTCTATTACTTCATAACAAATTACCTCACATGAAAAGCCTGGGAGATTTGTTTCCAAAAAACCATTTAATCCAAACTTTGGCTAAATCGATCTGTTTCTTAAAAGAAAATGAAAATTCAATTAGAAGCTCTCACACTGAGTCTTCAAGTGTCCAAAAACCTTGCTCATTTTCCTGAAACCAATTTCAATGACTTATCAGAAGTGGCAACTTGAACTAGACAAACTGTCTTTTCAAATCTTCCAACTTCTGAAACTTCCAGGGACTGCAAAGAAATGCCAAAATTCTAAAATATATGATATCTGAATTAAGCAATTGTTGGATCATCAATGACTTTATTATTCCTTACCAATAATGTATTTGGAGAAGAACAGGGATCTGATGAGGAGAAAAGAAAAGGACTTAGAGTTGAAATTCTCTCAAGAAAAGAGGTGTCAAAAGTAATTTGGAGAAACCTTTCAGTGCATACAATTCCAAGATGTTTAAGAAGCTCAAAAATTTAATTTAATTTAATCTAAAATTTACCAGCAATTAATTAAATCACCTCTTTCATTCATGAACTCCAAGGTTCACAGAGGCATTTCTAAAAATCTAAATGTTTTATTTACTATGGTGGATACTTTATGTGAAAGCATTTTGGTGGAAAAAGATTTTTTTGCACAAGTAAGATTTTTAAAAAAATATATTTTGGAAAACAATGAATGTCAGTGCATTGAATGCTTTTCCCTGCTTCACAGTGGCAACACATGTAACCTGTCTGAAATGCAGCTGGAGCTGCTAAGACATGTATGAGACTCTGTTGAAATTCTTATCTATAAATCTAAGATTATATAATAAAATTCTTTTTTTACATACATGTGTATACATGAGATTCTGTTGGCCATATAGTCCAGCTTCCTTAGTCACTATGCCAATAGCATAAGACTTTTTACCAAAAAGTTAATGAGTTTCTGAATTCTTGTTCTGAATATTTTATTTTGGGAAAAGCTTTTATAGAAGGACTGTTTTTCAGTGAGCTTTAATTATTAGTATGAGTGTTTTAACCAAAACTGCAACAAAACAGTAGCAATTGGAACTGGAAATCTTTTTTTTTTTTTTTTTTGTCAACAAGCATTTTAACCTTATTTCCAGTCAGTATTACGGAGCATCATGGAACTAAGGCTTCACTCATTATATGGAAATTATATAATGCTGACTAAGAAAAAATGCATTGTTTAGAGTTAATGGAAAATGTACTGTTTATTGTCTATTTCTGAGACATTTGCAAAATACAAATTTTGGCAGAAATATAGGAAATAACAATAGCATTTCCTTCCTGTGGGAGCTCAACATCCTGGAGATGCTGGGTTTATTACCTCCATAATGCATTTTAAGTTTTTTTGTGTTCTTCATTGGCAATAATAAATCTCTTTATATCACATTTCTGTTTGCTTGGGACGGGGGAGGAAAGTGGTTTGCCACCTATCTAAAATGCTTGTGCCCATTCTGTTCTCCAGTGAGATTACTCAGTGGCTCTCTGAGCACCGAAGGGCTGGTACAGGCCAGGGTCGGGAGGACGTGGCACCTGGCATGTGCAGATGATTGGAGTGGAGAGATTGCAAGCAGTGTTTGCCAGCTGCTGGGGTTGGGGTGAGTGATAAATATTCATTGTCCTTTGTGACTTGTTTGCAGATTTGTTGAGTGTATATTGGCATTTTCCTCCTGATTTCACTGGTGTACTCTCCAAAAAAATGGCAAATGTATCTGTCTCTGTCAAGTGGAGTGCTTGGTGTGCCAGCAAATTTGAGAATGTGGCAAACCCTGTCTTGATGACATTCAGCACAGGATTGATGACTCTGAACATGGCAGGTTGGGCATGAAGATACATACTGGAGAACATTGGGAAAGCGTTATGGATGCATCACCCTTTTATCACTTTATGTCATCATTTCCATCTTCGCTTTCATAAGCATGGCTCAAGAGTAAAGCTGGAGCAAACAGCAGCCTTGGCTGCTCTGCTTTTGTAGTGCTGCTGATCATTCCAAGCAGAGATCATCGCTTGGATATTCTGCTAGAATAGAATGGAATTCTAGAATTCTGCTAGGTAGAATGGAATTTTGAGGTAGACTCAGAGCAGGGATGGAGTAGGGAAGTATATGGCAGTAAAATAGATTTCGCTTTAGTCCCTATTCAGAAGAATTTTCAGGGGAAACATGGGGATTGTTGAGTGCAGGGTGTTGCATTTTTCAATCTGTGGTAAAATTTATGGCCTAAATTTTGGCCTTACTTACATCATGTGCTACTCCACTTCCATCCATGAAATAATAATTAGTTTTCCTGCAGTGCTGAACCTTTTAGGGAATGTCACTCACCCAACTAATAATCAAACTAAATTCTGAGCTTGCAATTCATTATTTTGGTCTGTGACCAAAGAAAGATGCTTACAAATCCCCTTCTGATAAATGAATTGCAGAAATCACAGAGTTAGAATGACTTAGAAAAATATCCAAGTGTTATTTCAGAAATGCTTCTAATTGGATGAATGTCTGCTGGCTTTTTGAATTTTTTACTTTTTTCCTTTGGGTGAGTACTGAGTTTACATAAAAATCAGGTAGCTACATGCAGAAATCCTGTCTGTAATTTATGTATGCATACATGTAAGAACACACAAGCTATGTTTAAATGTGCTTCTGGTCAAATACCTTGTTTCTTAGAGTGGCCAGTGGCCTTTTCCTCTGATTCTTTCTGCCCCTGCCCTGCCTCCTTTCCCTTCTGGACAGAAGTAATTTTGTGGTCTACTGATTTAATTGACATATTTGATAAGCTTCAATAAGCTTTACCTTCCATGGTATTCTAACTTTTAAATATTAATTAATGCTTTTTTTCCCATAACATTCTGCAGCAATATTTTTCAGTGTGTCTCTATAAACTACTCAGGTGCACTTGCTCAAAGAGCTCCTATCAAGCTTCCTAGTTATTTTTTATAATTCCATTTCTCAGTTTATTACATACTCCCATTGTCTAGAAAAGATATTTCTAAACCTAACTTGTATCACATTTTTGTAACCTGGGTGCTACTGCAATTACAGCAAAGGACAAAATTCTCATATGGGTGTGCCTATATTTATGTATGTATTAATATATGAATATATATATATATATATATGTCTGTGTGTGTGTGTGTAACTTCTGTGAGCATCACACTATTCTGCTTTCCTTGAATCCACCTGTAGCAGCGTATTTCTTAATAAGCATCACCATATTTGTTACTAAATGGATGTTTGCAATAGCAGGTCCTGAGTAGGCTGTAGCTCATGCTCCTACACTGAATTACAACCTAGAATCATGTTTTATTAGAAAGACAGGCTAAAGTTCATCTAGGACAATTTAGTTTTACTATTAATTGCTTCTACATTTGCTAGTCTAACTTTCTGTTTAATTTATAAAAAGGACTGAGCTGATAGGAGTCCTGTATCATATCCTGATTATTTATGTACCTGGGCTACAAAGTGCAGTGTTCCTCACAGGTTCCAGTAAATCTCAGTGTGAATCCTTTTGTCTCCATTTTACAAATATGTGACTGTTGCATTTGTGATTTGTACCAAACAAGAAGCCAGTCTGGGGACATGCTCATTGTGCATCTACAAAATACACCTTAGGCAAATAATTGACAAATCTTCTTCATGAATCTGGGCTGCAAGAGGAGCAAATTGATGCTCTGGAGAAACCTGAAAGTAATCCTTTGCTCAGCTTGCACTTGTGGCTGTGTGCATCTGACAGCACTGCTAAAATCTGTTGTCAGCATCTTATTTCCTGGAACCAAGAAAAATCACACACTGAGCTTTTCACCATTGCATTGGGCAGATGCACAACAATCCTGTTTCCCTGGGACCAGAGCCAGCTGGGTCTTTGCTAAATTGTACCCAGGAATGGGGGTAGACCTGACAATTTTATCACACTTAAAAGTCCAACAAGAGTGAGAGTTTTTAGGCTTTGCTCTGCAACCTTTCATTCTATTTTCCTCATGAACTTGCAACATTCTTCAGGAGGAAATTAGTTCCTGGGAATACTTTGCCGGTCTCAGCAAAGTTCTTCATTATAGAGTTTGACTCTGCCTGCCTGGCTTGGCACTTCACTGCTCTCTCAGACTGTCTAAAAGCCCTTCCAGGCTGAGAAATGCAGCAGTAGTGACTTTTCCAGCAGGTGGATCATACAACTCTCCTGGTAGCTCAGCAGGGTTGTTGAACACCTCTTTACTTCACAGACAGCAGATTTGCAGGCAGATTCTAGACTTCATCCTGCCAGGAGAGTGAGATTTGCTGCACTTGAAGAGAAGGAACAGTGCAGGTGCTCCCTGTGCATTAAACCTGCAGGTGCTCCTTGTGTATGAAACAAATGTTCCCTTCTTGCTCCTGAGATGCTTAAGGTTAAAGAGCCAAATGGGAGGTTGTCATCCCCCCCAAAATTATTCAGTCTAACCACAGCTATCTTTATTCCCCATGCTTCCTCAAGGGAAAGCAAATATGTTTCATAGACATGTGTTCCAAACTGTCATTTGAAGTATCACGAAGTGCATGATGCAAAATAGACTATAAAGTAAATCTGGATAGGGGTTCTAAATGTCAAAACAATTTGTCTTACCAATAGTACAAAGAATTCTTACTTCAAAAAGCCATTGCTACCAAAAAAAAAAAAAAAAAAAAGTTAGTCGAAGAATAGACTAATTGATTCCTTTAAATTGACTACATGACCTTTAAAGGGGCCATCCAGCCCACACTGTTCTGTGATTCTGTGACTCTATGAATACACCCCACTCGTGATCAATAGCAAACATGACACTATTGACTTATTTCACAGCCACTCTGATTTCAACAGATCTATGAGGTGAAAATTAATTTTTTTTTACTCCATTAGATTCTTCATTATACAAAATATAATTTCATTTATTTCCTAGGCAATATAGTATAACTGCACCCCTGAAAAAAGCAAGACTGTGATACCCCAAGGTTCAGCTTTTACTGCCCTGTGTGGCATACTAAGTTCTAGCTCCATATATTTAAGAACTGGTATTTCAAGCCCTTCATTGTGGCCCAGAAAAACCAAACTAAATATTTACTGCTGTCAAAAGAATTACCTGATATGCCTTTCAATATTAATGTAGCATTAGAAATCTTAGACTAAGATGTAAGACTGGAAGTAAGAGACTCACATTTTAATCCAAATAAGTTACAAGCCCCAAAAATCCCCTGCTAAAGGGTCATTATTTGAGGAGAAGAAAAAAAAAGATTTAAAAGTTGGTGTTTATTCTATCACCATAATCATTTCTCAGATATTGCTCCACCGGTGGAATAGGGTATATATCTAAAAACATATATGTCTTTTTGTCCCAGGGATGCAAATATGTCATCAGCTGTATTATTCACTGGAGATGGCCCATTTGTCACCATCACCAAAGGAGGTAACCACAGCCTAATTTTTACAAAAAGGTGGGTACAGTGAGGTTTCTTCCTCATATAAATGATGTCTTTAAATGATGTGGTGATTATTTATGCGCTAATATATAGCTCAAATCCTAATTTACATCTCTATCCATTTACTGTGGAAATTATATGCTCTTTTATGAAAATATTTCTTATCTAGAAATCTCTACAGTATGAGTATATAATATAGTAGAATTAAGACTGCCTATATATAATAGAGAAGAATTAGGATGAAGCGGCATTCACCCATAGTTATAGAGTAGTTGTCAAGTAGGTTCTCTCTGTAATCAGCAGAGAAAAATAAGCTCTCCAAAATGTGATCCATCAAGGCATCTCTGTAAATATGATGAGTCACACTCTATCAGTCCTTTAACTTTATTGATATAGACTTTGGACACATTGAGGATTGCTAATTTAAGCCATCCACAGACAGGAATCTATATTTAAACAAACTATTCCCACTCAAAAAATGACTTCTGGATTTGTCTCCACCTTTACAAGTGAATCATTAGATGACATGATCCTCAGAATACATTTCATTCTATTCTAACCTTTCTCATTCAAAATAACTGCTGAAGGGATTCTGAAGGGACTAGAAACTGATAATTTCTTGTAGATTAAATGAAAATGTGATATTAGCCCAGGATTACATCCTCAGGAAATGGTGGGATTTACAACACAACTCCCAAGCAGAAAGGCTTGCCATCATCAGTTTAAAGAATTGTAATGACTTCAATTACTGTTTTCTGTCTATAAGAGGCTTTACTGTATAATTTTTTCTGGATTTCTACCAGAACACTGAGCCAGAAAATTACTGTCTAATTGCTAAAATGTTGAAACCATGTTGAGGACAGCAAGAGTCCATGTTCTTTCAGTTTCCCTTAATAAACATACCACAGTGACAAAGCAAGAGACATGTCTTAATTTTCTATGATCTATTATTTTGTCTACACAAAAAAAACCCTAAAAGTTATACATTTCATGTTCTAATTATACTCTGTTAACCCCATTTATCATTCTCATGGGTGGTGAAAGTACCTTAAACTAATGGAATATCAATGGAGACTATTTTTCCTTTTTTCTTGAGTGAATGTCTAAACCAGCATTGCCACAGGACATCTTGAAGAGCAGTAATAATTTAAAGATGTATTCTGTTAATACCTATTAAACACTAGAAGTGATTAAAGCAGGAGGAAATGGAATAAGTTCATTTATCTTAGTTGTATTTCTGTTGCAGAAATAGGTGTCTTCTCCCATGTTTCATCTGGACAGCTGATAGGAATCTTTTTGCAGGGTGACGCTATTGCAGATTCACACATGGGTTTTCTACATATAATGAATGCTAGAAAGATCACACAGATTTGATAATTTAAGCAACTGAATTCATTAACTGGTAATCCAATTATAAAATGCATTTCTCACATTGCCTTTTTTTTTTTTACTCAAGTGCATCCACCATTAGAACAAAGGAGGGTGCATATAATAATAGGGCTTGAAATCTGCAGTGACAGAGACAGCAAAAGAATTCTCTGGTGCCCTCAGGTAATGTGATTTTTGGCAGTATAGCTTTGTAAGAGCCCCAGATCCTGCCTTTAGATACATGTGAGCAGATTCCACAGGGACTAATTGGTTTTGCCAGTACAAAGTGGAGATCATGCTCACAGATATCCTAACCACTCCAGATTTCTGCCTGGCATGCTGCTTGACAGCTGACACTCAGAGAGGCACAGAGGAGGGTGTTCAGCACATGCCTCTGGCGCATTTTGGCCACTCCTGTGCAGACCAAGAGGCAGCTGAGAACTGTTGGGCTGAAGTGCAGGCAAGGAAATGCTCCTCCTGCTGGGAGCTAGCTCCACAAAGAAGAACAAGCAGAGGGAAATGCAGCAATTTCTGCTGAAGCAACCAACCAGTAGGTACTTGTGGCGGGTCAGGCAACTCCCTTTGCACTGAAAATGTAAAATTATAGGGACAAATCTGACACTTTGGTTGTTAGTTCAGGTAGTTTATGCATCTACCTATGAGAAAGCATAGAATTAGATAAAAGACCCACTGACTCTCCCATTGAAAGCGTAGGAGGGCAACATGGAAAAGAGTATTTAGTTGCTATGAAGTTGATGCAGAAGGTGGTTTTGGTTTCTTGCATTTTTGGTTTCTTAATATTTGTCTGGTTATGGATTTGGATACAGAACATGTATGTCACAGAAAACGGTTTTCACTTTTTAAATTACAGCTTTAAAATTACATACCTACCTTGAAGTGGAAAATGGCAATGTGGGACCATTCAGGGCCAGAGGAATATCTCATTTGCACCCCACTATAGTGAAGGTTTAACTGGGAGGTGGTGGGTGGTTCCCACTTCATTTCATGTCCCTCTGTGCCATTGGGAAATTACTGGGTCACATGTCACTCACAGCAGATAGCAAACTTTAGAGCAAGCACAGTGAGGGATACATCATTCCCTATCATGTTTAAAGTATCCTTCACCTACTCTATTTACAAATGGAATGTGGAAATGCTCTTGAAACAAACCATTGGCAGAGCTTGGCTTTTGATCTTCCCCTCATTCTCATTTCTGTGTGTATCAGATTTGAATTGCTAGCACGCACGCTGTCCCAAGTGTTTCAGAGTCATTACAGACTATGAACATAATATTAAAACCTCTGGGTATCAGAAATGCTTGAGCAGTTTTGATCTATGGTCTTGTGCTCTTCAGACTCTGGCTTTATATATTTGCTAAATAATTTCTAACCTAACATATGCAACTACAAATTTTACAGTAGCATTATTTTCTTAGTAAAATGATACAGGGATATAAAACTAACCTCTTAAATTCTTTGGCCACACTGATCTCTAGTGGTAAGGTATTGAAAACATCTCAAAAGGTAGGAAATATACCATAGGCAGCTATAACTTTATTGCAGATCTGTCTCAGGCAGATGAACCATTTCTCTAAAAGACAAGATGAGTCTACTTTTATTTCCAGAATATAAATGAATTCAGTGCCCACTGAAGAGGAATATGTACATTTAAAGTTGTAGAACATATAGTGTTGTATACTTATAATTAAAACATAGTTTAAACATATAGCATTAGTTATTATGCTTAACAGGCTGATACTGCTAAGTGAATATACTTTCATATATATGATTGTATAAATTTCTCTGTGTGTGCATGTATTTATATTTGACAGTCAGAGTTATCTGGTGTGCAGATACTTGTGATTTAATTGCATTTTCATTCTAGAGAACACTGTTGGGACAACCTGGTGGTTCATCTGCAGTGTAACATTCAGTGTAAGTACACAGAATCCAGGAATATTTCACAGGGAGATCAAATTGTTCAGACCATAAAGCCAAATGTTTATGGCTGAAATGGAAAGGTTAGGGAATGGACTATAGAAGCTATACTCATAAATGATATAAACAGAGGAAAATTTAGTCTTCACTTGATTTCAGTGTTAAGTGTACACTAGAGAGAGATCTGTAGTGAAAATATCTATAAAATAAATGTATAAAAATTCCAGAAGATCTGAGGAAAGAAAATATCTAAATCCAACTTAGACAGTTGCATCTTGATTTCAGCTATAAAAACCCAAACTTTTTCCCATGGTATTTTTGAATAGCAGTTCAGATTCTACAAAGCCTTGTTTTTCCCTAGAAAATGGACTAGTCTAAAAAAATGTTACATCCCTTCAATTTTTTTTTATTTGATTTTATTTTGCTTTATCTTAGCTTGTGGAAAACACCTGGTAACTGAGAACAATGGAACAAGAATTGTAGGTGGAAATGATGCCAGAAGAGAGGCTTGGCCCTGGATAGTTTCACTCCATTTTAATTTCCAACCCGTTTGTGGAGCTTCCCTTGTCAGTGACGAGTGGCTGGTGACAGCAGCACACTGTGTCTATGGGTAAAGTTCTCTTATGTGCAAATTCACTAAGGAGGCATCAGATTGTGAACAAATTGTGACACTGATATGAAAAATTAACAACTAACTACTGGTTTAATTACTGTGCTTTGAATCACTTGTAGGCTCAGCTGAAAGCTCCTTTACTTCCTGGTAAATCCTCAGTCCTTACTTTAATGCAGAGAATTGTGGAAACCAAGCAGCATTTCCTGAACAAAAAGGAAGTGCACTTTAAATGCATGGTATTAATACTGAGCATTGGTACTTAATCCATAATTATTGTGGGCCTCCATAAATTAGGTGAATCCCTCTACCAGTGGTATAAAAGGTGACATCATATCCCACAAATTAAACCCAGCATTCCTCCTACATATTATCCTGGATTGATCAAGATTTACTGTGCCTCACTGGAATGACTCTTGATTTATGTGCATTGATTAGGCAATAGTGGATATCCTGTCTGTGGTGAAATTTGTACCATTCGAAGTGATGCACCCTGAAATATTTTGTAGGATTTGCTTTCATAATATCTGCAATAAATACAGATGTTGTAAAAGACATATAGAAACTAGAATGGCAAAATAAAAAAATTAGAGCAGAGCTTTCACTACAAACAGCTAAATGGTAAGGCAGTGGAGACTATGCCAAAATCCTAACTCTGACTCATGGCATGACAAACACTACATTACACACAAAGGCACTAAAATGAAAAGGATTAAATCCTCTTAGTTTCCACACAGTAAATACACGATTGTCTCCTACTTCCTCTTCACTTGAATCACCTTATTATTTTCAACTAAATCAAATTTTATCATCTTGCCTTTGCTAGAATTTTCCTAAATTGAAGCATGCAGTTTCACACCTTTTAAACATTTAACTTGGACACTCGTAGTTTAGAACAAAAGAACATCTTGATGTCAAACCATTGAACAGAAACCAATTCAGTCCAATAATCAGGCTGAAAATGTACTTTTTAAACCATAAAGTGATTGATTAAAAATCAGAAAATATTTAAGTTCTCTGATGAACACAGCCTCAAACCAGCAGATTATGCCATATTTTGTTTTAGCATATCCTCTTTGACTGAGATTAAAAACTGAGGGACTAGTTTTCTGAGTCTGTGAGCTGCAGCATTTCCAGCATCTCAGACCTCTTACTCCTTAGACATTCCATTACAATTTTCTAACTGACCAATATTAATTGCCAGCAGTCAGCAGCATTCTTCATAGTGTTTAAAAAGCCATGGTAATGTAGTTAATGTATTTTCCTCCTCTGCACCACCATCTGATTAATTCATTATAAAGAATGCATTATAAGCTCACCATAAAAAAATCAGCAACGCATATTTGCAGTGTGGATGTTTAAGACAGTGACACTCACGGAATTCTAAGCACATCTACCCTGTTGTATTTATTTGACAAAATATGCAAATGATACGGATTACCACGAGGCTAGATATCAGCATTTTATCTGACACATATTTTTCAAGACTTCCATTAATCATTCCTAATTGTGAATACTCTCTTTGCAACTTCCAGGAGACAGCTGAAGCCATCCCGCTGGCGGGCGGCTCTCGGCTTGTACAGCCAGGCAGACCTGGCACAGCCTCCAACAGTGGTCCAAAACATTGACAGGATAATTATAAACCCTCATTATGTGAGGGAAACAAAAGACAGTGATATTGCTCTGATACACCTTCAACACAAAGTGCAGTACACAGGTGAGTTTTTGTTTTCCCAAAAGACCCGTTTATTCCCATTTATTCGGTTCTGCAGAACAGTGCTAAGCATATGAGGGTGGTGGGGAGTCTGCTCAGTAATTCCTGGATATCTTGGCAAAAAGTGGGTTTGAATCAATGAATGTTTTCTGGTATGGCTTCATAAAAACCTGAACACAGGGAAGAGGCTGAAGTTGATTACCTGTTTCTCATTCACAGATTACATACAACCTATCTGCCTACCAGAAAAAGATCAACAGTTTTCACCAGGAATTAACTGCTCCATTGCTGGTTGGGGTAGTATTAGGAATGAAGGTGGGTCACCTGCTTGGAAAATTCTGACAAGCATGTAGCTGTGAGGGGGGATTGTTCCTATTCCACAGGAGTTGCTAAGGTCAAATAGTTTAGGGAGCTACTCTTCCACATGAAAATTTAAGAGCTATCCTATTCCACTGTTCCTTCTCTGAAACAAAATGATACTTATATCTCTTAGAAGAAAACAAGCAGATCTAAGTTCATCAGGCTATGAAGAAAGCTTCTTACATCCACTTAGAAGTTATGATGACTACTTTTCTCGACATGAAATATGTACATCTCAGTTGCAGATATTGGGTGGGGGAAGAGGAAGATTAGTCTTTCTGACAATGTGCAAATGATTTTCCCCAGAAGTCAAGAAAACTGACTGCAGTGTGAAGTGTATGTTCTGCTTGTATGTCATATGCTCCAGATTTGGAGTCTCTCTGAAATAATAAACATGCCATTTCACTTCCACAGTTGAATACATTGACTTCTACATTAAATTGCATTTAAAATTTCAGAAAGGAATTAATAAAGATTTTTTTAAAAAACCTTAAATATCCAAAGTTACACAATGAATAGTGAGGAAATGCTAGACAACCCATGTTCCTATGCCTTTAATCATCCCTTAGATCTCCCCACAGTGAGTTCATAGTCATTGATTTTAGTAATCTTGATTCAATTATAACCAAATTCAGTTCCATTACAAAAATGAAAGACAGAATTCAGTTAATGAGCCCTGTTTAATCAGAGACTGTGTTACAGGGGCATAAGCCTGAGTAGTACAGCAGTAAGGCAGGGATTCCTGCTGCTCAGGAGTGTGCTGAGCATGCTGGAACAGGAACAAAACCATCAGTGTTCCCAGTGGGATGCACGTATTTAATGCTGCAGGTAAATGTACTTTGTATTTTCATCAGGTCCCTCTTCAAATATATTGCAAGAAGCAGAGGTCCCTCTCCTTTCCAATGAAAAATGCCAGCAATGGATGCCAAAGTACAATATTACTGAGAATATGCTCTGTGCAGGATATGACATGGGAGGAATAGATTCCTGCCAGGTAAGTAGAAGCAACTAATTTCCACTGCTGGCAGAAACCTCATCTAGTTATTGAATAAAACTCTCCCTGATCCTTCACTCCTGAAAAACAGAACAATCCCTGTCCATTAATGTAACTTCTACTCATGGTCCTTTGCCCATTTAATAATTTATCAGAATACAAGTTTAAATTTTTTTGTGTGTGTGTCAACTTGGCATAAACAATCATGGAGGGAGATAAATATGAGGACTGGGAATTTTTTGCACTAGGCTTTGAATAATTCCTGCTGAGTAATTCCATGAAAGAGAGAGGCACATACTTAGAGAAATGCAGAGAACAGAGAAATAACTACCAAATAGACTGAAGTCTCAGAAATCCTTCATTATGGGAAAGAGAGATAGCAAAGCTGCTTTTCCCCAGAATCTGTTCACTCTGGAGACCTTTCCCAAGCAGACACCACAGTATTTCAGAGAGGCTGCCTTTCTGCACTGATACATGTTCGTGTGGGTTTAGTTTTTATCCATTCCAGCTCTCTTTATAACTTGCTGCTTCTCTTTGAGAATACCCTCAGAGGTGGCTGCCACATGATTTTTCTTCCAGCGATATGGAGTCTGTGGCATGGAGACTGGCTGGCTTCCCTCAAGGCTGATAAGGAACATTCTCACATAAGTCCTATTGCCTTGCCTTAGCAAACTAAGCCTTCACCACCTGCCCTGACTTAGCCCAGTTTAGTCTAGAACAAGGATTCTATTCAAGCCTAATGTCCTTTCCCCTCATGGTTTTCCTCTTTCCCTTTTTCTTTATGAACCTTATACTGAACAAAATCAAAAAAACAAAACAGCAACAACAAAAAGAAACCCAAAACAAAACAAAAACCAATTTTGTTTAGGACCACAGGCTGATGGAGAGTACAAGTGACCAGCACTGTGATCAATGACCAGTCAGCCATGAGCAAAGATAAACAACTGATTCCTGATAGCACATCCCCCTTTAGGCTGCTGTCACAGCCTTTCACATTCTGGGATGCCCTAGGGTTATGGGCAGAAGTATTTTAATGGCTGTGTCCTTGCAGAATTCTCTGGTAGAGATCCATTCACAGGGCCTGGAGAAGACACAATTAATACTGGTTCAACTAACTCGATAGACAATGAAAAATAGTAATTGTTTTCTTTCTCATCAAAACAAGACACCCACGGCTGACTCATTCCCACTCAAGCTAAATCAAATTCAGTCTCTATTACAATGCTATGTCTACTAAACTATTGAAAAGGAGGTGAGAGAAAAGAACACCTCTTCTGGCAATCTTGTTATTTTGTTCTCTAAAGTTGAAGCTGTGGAAACTCTGGGGTGACTGAAAATAGAACTGTGTTTTGGCTGAATGTATTCAACTGAAAAAATCCTCCACATTTACCAGGGCTTTGTGAAATGTGAATGGCTGAACATAAAAGAAGTAAGATTAAAAAAAAAAAAAAAAAACTCTCTTGAGGTATTTCTGTATGGAAGTCCTGTATTGGAAGATTGATGACAGCTTAACCTCACATCATTTAAAAAATAAAGAAAAAAAGAAATGGATAATATCAATTTTGGTTTTTTTTCACATGGAAATATTCATATTGATCTCACTTCCTGGTGCTCAGGGCATACAGGGATAGAGCATCTATGATTATGGAACAAGATGAACAACCATCATAAACAGGCTCTGCCTGAGAGTTGACACTGTTCACTTTTAACTTTTGAATTTGTCATTGCAGGGGGATTCAGGTGGTCCTCTGACATTTGAAGAGGGGGACAAGTGGTTTTTGGTTGGTGTGACATCATTTGGAGAAAAGTGTGCACTTCCCCAGCGACCAGGAGTGTATGTTCGAGTCACCATGTTTGTGGACTGGATCAAAACCATCATCTATTAGCTTGATATTTTTTATTATAGCAATGGAGTTCAGATGTAAGACATTGCATAATGATGTGAACTAGGCTGCCATTTCAATCTCACAGAGAAACAAAATAGACACGTAAATCTTGGTGAGGAAAACATTGGTAACTTCTGTTTGTCAATAAGACCCATTTCCAAGTGAGCACAAGATTTCAAAAGAGATGCTGTGGTTTTGTTAATAAATAGTTTTGTCATTTTACTTTTTCTTTTATATAGGATCTTAGGAAAACAGATTCTTTGAACACCAGTGCATTAAATGCACAGTGGAGGTTTTATGAAGCACAGGCAATAAAAAAATGTTTGCAAACTGTAAATGCTGTAGTGGAAAAGAATCAAAATTGTTAATATCAGGTGAAATATTACCTGGTTTATGTTTTTACATTGTGTTTTTCAATGTGCAATTTCACATTAATGCAGAGTCAACTCTTCCAGCAATCTCTCTGCATATCAAAGTGAAGGTGTATGTCCTCTCTTTGAACTGGGCTCATGGGAGCTCCTCTGCCTTGCCTATTACAAAAGGCTCTGGAGTGAGGTTTATGGGTTGTGTAGAAAGGCTGACCACGGATCATGATGCTTTCTAATGAGCAAACTGAATGTCAGCCAAATGTTCTCTCTTGTGTAATGTGTTTGGAATTAATAGAGTTAAAAAAGGATTGAATAAAGCTTTTTAGTTTTCTTTCTAGGCAAGTGTTTGGCAATTATTCAAACAATTACAGAGATGTGTTTTTCCACACCCAACCACTGACTCACAAAACTGCAACTTCTCATAAAAAATGATGTTTCTAAAAACGTTTGACAATAATGAGTACCGGTTCTCCCTCAAGAATAATAGTGTTTCCATATTACATGTTTTTTCTGTACTGGTGATTTTTAATATATATTTTGTGTTTTGTAAAAAAAACACCAGGGTATCCCATTGCAGCATTCTAAAGAGGAAAGAGTATGAAAACTAAAATAAGGAGTTTATCTCCTTGAGCTCTTTTATAAATCAGTTTATATTAAAATATAATTACTTACTTGTTCAAATGCCTTAAATTCTATGGTATTTCATGATGCACTTCTTTATTTCTATTTTCACACCAATGTAGGACTTTATTGTATTTATCATTCCACAGTACCCAAACTACAAAATGCATTCTCACTTCCTGCATTAGTGTATCTAAACAGAGACACACAGGTGTTGAAAGCTCCTGGATTTGGTTCTTACAACCCTGAATGAAGGTATGGAATGCTTGCAGAGATTGGCAGTCACTAACTAAAAAAAAGTCCCAAACTGCTTTCAAGTGTTTGTATTAGAGAACTAGGTCCAGAACAAAATCTGCAGCTTTATCAAGACATCTATGATCACAAAGAACACAGATAAACATAATTATGACAGAGAGAAGGTAAGAAGGTGTTTTAGACACAGTCTCTCATAGGAAAGGCACAGTTTTTTGACATTAAAATATTAGAGTTGCAAATTTTATCTTTCATAGTGAACCACTGTTTCTCCTATTACTGTAAAAAGTAGAGCATTTTGCTACCAGTAGAAATTGATTTGGATTAAGCAATTACATTAAAATGCTTAAGTAAAATATGACCTGTTTTTTCATTACTTACCACACATCACTATTCTACATTGTGTTTCAGTCTGTTAATGAAATACAAAAGCCAACTGAAAGCAGATCCAGTCACTAGAAAATGTGCTTCCCAGGAATACAGTAAGATACGTTTATCTGTGTGCATTTTCTTGCTTTCCAAAATGCAAAGCATATTTTGAGATATACATTGATATACTCATCAGACTGAAAAAATGCTATTATAAACCCTGGCATAAAAAGATATATCACATAAACTATTTTAATTTTAAAAGCCATTTTATTTCAATTAATTATGTCTAGATAAAACTAACATAACCTCAGTCAATCACATTCTAGCCTTTGTCAACATCCACGGCTTCAGTTGCCTGCAAATTAACCTGTGGAGAAACCAGTCAATACTATGTTAAAACACTTGGGCAGAACAGATTATTTGCTATTGAGTCAGTTCCAAGATGCGTTGAAACAGAGGATGGATGTGGTGATAAATATGGAAATATTTTGCCCCAATAGCCAATATTTCTTATTTCTACACAAAATCTGAGCACACTACAACAGAAGCACTGGATGCCACTTCCCCATCTGCCTTCACACAGAGTTTGAGACAGGTCTGTGCCAAGGCCTGCCTAGACATCACTTTCACTCTGTAAAAAACACTCCTGAAGGTATTTTCATTCTAACTGCTGCTTCAAAATCCCTCCTGCTGCCATTAACCATGACATTGATAGTGACAACTTTACATGTCCTTTGGAAGCATGAAGTATGAAGAAATAGTTAACCCTTGAGTTAAAGGGAGTTAATCCTTCAACACCATAAAATGAACCAAGTCCTTTTTACCACAACTCTTCTCAAGAAAGAGGTCTCTCCTCCCCTCAGCTGAGTTAATTAACATTTACGTCAGGAGTAAAACAATTCTGGTCTTGGTGATCATGTAGGATCATAGTATTTTCTCACTGCAAAGGAAACTGAAGTAGGGGATTGAACAAAGAAAGTGCCTACTGACTGGAAGAACTGTAGAATACTTTAAGTAGGAATAACAAAACCTGAACTACAGGAGGAATTTTCTTTGAAAAGGAAGAAAAAGCACTGCATAACAGCAGCTTTAAGATACTTCCAAAAGTGCTTCAGCAACTAATTGCACAATTAGTATTAATGGAAACTTTCAAATATTTTTTCTGTACCCAGAAAATTGAGACACATTTGTGTCTGAAGTGATGTGGTGAACATCAGCCAGCACAGTGCAGGCAACCCCTCAGTTCTGCTTTGGTCAGTCTCTCCCCAGCCAGTGGTAGTTATCAGTCTGTGTTAAAGCCAGCAGGGTTGAACTCAGGCTCTTGACCTCTTGCTGCAACTACAGTAAAATCCCTTAACTTTTGCTTTGACACCAGATTGTCACCAACAAATCAACCAGAGTGCTACTGCCACCACCCCAGACTGCTCCTAATGACTGGCACAACCATTCCTAAGGCACAGAAAGCTCTTAAGCTACCAAAGAGAATGGACATTAATTATGTTAATCATAACTCTAAAAGGCAGCTTTAAATGTACCACAGTTACCTCTAAATCTATCCATCAATTAATATAATTAATGTGTTTCTAGACAATAGTCTGAGTAATGTTGGAATCAATTTATGAGTGCCACTTCCAAGAAAAAGCCTTTGTCTTCTCTTTGTTCCAACATTGTATTATTCTTAACAAACTATTAGCTATATTTAAATGACCTTTAACGTCTTTTTTTATGCAGACTTACTGAAACAGTAAGTTTAATCTTAAAATCTTGCCCACTGTGATTTTTTTCATCAGAAAAATATTTTACTGAAGTAACAACTAATAGCTGCCTTTAAAGGGCACACCATTAATAAGGTATCACTTTCCAAGTTTCATGTTGACCTTGAGCCAATATGAAAAAAAGCTATAGTCATTCCCTAGCAAAATGAATTCATTCTATGACAGCAAAGGACTTTGATGAATCCTTGAATTTTGCCACATCAGGTTGATGTCACAATATGGTGACTGTTTCTGTCAGCAACCATGTCATTATCTAATGAAATAATATTTGTTACCAAGGTTCAAAAACTGTGTTAAGTGTGCAAATAAATACTAAACAAATATTTTGTATCAAACTTTTATGCAAAGATAAATAATTGTTACACTGTAAAATTGTCAGTTCCATTTACTGTACATTGACTATACAATACAATGCATGAGAGACTAAAAGAAACAGAGGAGGTTTGTTTAACTACAAACAGTCTTAAAACTGACATACACTGTGGATATTTCCCCATAAAAACTTCAAATGCTCTCTTCGTTTCATTGCTCACAACTAGCTAACTTACATCTCTTAGCAAAATAAACACATACCCTTTATTTAGCATGGCATATTTTTGTTACTGAATTAATAAACAAACATCATATAAAAATGATCTGAACATTTGCCTCAAGGGGGAGCTTACAGTTCATTCTTGTAGATCCTTTGCATTTTCAAGCCATTCCAAGCTAATGTTCTTTGACGACATTATAATACAGCCTCACTGCAAAATGTTATTTTTGCCTCGTTTTCAGTCAGTAAATCATTATACCTCCATGCTACTGTCCTTCCTAGGCGTCTTTGAAATCCATAGTGTGGACTGGTTTGGACTGGTTTTTGTTCTTCCTTTACTGAAAAATAAAAATACAAACTATTTTCAGTGCACATGTGCTTTTGCCGTCCCGATTCAGCTCTGTGATCAGACCTGAGCATTCCATCCCCGGATCTCAAGGCCACCTTTGCTGCTCTCACAGTGTGGGCTCCCCATCCACAGTGGCACTGTTACCAAAAATACCAGACCTCTCTGCTCAGCAGTGCTACTCCCAGGAACTGCACTGAATTGGCCTGGATGGTTTTTATTCCTTTTTTTCCAGTTCCCATCCAGCCACACCTCTCGTACAGAGTAGTCTTTTCAGAGAAGGACTCCGTTTGACCAGGGCTGGTGAGAGCTGAGCACTTCCCTTGTCTGGGGGGAAGCAGAGCACTCACACCCCCCTAAATCCATACCCACGGTGCAGCCCACCCACCCCAGTGGGTACCAGACCCCTGCCCACCCTGGGTACACCGACGGGTTCACGGCGCACCCCTGCGCCAGCGAGCTCCTTCCCTTCAGGGCTTGACCTGACATCTCATGAAGTGATGGCACATGAATCAGACTCCTGGCAATGAATGACTGGTAGAAAGCTTCCTTAGGGCTAGTTTTCAGTCAAAATTGTCAATAGTAGGTTTTGTGTTTGGTGTTTTTTCAATTAAAAAAAAAAAGATAAAACTGCTTCCAAAAAACTGCAATACTGCTAATGTGTTTGCCCTGATTTTTCCAGGGAGCTCTAAGACACCCTGAAAGTTTATGGCAGTCTTTCCACATGGCTACAAGTGCCCCAATACACCACCTTCCCTCACTTAGATTGGCAGATGACAGTGCACTGCAGACTACTGAACTAGGTGCCACTTCAGGAGCCATTGCAGCTGCATTTCAGTGAAAATGCTTTGATCTCTGGGTAGAATATTTCACACTGATGGGTTTTTTTTTCCCCAATTAAATAAAAACCAGAAGAGGAGAAGTAGGTTTCCACCTTACAGAGTTATGAAGGGCTAAGAGTCCCAACAGTCCTATACATTCAGTTTTACTCCTTTCCTGGTGGGTAACTGCAAGTGAGTCTGAGTTGATTTAAAATGTACTTCGAGGGTGCTGAATGCTACAGTCGTTTTCAGTCCCTCCAGACTTACCTCTGAAGTCCTACAGAGTAATGCATTATGTACCTGAGCCCATTGGAGTAATTGGAAAGACTCCCTTTGGCTTCAGTGGACTTTAGATCAGGCCACAATGCTATAAACAAAGCAATTGCAATGAATCAAGTAGTTCCAGCGCTTCCTTCTTAAAGAAACGAAGTCACTACTTCCTTCTGGATTAATCCAGCAAAAGCAGGCATAAATTAATGATGGAAGGCTTTGAATGGAGAGTCCTTGCCACACAGCAGGAGCAATTTCTAAATACCTTGGATCAGAACTCGAGCTGTATCAAATGAGCTTATCTTCAACAAACCTAGGCTGATTTTCACAGCTGGTTCAGGAAACAGATTTTAGTGACAAAGGTAAGATGCAATAAATAGCTTGAGCATATTGGTGTTTTGACCATCAAATGTAATCATAGAAACTGAGAAATATACCAGGTTGGAATTTAAACTTTCTGCAAGGCATTCAGATGATAATGGAGATGGGTCTTTGAAGCAGTTTCTCCTTGCTTCCCTGGAAGAAATGAAAGGGAGAGCATCTAAGCATGAATGAGCTGATCATTTCTGCTAGCTACAGGGACGAGGTGTTGCTTTGCCTTATTACTACCCTTCAAGAGCCCAATGACAGGCAAAATTAGTCATGACCTTTCAAGCTAGGCATGTCCTGGTTGGCCATGGGTTGTGGCTTTCAGAGGAAAGGTCACCATGTTGTGGAGGCCTAAAAAAGAATGAGAAGTCAGGTTCACGTGGAAAGTTGGGGGTCCCTCCTTCCCCAGCAGGACAGGATCCCTTTCCTAAAGATCTAAAGTGTCCAGATGATAAGTTCAAGTGATTGTTTCTTCTTTTGATTTGGTTTTTGCCCAAGAGCTTCATATTTGTGATGAACTAAAATGGTTTGCAAGGGAGGTCATAAGTGGAAATCAAAAATAGATAGGAAATTTTTTTTTTAAACAAAGTTTTTTTTCAAAAGATAAAATACTTCATTTTTGGTGATAGTTTTTTTGATCTAAATTATTTTTTTAAATGCTTTAATTTCTTTAATTAAAGGTTTTGATGTAACTCAAAATAGACATTCTGGGAACAAAAACAAACAAACAAACAAACAATAAAAAAGAAAACCCTGATTTGCATCAAAACCATTTTGTCCTTGATTTTTGTATCATTTCATCTATCAAACTAATCAGCTAACAGAAAAAAAAGGGAAATCTTCCAAGGTGAATTTCCAATATCTGTGTCATGCAATTTTGAAGTCTTGGAAGTTCAGATGAATTACTTCTGGATGAACTGCTATAGCATCAAAGGCCTGATCAAAGCCCACTGAAGTCAACACTACTTTTTCTATTGATTTCAGTGGGCCATGAATCTCTCACTGCTTTCCCAGGGGTATTCAAGGGCTGAAACTTTTCTCAGAAGAGAAGCACCTGCCAGAAGTTGAACCATACTTACCAGGAAATCCAGGACCACTGTAATAAGGGTTCCAGAATTCAATTACTATGCAATTGTTAGTGTGATACATATTATTATTTCATTACTCTTTTCTGCTTTGAGCTTCCAACCTTCTGCAGCCCCAGTGGTGAGGTTTATATATAACATTTCACAGGCTTTGTGAAATGCTTATTTGCCTGTCATGAGACAGGTTGGAAAGTGTACATTTTCCTTTTCTTTATAGAAAATGCATTTTTAAAAAATCAAGTTTGTTATTCAGACCTTGTAATATCTGTTTTTTTATAGCTACTTGTTTCAATGAGGCATGTTAGCAAGGAGTCCTGCAAATATCACTGTGCATTCACTCACACAGACAGAAACAGTCTTGACATTTGGAGTGTTTTCTCACCTGAAATAAGTTACTGCAGCTATTGGCAGGAAATACTACGTAAAAACCATAAGGGAAAAATAAAGAGGATTTTTTTTTTTAATTTCTTAAAACAGTGATATCATATTCCTTTTAGTTATTCCTGGTCTTCAAGAGGGAAAACAGCTTACAAATCTGCTTATTACTCTTGATATTTTATGTAAACAGCATTTATCTAGAAAATATTATATTTCAGTTTAAACTCTTCTGGATTACATTAAGTTGAAAACACTTCCTGAACTAAAAGATAAATGATATTTGAGAGTTTCAGAACCACTCTGTTCAGAAAAAAAATATTAATTATATGCTGTCATGTCTTTATGCATCTATATCGTATTTTGAGAAAAATGAAAAGTCCAAAGAATTATAAAGCACGAAGCAAATTATATTGTATTTCAAAGGCTGAAATGTTTCTTTCTTGCGTAATAGTACCCCGGCTTGATACCACAGCTATGAATACATATCTATTTATTTTATGCCTCCTCTTAGGCACATACATGATGTACAAAGGATGTCACAACTAGTGTGTGGCTCAAAGCAAGATTTTGCTTTTCATTTTCAATTTCTGTGCTCCAGTGGTCCATCTGTTGTTTGGTATGTGCAGTGGAACAGGATTAAGCAGCTGCTGGCCCTTAGGTTTGTCCTTGGAACAAATTTTTACTTTAGGTTAGAAATTGAGTCCTTGGGCTCACCCTGTATCTGTGAGGGACCCCTCTACTATTTCCCACAGCCCAGGTGTTTACAGGTGGTAATCACAATGAAAGAGGTGAAGTAAAAGTGCTGACAACAGCCCTGACTATCAAGTGGCCTGCAAAGAGACTTTCTGCAGAAACAGGTGGAGTCCCAGCAGCAGCATTCTTTGAGACCTAGAATTATCTCAGAATGTTGTGGAAAAAGCCTGAAGGTGAATGTTCAGCTGTAACAGCTGTAAACTACTTGCATTTTAATAGATGAAAAGGCACTTATTTGCATATTTGGGGATAGATGTAAGCAGTCTTTCAGTAGGAATAGCTTGTCAATGGAAATATGAATTCTGCATCATAAAACCACTATGGATGAGTATATTTTACCTTTTATGAAGCATCTGGAAACAGCAAGTCCCAAAAGCCACCAGTATCAACAGCAGCAGTGGTATAGTGGGTATTACAACATAAATTAAATTCGGAATTATACCTACAAAACAAAAATTCTGATTAATGTCTCCCATGTTGAAATGCTTTTAACCATGTCAGGAAAAATCTGGAGTAAAGTAACAGGAATACATTAACTTACACAAAAGAACACATATATTCCTTCTACAGGAAGAGCTCCAAAGAGAACTCAGCAGTATCAAGATTAAAGCAGCACTTGAGTTATATGCAAAACATACCTTAAGGTCTTCAATTCTGATATTTTCCAATTTTGTAATTCAAAATTCAAGTGTTTTAATGGAATACATGTCACAACCTAATTTTTTTTACAGTCCATTTTAATTGTAGACTCTGTCATTTTTGTATGTGGATTCCCTGCCCATGCAAGACCACAGGAGGAATGAGCCTGGCTCTCATCTTCCCTTTCCCCTAAAAAGACACATAAAGCCTCTTCTTGACTAATGAGGAGAGCTAAAGGTGCTCCTCTGGGAAAAGGTACAAGCTGAGACTCTATCATCTGTCTACAATAGAGGATGGGGTCTGCAGCTTCCAGAAGGGTACAGTTTCTCAGTAACTATATGCCCATGTTCTGTACTAGCACACATTTAATGTACAAATTGTGGAGATTTTCTTGCTCATTGTCCTATTTTGAAAATATTTTCCCTAACAAGAATAAATGTGAATATTCATGTTGTGTTTGAGTTTTAGAGTCTTTGAACAGTTTGTATTAAAAGGTATAATTGATTACAAACCACAGTTCCTCAATATAATAATTCCTCTGGAGTTAAAAATAATGGAAACACCAGTTAGGAAACTGGCTCAAATCCAGACAACAAGTGAGCAAAAAAAGCACCCCCTTTCCATAATCCCATGGTGCAATCCTGTGAAATCCAGGGCTGTTCCTTGAACAGCCTAAAATCCTGTTCAGTTCCTTGAACTAAAATCACACCACAACTCCTCCTGAGCCTTGGGACTCCATTCAGAAGACAAACTGCTGAATGAAGCAGCCAGGGGCATTGCAGAATGTGGGCAGTAGGTATCCACTTCCCAAATATCTCTACTGGGAATCTCAGCAAGGCACTGAACTCCTCATAGCATTGGTTTTCCAAAAACACAGGGTCCTTGGGGGAGCTATGGACACGGTGTTTTACTCTAAGTTTGGTGAGACAAGGAAATAATTTGTTTCCACAGCAACTAGGAGAACTAAGGCTCTTGAAATGTTACTCAAATATATGTATTTTCAGGGCAATTCCCAGAGAAACAGACTGTTTCTTCCTATTGACAAAAATGGAAACTGAAATATTTATTTAATTCCACTGTTAATATTTTTAGCAGAACACTACATTCATATGAACACATTACCTGTTTCAGTAGCAATAATATGATACTGATCTTCTGGTTTGCTTGTGTCATAAGGATTTCCTGCTGGCACTGTTGGAAAAATATCTGAAAAGGAGATCAGACATTTTAGGAAAACAGTAAAAATATGGCCGTTATATTGTTAAATAAATTAAAAGCAATTATATTTTTACTTATATTGGTAAAAGGAATATATTTATGATTTATTAAATATACATGTAAACATGATTTTACTACAAAATTGGAATTATATCTGCAAGAAGAATTACAAGCAGTGTAATTCTGAACCACAGCCATATATTTGTAGCTGTTGCTCCGTCAATAATTCATTTTTCCTGTGTTCCAGTTCTTAACTATGCCTGTTAAACTTGAGTAATTTTGGAGGCTCTTGAATAGTATCTTTATAATTATGTATTTACCAGTGCAATGGAATTTAATGTGTCAAAATTTCTTACCGTATTCTGGCTCTGCTCTGTCTCCTAATTCTTTTTCTAAGACATTATCTGTTAAATCAATATTTGAAATTGATTGTTGAAGAATAAAAAAATGTGTGCAATAAAACAGATGTTTCCATTTTTTCATGCAGTATCACAGAAATAGATACATTCCCCCAAACAATAATTGCCTAATTCTTCAGCATTTCATCTTCCTACCAAAGACTCTTTGCAAACTAGTGTCAGATCACCTCTAGTTCATACTTTTTGCTCCTTAGAAGAAGGCTACAGTTTAGTCTAGTTTCAATTCTTGGTGGCCTCTGATTTAATGGCTAATGGTTAAACCCTAACTTCTTATGCTGAATAAAGTGCCTAACACATCCAAAGCTTCAGTTGTGCAGACAATTCTAAAACAATTTATGAAGTTCTCGTTATCATAAGGTTATACTGACTTAACAGTGCTATGAGACAACAGTTCTGAGTGTCTTGATTAATATAAACTGCTAGGAGAAATCAAAACAGCAATAAAGTCTACTAGATAAAGGCAATTATTTCACCTGCTCTGGTAAAAAATAGCTACATTTGGCCTTTCTAAAGAAAGACACCAAGATACCCCAAAGACCTGAGCTGCTGTCTCTTGACAGTAGAAGAGGAGATGAGTTTTTAATTTGATTGCATAATCAAACCTACAGGAGCTGGACAGGAACTAAATGAGGTTGCAATTACCAACCTATAATTAAGTTTAAGATTGCTGAATGATCAATATGATCCAAAGCCAGACTGAACATTGCAACAGTAAACGCTGTCGAGGGAGGGCTTGGAAAAATAAAAGTGTCTACCAGAAATGTAGTTGCTGCTTGAGCAAGGCTGCCTAATGAGCACAATCCTGGACCTGCTGATGATACAATTAGATGCAACTTTATCAAAGTCACCTACAACCCATTTTGGCCTGTGCCTGGCATCATGCACCCTGTATTGAATACAGACAGGAGAGTTGTGAAAAACAAGCTGCTCAGATAACAAACTGAAATTCAATATGCATGTGGCACTTCAGCACTCCTGGTGAAATGGATGCATTTTGCACTGCTAAGAGCTGACACTGAAGCCTTTACAGTGATTTGAGGGGGAAAAAAGGTCCTTTGTGAGCCTCACTTGGTTTGAGATAACAAATGTAATTTTCCTACAAACATTGTGTTACTTTCTTCAGGCAGTGAAAGAAATGTCACATATCTATTTATACACATTTTTGCATCTACTCCTTTCCTCCGTGTGACAGAAAAATACATTTCTGGAGAATAGTCTGTTTTGCTAAAGAGCACAATTCCAACAGTTTGAAAAATAAATATCTACAATTCAGTAGTACTGCATTTAGCTGCATAACAATGTCAATACTAACAATAATCTACCTCTACATTGTTTGCCTTATATGCCTCATTGTAAACTAACAACCCACTTCTACCTAGAGAAAGAAATACAAATGTATTTTCATTGTTTACTGCTATCACCTTGTTTTCTGACAATCCAAAATACCCAGAATTTTCTCAGATGGTAAAAGCAATAGAAAAAGCAATTCTTTATCACATCTCAACCAGAATGGTAAGTAGTTCACTAGTACAGAATAATTATCTAATTTAAATTTGTTTGCTTTTAAAGATACAAAATACACCTGAAACCATTTTTTTAATGAAGCCTGTAATTTCTGACATAAAAATGGTGGGCTATTTAACAACATGAAACATTTCTATTTGGTTACCCAATTTCAAAATAACTCAAACAGTTCTAAAAGTGATAAAATTGTCACATTTCCTTGAAAGGCCTATGATGATTACTGATCATCATGAAGTAGTGATAACCACTAAAAATTTCAAAAGCAGGAACAGGTTTTGGGGGTGACAGTATGCCAAAACACGTTGGTATATCAACTCTGCCAAATATTTAATATTTGCTTGCAGCATTAATTACCACTAATATTTTCATTAAGTGACCAAAAAGTGAAAAATATATGTATCCACCAAAACCAGAAGAACAAAATAGCCTGGATCTGTATGGATAGCTCTCTACAAAGAGAGTGACAACTTTTTGATCATCAGCATAGAGAAACAAGGTAGGAAACTGCAGAATCATCTAGTTCAAACAGCTGCTAAGAGTAGGATTTCATAGACTCATAGAATGGTTTCGGGTTGAAGGGACCTTAAACTATAGCTTTTTTCCAACCCCCTACCATGGACAGGAACACCTTCCACTATCCCAGGTTGCTCTGAGCCCCATCCAACCTGGCCTTAAACATTCTCAGGGATGGAGCATCTATAGGTTCACTAGGCAACTTGTGCCAGGCCCTCACCACCCTTACAACTAAGAATTTCTTCCTACTAGCTAATCTAAACCTACTCTCAGTCAGTTTGAAGTCAGTCCCCCTTATCCTGGCACTACTGACCCTTGTAAATAGTCTCTCTCCATTTTTCCTGTGGGCTTCCTTCAGGCACTGGAAGACACCAAGCAGGAAATCTCAAAGTCATAACTTTTCCAGCCTGAACAACCCCAATTCTCTCAGCCTTCCCTCCCAGCAGAGCTGCTCCATCCCTTGGTGCCTCCTCTGGCCTGGCTCCAGCAGGTCCCTGTCCTTGCTGTGCTGGGAGCCCAGAGCTGGATGCAGCCCTGCAGGTGGGGTCTCAGCAGAGGGGGCAGAGGGGCAGAATCCCCTCCCTGCCCTGCTGCCCACGGGGCTCTGGATGAGCCCAGCACACGGGGGGCTCTGGGCTCCCAATGGCCGGGGCATGTCCAGCCTCTCACCCACCAGCACCCCCAGGTCCTTCTCCCAGGGCTGCTCTGGATCTGCTCATCCCCAGCCTGGATTGGTACTGGGGCTGCCCTGACCCAGGTGCAGCACCTTGGACTTGGTCTGTTAAACCTCATGAGATTCCCAAGGGCCACTTCTTGAGTGTTTTTATTAATTAATAAATGAAATAAATCCATAATTTCATATTCATTATGACTTTTAGCTTAGTTTTGAAAAACAAACAGACCAAAAATTATTTGAAAATATTTGCATGGTCCTGATGAAAACCACGTTTTCATTTAAGTATCACCAAGAATAGAAACTTTTATAGGCTTAAACTGGAAAGTTTACTTTTTACGTCCTTTCTGTTTTTGCACCTTGTTCTAGTTTATAGTTCACTTTTCCTCTATTGACATATACAGAACTTATGTCATGTCTGAAAGTACAGCCAAATTGCCTAAGATCTGTTTCTTCTGTCACCATCTCAACTAGCATGCATCTGCTTTTCATATCTCTCTAAGTCTACATACATGAATGCAGAAATTTTTCCTGCTGTTCTGGACTTCATTCTTCAAGCCATAAGTTTTTAAAATAACCCCCACGTGTAAGTTGGTATAAAATGGTAGGGCTGCAACTACAAGGACAGTGCAATATTTTTTACAGGAGGACCAAGATACCTTGGTCATCCTACCTAGAAAGCAGAAAATGTACACTTAAGATGCTTTGTGAAGTAAGGGAATTAATTAAATCATAAAAACCCTGGGAATGCATGATAGTGAAGCTAACTTTGAATTCTTGTTAGATATAAACAGGTTTTTTTAAAATGTATTAAAAATGTATTTTAATAGTTGTTATGGACATATAATATCCCCTGTTAATGCCAGCTCAGGCACACACCAAAGGAACCAGTACCACAGGCCAAAAGATACTTGAAGATTCCCTCACAAACCAAGAGACAACATCCCACCAGGGAAAAATAACTTCATTTTTACCTACCTGGGGCATATTTGCAGATAAAATTGTGCTTCATGTTGCATCTGTCATCGTTCCATTGATAAAGGTATGGCCCTCCCAGACCAGGGTTTGCAGTTGGCTGATGATACATCACCACACAGGCTTCACTTCCACAGGAAGGCTCATCTGTGTACCAGTTTCTAGGTTTTGAAGATAAGGTTCATCAGGATGACAAAGAAAACAGTTTGCATCAATGAAGGAATATCAACCCAAACAGTCCCATCCTTTTCAAAGACATCCTGCATTTCCCACAGCCCTTCTGTCAAAGGCCCCAGCTGCACATCTCTAAATCTTAAAAGATTTCTGATCAAAGCACCTCTGCAGAAATAACACCCTACTGCTCTGCTCTCCTCCCTGTTAGACTCTTCTCTGTCCCCTTGTCTTGAGTTCTGTGAGTTGTGCTACTCTGGCCTTTGGCTTCATCAGGAAGTTAAAGGCTTTTCAAAAAGGGTAGAAACAAAACAATTTATGCTAAGCATCTCACAATAATTTATTTGGTGGCTGGCTCCCTGATTTAAGGTGGCCAGAGCCTTGCAGAATTTACCTGCCTGCTTTCAGACCACACCCAAAAGACTCTGTGCATGGCAGAACAACCTCCAAACATCATGCAGAGGCAAACTGTGGGTGAGAGCAAAAAAATTCATAGGCTGAAGCCACACAATGCCATCCTGTCACAGCTTCAAATTCAAAACCCCGATTGCCAGCTACCCTTCATCTGGAGAAGTCAAGTGGGACATGCCACAAACTTCATGCCAACAAGCAAGGTCTGGCATTTCAGGCTCCATTCCTTCCCTTGGAACCTTCTCAATGAGCAGTTCCATACACCTACCTGAATGGTGACATACTTCCATCAGCCCACTGGTAGAGGTCGGGGCAAGCGCTCGACGTGGCCAGTCCATCGCCACTTCTCCACAGCCCAATCCAGAAATCACCATCAGAAATCCCGGAGCCTGATTTGGTGAGGTTTTGCAGCATGTTTTCTATCAGCTGCTGCTCAGCTTCACTTTCCAAGCTCAGTAAAGCCCCACCATCGATTTCACAAGCCTGGCGAGCCTCCTGGAAGCCCACGCGTCTAGACAAGTCCTGGAAATAGGCTAGCTTGTAACACGAATGCTTGAAGGCACCATAGCACACCTTCTGGCCTGAAAAACAAAGACATGGGGCTGTTCAGAGCACAGTGATGAATATCAAAGCTGCAAGAAAAGAAGACAGCACACCATGCATATGCTGGTGAAGGATGGGAGATTTTTGCCTGAGAGGATTCATGGTGATAACCTAGCGCCACTGAAATCCTTTGCTCTAATTTAAATTTCAAACAGCACACAGTTCATGGGAATCTATGCCATCTTGCCATGGCCTGTGAAACTCTTCAAAACACTGAAAATTCCCAATAGGCTCTAGAAAAATATTTACTTTATAATGACTGTACCATCAGTCCCCTCTGTTATAGCCAGGATCTGTTTGGAGTGTATTTCCTTGACTATTGCATACTAATGGACCAACTTCCCTTTTATTGTGTAATCAGAGCTATTCAATTTTTAAAAAAAGGTTTCAAATACACATGTGACATGCTTCTTGCTTTTTTTTTGATCCCCTCAATTAACCTTGAGAGGCTGTATATGAGAGGAACCCATAGCCACTCTTCACTACAATGTGCCTAAGCACAAACTGTAAAGGTCTATGGGAGGAGAGAGTCTGCTCCTTACAGTTCTTTGTCTAAGAAAGATATCTATCTGTTTCCTAAAAAGGAAAAATAATTATCATTTTTAACTACTAAGACTCTCTAGAGTTTATTCAAGATATACAAGATGAAGAATTACCACACTCATCTGCCACAACTGAACTCCAGTAGGTTTATTTAGGGACAGAATAAGGCTTCTAAATATAACTATCTCTTAAAAAAAATAAAATCAAGT
The DNA here is from genome assembly GCF_027477595.1 of Haemorhous mexicanus. NCBI lineage: Eukaryota > Metazoa > Chordata > Aves > Passeriformes > Fringillidae > Haemorhous > Haemorhous mexicanus. The sequence continues at coordinate 12,013,321 of NC_082342.1, read as the reverse complement.
TTTTCCAGTTTAGAAATTTATCATTGGAGAAGCAAAGTAGGAAAAATCATTTTATTAAGTAAGAACGATTGAAGGATACCAAAGTAACAAAAAACTACCAGACATTATCTAGACTGTTTAGAAATCAACAAAAGTCATTATTTTACTGGAAAATTTGGACAATGGACAATCACACAACAGGCTGAGCTGGAAGGGATCATTGAGGACCATGGAGTTCCAACTCCCAGCCCTGTGAAAAACAGCCCAAGAGTCACACTGCATGCCTGAGAGTGTTGTCCAAAAGCTTCTTGAGCTCTGTCAGGTGTGGTGCTGTGACCACTGCCCTGTTCCAGTGCCCAGCCACCCTCTGGGTGAAGAACATTTTCCTGATATCCAATCTAAACTCCCCTGACACAGATTCAGGCCATTCCCTTGGCTCCTGTCACTGGTCACCAGAGGGAAGAAATCAATGCCTGCCCTCCCTCTCGAGAGGATGCTGAAGACCAAAATGAGGTGTCCCCTCAGTCTCCTCCAGGCAGAACAGACCAAGTGACCTGAGTGGGTCCTCACAGAGCTTCCCCTCAAGGCCCCTCACCATATTCATAGCTCTCCTTTGGGCACTCTTTAAGGGCTTTCTATCCCTTCCTATATTGAGGCACCCAAAACTGCTCACAGCACTTGAGGTAAAGCCCCACCAGCACAAAGTACAGTAGTTTATTGTACTATATCAGATTTGCATTTGAAAATCTCGTATTTAGTCTCACTTTGAAGCAAACCCAGATGCATGACTCATGTAAATAACATTTGAACATGATTTATCCTGTTTCACCTCAAAAAAATTGTAATTTGTCACTTGGAAACAGCAACATCCTCACATAACTTCAGCTATATTTATGTTTTCCCAGGCAATGCTTTCCTGTGCACAAAGAGTAAACATCAAAGTAAACAAAAAACATTAAAAGCTTAATGAGAATGAACTTTATGTTCATTCTTTTTGCATTAGCATTGCTTCATTTTTGTATTTAATAAGGAGGATATTTCCAATAGCAGAGAGCACAAGGGCTGAGTCAAAGACATCTCTGTATTTGCACAGAGCATAGTTTCAGGTATCTGTGGAGAATAAGCAGATTGTATCAAAGATGCATTAATATAGGAATGGAAAAACAGGATCAGCTCTTGACTTTCAGCTAAATCTGAAAGTAACTCATTTTTCTGGGACCATTTCTGTTGTAGAAAGCTAAATTATAGGGTCAGTAGGGATATACTATGCTTAACTTTCTAGGGTATCCTATAATTTTTGTAATCTTTCTAGAAAAAAAAAGCAAAACAACAAACTCTGAAACCTTCACTTTATAATGCCCTATTAAAGTTCATCTGGAGAAGGACTATCAGGAAGAAAAGCATTTTTTTAATCTCATTCTTACCTTGGCAGACAGACTTCTTAAAATTTAGTTGTTTATCAGTAATTAATCTACCAGAATAACACAGGAACAAGAACAGTCTAAGAAAAGGACAAGCTTGTGCCACAGGTATGGAAAAAACAGGCTCTGAGATCAGGAAGAGAGTGCCAATTTTGACTTTCTCTGATAATGTCCTGGCAACACAATGTATGCCCCAATTTCTTTCCTGATATTTCCCTTCACTCACCTAGGTTAGGAGCCTTGCTCCCAAGAAATGTAGCAAGGGCCACAGTCCTAGCTGGGCAGTGGTGCTGAAGAAGCTGGGAACAGACCCTTTAACAGAGGTGCACATGAAATAATGGGCTTCCTCCTAGACTTCTTCCACAAAAAGAATTACTATTATCAAAGTAACAAAGTGATAGTGGGAAGTGCAACAATGAAAATTCATTGTGGAAATTAAATCCCAGCTCATTCCCTTCCTCTACAATGCTGAAATTCCAATTTTGCTAGCAGGATCGATTTTCCCCAGGAGCTGTGTCTCACTGACAGGACTGAGTGCACAGGGAAGGAGGAGCTGATCAACATTTGGACCCTCACTTCTGGGTGAGTGACAATGGCTCACTGCCAGAGTACACATGTGTACATAGCAGCACAAACAGGCAAAGCCTAGCAATGAATTATGCAGGACATTAATCACTTCCAAGGAAAAGTGACCACTCCTTTCCCTGTAGTTGAAGATCGGATTCAAAGCATTAACTCAAGATGTACATTCAAATTTAGGAAGAGTGCTTTGTCCATGGTCTTGCTCTTTATATTTTCCCATACAGTCTTTGACATAAATTCTTCCATGACTCCTTTCATTCTGTGCACATACTTCTCCTTGACATCAAGTAGAAAGTTATGAGCAAATGCAGGTGTCAAAATATCCTGGTCACTGTTTCAGTCATGAAGGAATTTTCAACCAACAGTGATGAGCAGGCTGATCACTGTGGTTCATAATTCCTGTGCTGTTCCTCCCTCTCATGGGAAAATAGCTAACTTTGCCTTCATAGCACACAATCCACTCCCCACCCCTGCACACTTCTCAGGTGGCTGAAGTGCTCCCCTCACACTGTTCTCACAACCCAGCCTCTGCTTTTCTGTGACTCTCCCAAAATCTTCCCAAACCTTCTAGCAGAACAAATGGATCCTTGCTGGCTGCCTAACTGAGCTTTCTCAGGATGCTCACCTGCCAGTCAGCTGCTGCATGGAGACTCAAACAGAATCACAGAATCCTTTAGGCTGGCAAAGACCTTGAAGACCATCAAGTCATGGCAAGTGCTGTTTCTCACCTGCTCCAAGGCTTGTATCCATAAGCTGTGCTGTGTTCTTGTCCAACACAGGGGCTGCATCAATGCCCAGCTCCATCACCCACACCAAGGAAACCAGGTGGGACTGTATGGAGCAGCAAGGAGGATGACAAACATTTGTGATGGAAAGAGCTACTGCAGCCCCTAATATGTGCCCAGCTTGCTCCCATTGTGCACTGAAAGCAGGGAGCCCTCTCAGAGCCATCAGGATACAGATGTGAAGGCCCAACTTCTACCCAAGGGTTTGCAAGTTAAAACCTTGAGGCTTTGCAGAAGACATTTTCTTTCTTCCCTTAAACTGACCAGAATAATTTTTAAAGACACCGTTTTTATTGCAGATGTTTGGGCAGGGTTAAATAACTCTAAAACCAAGTTTTACCAAGTGAAAGAATTGAAAAAATGAAAATTTGAATGAAATCCAACTCCTAAATTACTCCTCTTTGATTTTTTGCTCTCTCTACCTGAGGCAAAAGAAATAAATTTCCTCCTCACAGGCTGATCATTTCTGCAAAGAATAAACCTCCAGAAACCAACAGAGAAAACAGCAAGAAACAAAGAAATAATTGGCATTAAGACCCATAGACCCAAAGAGTGTGAATGAAGTGCGTGAGGCAGAGCAGTAAGCTTTCTGGAAGAAGCTGTGAATTTCCCTTGTTCTAGTTAATTTAATCCCTGTGTTTAGGCAGTGACCTACTCTGAATCTTTTCTTTCTTCTTTTGAAGCAGACTTTGAACCAGTTCCACTGCAGCAGACAAATGTGTTAATGGAAATCTACAGTTGTGCCTTAATAGCTGGCAAATCAGTTGACATTTTAGTGCTCTTCTCGGAACACACTGAGATGTCAGGTTTTAAAGCCTCATTTTTTTTCTCTCACTACTAATTTCTGAACTACAAAGCAGAAATAATTTACCACTAAAAAATGACAGAATGGACCACATTGTACAGGAGACAAGATAAATATGTAAATACCAACTATGTGCTACTTTACCTTATTCTAACATCTTTCAGCAGACCCCACAGTTAGTTCTAAAGCAACATTTTGTTATTTCAGCTGTATAAACTGAGTTCCAATTTTTCTGTCACAATTGAATAGAAACTAGATTTGTAAGATTATTGGAATGAATCATGCTAAGATACTACACAACGTGAATAATCTTTTTTTGGTCTCATCATCCCATTAGCTGATGAAAGCAAGTGAACAGGATTTGCTCCAGAGAGTGCCAGCTACCATCTACATGGGTCAATTTTCATCTTTGGGTGTTTCATAGAAGCTCCATAGTAGAATGTTTAGATATCAGCCTCAGAACAAAGATATTTTTAAACTAAATTACCCATTAAAATATTTCTGCAGATAATTGTACAGGGGAAAAAAAAAATCTCCTTCAAGAAAAAAAATAAAGAAGCAAATTTCAAACTGTTATTTCAATCAGTTATTATCTCCATTATGCTTTAATAACCATGATTCATTAAACAAATAGGTTCCCTGATTACTGCCATGACAGAAGTTACAGCAAAGTGTCATTTAGAAGCAAAACTGCTGATAAAATACCCAGGTCAAAGACTTCTCTCTCTAAGAGCATCAGGCTTATTACTAAACTTAACCCCCAGAGACCCATGAGGGGCACAAAGGTCATTTGGAGTGACACACCTCACTTAGCAGGAGTCTTTGAAGACATCAGGTAGAAGGTAAGCTCCCTGCTGATAAATCCCATTCCTCTTCCTCTTGAACCTTACAAACTAACCTGCAATCCAGGGTTTGATACCATTACCATCCACCGAGACTAGGTCAGCCACTGCATGTGCACAGCATATGTGAAGAGAGACAAAAAGGAATGCACAAAGCCTGATGTACTAAACTCCATTATTTTTTGTATTTTGACTTTTTTTTTTCTCCCCAAAGTAATGGATTCAGCAGAAAAATCAGAAGAGCACTTGGCAAAAAGCAGTGTGAAATATTTAACATTAACCAGAGCAGCAAGAGCCTGATGGAGACCTCTGAAAACGAAGTGACAAATAAAAACACAAGGACTTAAGTGAAAGAGATAATGGAATTGCAAAACAGAAATCTATGGTAATTAACCAAAATATTCTCTGCCTGTGTTATGAAGACTAGTCTTGATCTTGAGCTTGCCTGAGCACAGTGACCCCAGGGATGACTAACCAGCACGCAGGACACTGGGCACAATTTGTTTTCACCTGTCCCCATGTCACAGGGCACTCCACACCAAGCCTGCACTCCAGAATGTAGCCAGGAAGAGACTAAGTGCTAATAAATTTTCCTAATCACATTTTGTTCCAAAGCTGATGCATCTTGTCAGATGGTCTTTGTATCACCCAGTCAGATTTTGCCTGGGTTCAGCTGCTGGTCACATTTTGCTATATTACATTACTGCTGTTGATGTTTCACTGTATCATATTTGCGTCCATCCACCAAATATAATTTTTTTATGATTCATATTACTTAAAAAAAAAACAAACAACTGTGATAACATTTCATAATTACATTCTGTCTGCATTTATGATAAAAGCAAGTTGCTATCTTCTCTCCCAAAGTTTGTAACACTCAAAAGTTGTTACACACCGCTCTCCAGCTGAGTCAGTATCCAAAGCACTGATGTTTCTCAGCTCACAGTCCTGAGCAGTTTAAGGAATTCCACATGCTCATAAATTTGACATTCAAATAAAACCTGCTCTACAGATCACATGCTAGCCTTTATCTGCACTGATATCTTCACAATCTCTTCCATACCTTAGCAGGAACTTTTTCCTCCAATCCTCCTGAAAACCAAGCCTTCTAAGGGAAAAGAAAGTTGTTACTGATTTATTCTGGATTAAAGATTATGCCTAAAATGTCATCATACAGTTTTTTCTTAAGTGATTTCCCAGGGTGAAAAATTTTCAAAGGTTCCAGTTCACTTTTAATGGTTTACACAAAAACCCCTGAGGGCCACATTTGTCTATCCAGCAGCTGTGCTTCAGGCAGACCTGCACAGCAGACAGTTTTTGTGCATCATATCAGAGCATGCAGACCATGTCTAAGGCAGCCCCAACCTCTCATGCAAAACTCATCTATCAGCCATTCTTAAAATACTTCTTGTAACAGATATCCTCCTTGCTAAATTCTTGAGGAAGTAAAAGTTATGGATGCATTTATAGACAGCAAATCTGAAATGATAAATAGGATTTTTTTTCTATTCTCTCTCAAACACAAGCCAGATAATGTAACTTCAGCCATTAACCATCCCATATCTTGTGAATTAGCAAAAATTATGCAAGAGGTCCTCAGACAAACAGGTATCTCTAGGATTAATGCAACTTTTACAGAGAGAAAAAAAACCAGGGTTGATGAAGTTTTTAAGTAAAATCAAATTACTGCATTATACCATTTGTACAGAGATTTAGTGTTGTTATACAGAATATGAAGCTACACAAGATACATTTATCCTTTCCAGTCCTTGTCTTTATTTTTCCTTTTGCCACAGAAAGTCATTTTCAGTACATTTATTACTAAAAAAGGGTTTTCACCTGTATGTTAGCCTCTACTAGATCAGTTATGGTGTTTCTAAGCACTTTTGGGGAGAGGGAGTGGGCTTATTTCAGAATGACAACTGTCCTCAATGGACCCATAATAGCTACACCTTTAAAAAAAACCAAGCAATCAAAAAAGAGACAGTGCAAAGGAGCACCTGGCAGTGCCCATTTACATATTAAATGTTACTCATTCCTAACACCTGGATTTTGCCATCAGCTGAATAGAAGTGCAATTAAAATTGGATCTGAGAGCTTCCCTGCACAATGCAGCAAGACTGCTGGTCACAAAAATGGGTAGTTAAGAGATCCCTTATGACAAGTATTGATCTAAGCAGGTTATTTTTGGGGAGGTTTGTCAAAGCCTCTGTGTGCTCAGAACCTGTGCTTTTCTAGGTCTTGGGAGGATGCAGGAAGATTCCTTGTCCTGCAAAATCTTCATCATGTTGAAAAAATTGGTGGGAGAATTTGTCTTCTCCACAGCAAATGAAAAGTTTGTCTGGATTTTCAAAATCCCTGATGTGGTGCTTCAGGCTTCTTCTTGATGTACTGGAACTGGAATAGCAGCCAGCATGAAAGCTGCCATCTCCACACAGCAATTCACTTATTTCCCAAAGAGAACAACACACAGTTATTTCTTATACTTAGTTTCTCAGCCCTGGTGCACAAAGGAGGGAACTCAGGCCATTGACAAGAGAGCTGTAAAGAAGTAGCTTGATGTCTAAACCTCATTAGAAGCTAATCAACACTTCACCCTCCATAATTACCATTGCAGGAAAACATACAATTACCTGAATCAATAACGACTGTCTTCAACTGGAAAATTAATATCAATTTTTATGAAAAACTTTTAGTTACTGACTCAAGTCATAACTGAGAGTCAAAAAAAAAAAAAAATCTCTAAAGTATTTCCCATAAACTACTTCTTTTTTCCCCCAGGTCAAATCATTAAAGCCTTGACAGGTTTCCTTTCTTCTAAGTGAAACATATCTTCATTTTGGCATCAGCTCTGGTTTCAGCTATCTAACACATCATAAATTTCAAGCATGAGATCCATTTAGCTTTTCCTGTAATAACTATTTTCCTTTCTTCTGATCATGTGAACTTTACAGGTGTATATCACCGGGCTCACCATGGCAGTCAGCCACTTCCTTCTCTAAGGGGCCAGCTCACAGCTGCACTCTCCTAGAGGTTCACAAAAAGTGGCAACAGAGCTGCTAAAACAAACCCCTAAAGCTGCCAATTGCCTTCTCTTTTTTAAGGAAAAACTTGGGCAGAATCAGGCCAATGATAACACTCCAGTGTCAATGGCATCTATTTGAACCTATTCAAAATAAGAGGAAATAGAGTGTTTTGGAAAGACCTACATATCTACAAGTCTGCTCTGGGATGTGGATTATATTACCCAGAACTTTAAAACCTCAGAACAAAAAAAAAAAAAAAAAACAAAAAAAAAAAAAAAAAAAAAACAAAAAAAAACCCAACCAAATAAAACAACCCTCAACAGCAGAAGCTGTTGGCAGTAGGTTTGTTTTGGCTTTTAATTCTTATAAACACAGCAACACATGGTTTAATTCTTATAAACACAGTGACACAATATATTTTTATTTATCATAACCTGAAGACACACCAAGTACTCTACAATTTCAGCTGTTTATTAAAAAGCATAAACTCTGACAAGACTGGCCCAGAGAAACTGTGGATGTCCCATCCCTGGAAGTGTTCAAGGTCAGGCTGGATGGGGTCCTGAGCAATCTGGTCTACTGGGAGGTGTCACTGCCCATGGCAGAGGGTTGGAATGAGACGAACCTTAAAGTCCCCTCCAACCCAAACAATTCTGTGATTCAAATTAAGTCCATTCATCAGTAGTTTTCTGTGTAGTCATGAAGCCCAGAACAGAATTCACAGAAACTTTTAAGACAGACATATTATGGCAGCTAAGAAGCTGTTATTAACTTGCTGTGGAATAGACATAAAACATTCAGACTACAATTTTTTGTCTATTAAGTGTGTGTGCCAGCCAAGGGGAGCAGGGAATAGTTTTATTCTCCTATCCCAAACCAGCAGACATTTTCACAAATACCCACTTTTATACTCATCAGTCAGTTTCCTCAACAGGTTTTCTCCCAGGCATAAATGTATGCACTTTTGACACTTGATGCTGATGGCTTATTTCTTATTTTTGCCTCTAGAAGGAAATAGTTCATAACTCTTTGGTCATAGAATCACAGAGTATCATTCATTTGGAAGAGACCCCCAAGGATCATCAAGTCCAACTCCTGGCCCTGAACAGGACCATCCCCAAGAACCCCACCAAGAGTGTTGGCCAACTCTTCTTGAGGTCTGTCAGGCTTGGTGTGACCAAGCCTGTCAAGCAGTGACCACCTCCCTGGGGAGCCTGTTCCTGTGCCCAACCACCTCTGGGCAAAGAATCTTTTCCTGACAGTCAATACAAATCTCCCCAGTCAGCAGATCCCCCCTATGTCAATTAAATGAAGAAAAAAAAATGAGAAGAGAGAAAATATACTCCTTCTCAATTATTTTCCATAACAAGCATCAAGAAATTTGAATATCTTTTTTCCAAGTAGGTGTTTCGTGAATTTGAACTTGAATTTTTTGTAGTAGTCTCATGACTTTGTTACCAAAGTATTTGCAATAGATGTAGGTAATATATATGGCTGCAAATTATATTAATTTCCTGGGTTTAAGAGTTTCCTAGGGTGTAACACCCTTTATGCATTTCAGTACAGGACTCTAGAGTGCTTTCTTTTTGAGGCAGCTCCACAATTAAAAGAGAAAGCAACAAGCAAAGCCTTGCTCATTCACCTGCTCTTAAGAAAGTGGGAAAAGCCAATTCACATGGAATCTTAAAACTGGTGACAGTTCACTTAATGCAAAAATTGAGGGGAAGAGAAGTCTGTTAGAATATTTTAAAGGATAATTTGCACTAAAAGAAAATTCAGAGGTAAAGCATCACTGGCTAATTCACATTACATGTAGTTCTTGAGATACAGTGTGGGATTCATCTCACCAAACTTAAGTTCTTCCCAATAACCTGTCCATACCTAAACTGACTCACTGACCTCGCTGTGTAGACAACTGAACAAAACCAACACAGACAGCAGTATCCATTAGCACAGATCTGCAGTATATTCAAAATCCAAGATTCAATTAAATTAATCCCACTCTTAAAATACCAACTTTTTTCCTGGCCTTCTTATAAAATGAGCCTGGAGTCATTAGCTAGATAGAGCAGCAGCTATTCAGATTTACTAAGAGACGTGCCAGTTTTTTAGTTAGGACTCATTATTTCTTAAGATTGGTCGGAACTGAAGGTCCCAGTGTTTGTCAGTGGTGGCAGTAGGGACTGCTTCAGCAAGAGACTCAACTTCCACCTACTGAGTGAGAGGTAAGAGTAAGGGATTAGAAATCCCTTTTCTGATCCATCAGAGATTTGCAAAGAGAAAGCCATTATGGAAATTAGTTTCAGAAAAAATAATGCTGTATAGAACCCTTTATGAACCAAAGCATGCTCCCCTGCAAACATCTTATAATCAAGAAGTTTGATCTGCATAGGATCAGACCTGACCTACAGAGAGTTAAAATCAAGGTACAGAACATGAGTTCATCCAGGCAAGAGCTGAGCTTTCTGTCTCTGGGAGCAAGAAAAGCCATGTGAAAGCAAGCAGATGGTCCATACCATTCCACAAGGTTTTTACCATAGCTCCCTCCATGGCAGGCATTTCCTCTTGGGCCTCTTTAGCCAAGTGGAAAACTGGGACTTGACAATCATGAGTCTGAGTTTTGCAATGTCTTTCTATTTTGGAACAAAATGCTCTGAGCAAAAAGCTGTATTCCTGGGAAAGCAGCATGCTGGTCAGAGACACAGCACTAGGATTTTCCATGTCTCTTTCCTTACCCCTGAACAGAACTGCAGCCTGGCCAACCTGCACAACTCTCACTCATGGGAAAGGTAAGCTATACATGGTTGACAGAGAGGGAGGGGGTCACCTCTAAAACATTAATCTGACTAGAAACTGATTTAACTACTTGGACATTTCTACCCTGCTACAGAAGGACTCCTCCACCATCAGAGGTCTCATCAAAACTGGGTTCTTGTTCCACAAGGTATTGTGGAATTTCTTTGTTTGAGGCAAGGTGTGTGTAGCAGAAACATGCTATATATATCCAAAAGCATCACCTCCTTTCATTCTAAGAGCACAGCTCATTGATTTGCCCCCAAGAAGACAGTGCTCAATACAGCTGGATAAGGAGAAGAAATAATAAAGGAGTCCATGGGAATTCAGTGCCCAGCTTCTCCTGCACTTCTCCAAGTCTCAGCTTTAGTGATTACTGAGACCTTCAGCTGAGCAAAAGGATCTTGTACTATTTGGGCATGCCTATCCAAGAAAAGCTTTTGTAGTATGGAACTAAATGATGCATATTTCCAACAAAATGTGTTCAACACACACCTGTTGCACATGTAGATGAGATGGCAGGTTTTTCATCAGGTTATATATTTTCAGATCCTGAGCTGCATATGTATCTTGAAATTTACAGTTCACACACAAAAAAAAAGCCAACCCACGACTTCAGTAGAAGGCTTCATCTAGAAAAAATGCTTGCACTTTGACAGACAAAACTCAGGTGTAATAAGCAGGCCAAGCAAATTAAATTAAATTAAATCATGCATCTTTTGAGAAAGGGTTTGTTACCTCTCATCAATCCAGTATCCATGAAAACACTGCTTTAATTCTCTTACTTTGCAGCACTCTATGCAGAACCCAAATCTGATCATAAGCCATGTGAATGATCATATTCACTTCCTTAAAGGCATCTGAAGCAACAAAGTCTATAGTTTAGGGGCAACTCTGGTAGTTTCCTGACTCACCAAGTGTTTTTCCTCATTTAGGGTTTTATCTATCCAAGTACTTTTGCACCAAAATAGACACATAGTGCTTTAAAATACAACACCACTATTTAATTTGCTCTTGATGCACAGCAATAGCAAAGAGCAAAACTTTAAAAGCTGTAGAAATACAACTAGACAAACAGCAGTCATTAAGCTATAATATCTATGATTAATACATAGGCTGTTAAATGATTAGTAATGAGATTAGCTTGCATCTCTCCTGCCCAATAGATACTTAAAGTAATTGCATCTTTGCAAACTGCATTATCATCACTTCATGTTCTTTATGATGTCATGGGACAGCAAGGCAGACTCAGCACTTTCACCTGAGACTGCTTTGGGTTTTTTTCCTATAGGAATCAATTCTCTGGCAACACTAGATAGTTGGATATGGAGGATGTGAGCACTGCTCACAAAACATCTGTCTAGATACATTAAAAACTAAAAAGCATTTTGCATCACCGTTTCAAGCTTCCCAAATTAAAGATGACAAACGAATAACACCAAATTGCAAATTGTTTGATGTCAACAATAGTTTTAATTATACCCTAGGAAAACTGACATACTTGGAAAAAGCAACAGAAACCCTTAACTTAAAAAAATGGCATTTCAAAAAGGCAGGCCTTTTCTTCTCTGTCCTCTTGACACTGTGATCAAAAGGGTAGCAAATTTGCAGTTTTTGCTAGGTCTGCTGCAAACTTACTGCAGTCAATGGGACTCTTCACAAGGTCCAACCAGCACTAAGGCAGCCTCACAAACAGCTTAGGTGAGTGATGGGAACTACATATCTATTTGGAATGAGAGCAGTGGAATTTCCTACTGTGCCAGATTATTAATCATGACTGAAGCACAAATTATTTTTTTAGGAATAGGTCTGTTTAAGATATAGATTTATGATTTCAAACATAAGCTTGCTTAAGTTCAAACTGCTGGTTCTTATGCAAGAGAGAGGTAAGCTAGATGGGAGTCAGGTGACAGCACACACTGCCCAATTATTCAATGGCAGTATTTCTTGCCTAAAATAATGTCAGCTACTGCTAGTACTACACCTATCCATGTGCATGTGCCAGAATATGGGTGTGGTCCTTGAGAGAAAGAAAGGGGGGGAAAAAGTTCTTCCAGTACATGATATCTGCAATAAGCATAAATAAATAAATGTTGTTGTTATTGTCTAGGAAACCTTTATCTAATGAATACAATTTCAACCAATAAACGAATAGTTCATAAATGGCTCTTTCTGTAAGTGGCTTCAAAGCCTCTCCTGTATTCTACCAGACAAGTATTATCAGCATAATCCAGTGATATGAGGCTCATCATATGGTTTGAAATGCTTCAGGGAAATATGGGGCAGAGTCTGTGTCTTCTCAAAATCCCCAAAGCCTAATGTGCATCTAGGAACAGTCTGATGAGGCAGTATACACATATCACACATGGCTTTAAAAGCTGGACCTCAGTTTCCTAAGTCTCAGTTAAACACAGAAGCTGCAGCTGGAAGATTAAGGGACTGGGTTTCCTCGGCCACATGGATTCCTGCACTGAGAGCGCTAATACCAAATGCATCTCATAGGTAATTAAGCTTCACTATTCCTTAAAAAAACCCCAGTGTTACATAGCAGTCATATAAATTGTACTACTTAGAGCTTTGATGTATCATATAAGCCAGCATAATTCACAGTATAACAGAGGTAAATGAAAAGTTTCAGGTTACTGTTGAGGCAAACAAGCTTTTTCAAAGTGTTGGAAGTACTGCTACTTAGCTATTATTTCCTGAAGATGCTGTTTTACCAAAACCCCAAGAGCCCATCTGAGTTGTAGCATTAGAACCTGCTTCAAACAGATCATGATCAAAATGGTCCAGTGACTGCCCTCCCTCAGCAGCTAAGTTATCTGAATTCAGCAATCAAATGCTTGCAACAAACAAATAACCCACAAAAAAAGTTTTGTTGATATGCTACTGTTACAGCCTCTGAAACAATATTACACAAATATTTTGCATTGTTCTGGAGACAGTTTGTAAGAGCCACATTCTTGCCCACATATACACACACACAACTTGCTAGGAAGCAGAGTGGAGTGTGCAAATCTTTGTTTCCAGGCAAATGCATAGATCTATAGGCACACACAACATATCCCCAAGAGCCTGTCAGCTTTAGTCTGGAGGGTCTGAACCAAAGTAAGCTTAAAAGGGGCCTTTCATTAAATTTAGCAGTTTCTAGGCATATGCACCTGTATACCGCAAACACACAGTGGAGTCTACAGCTCTTATATTAAACCTAAACTCCAATGTTAGATACAGGTTTCTAAAGTATTGTCTTCCTTTTGGTTTTGAGAGTTGTGGACTCACCCACACACTACAAAGCTATTTTATGCCGCACGCTCTTAGAAGTTTGCCCTCTCCTCCCAACAACATCGCAGACAAAGAAGAAACATCCCTGTCCAGCTGCCAACAGAACTCAGCGCACAGACGCTCCTCGGGAAGACGCTCGATCTTTGGAAGCAATTCGAACGCACAGGCAAGGAACAAGCTCTGCGAAGACGGGGCAGGACAGGACTTGGGGCTGCCTCGGGAGCCCGCGGCTGGCGCAGCCCCGCATCCCTCCGCGTTCCCCGCAGCATCCTCGCTCCGCCGGGGGCAGGTGCGCCCGGGAGCCTCTCCCGGCGCTCGCTCGCCGCCGATGCACGGGGGGCTCGGCCAGCGGGGTCGGTCCCGGGTTCGGCCAGCGGGGTCGGTCCCGGAGTCGGTCCCGGGGTCGGCCAGCGGGGTCGATCCCGGGTCCGCCCGCGGCGCTCCCGGAGCGCTGCGCTCCCGCACCGCGCACTCACCGCTGAGGACGCGCCCGGCGAGTGCCCCGGGCCCGCACAGCACCGCGGCCGCCAGCACGGCCGCCAGCCCCAGCCCTCCTCCGGCCCCCATGGCGCTGCCCCGCTGCCGGCTGGCTCCGAGAAGCGCTCAGGGCAGGGCGATGCCGGCCGGTGAGCGAGGGACACGCACCCGGCTCCGCTGCTGCCTTTGGCCACCTCCCCGCCGCTCTGCCTTTATCTGCTTTCCCCGGGGAGGGACCGCCCCCGCACCGCCCCCAGCCCCAGCGCCAGCGCCTGCCCCAGCCCCCGTCCCAACCCCTGTCCCAGCTTCAGTCCCTGATCCAGCCCCTGGTCCAGCGCCTGCCCCTGATCCAGCCCATCCCAGACCCAGCTCCAGCCCCTGATCCAGCCCCCGTCCAAACCCCTGTCCCAGCTCCAGCCCCAGATCCAGCCCCAGACCCAGCCCAGCCCCTCCTGCCCCAGCCCCTTCTCCACGGAAACACCGGCACAGGTACCCGGTGTGCGGTCGCTTCCCGCTCCTGGCTGGAGGCTGCGGACCGGCGAGTCCCTCCCAGCCTCGCTGCCGGGTCATTTAGGGTTAGTCACTGTCCCAGTGGCTTGGGAGTGTGATCCAAACCCAGGTCTGGGTTTCATAGCTGTTAAGGGCTTTGTAGACCTTCCTTGTCCGTGTTTTCTCTAAGAATAAAAATGTCCTGTTGCCAGCTTGAAAATGTGGGAATATATGTAAACTCCAGGTATCTACCTGGAAAGCACATACACACAGTAGACTATAAGTATGTATACTGGAAAGTCCCTTTTCTCATTGCCCCAGAAGACGCTGTACTTAAATCCACACTGCTGTCACTCCAAAAATGCACTGGGAATTCTCTAGATCTCTTCAAAGGACCACTTTCAAGACTTGTTCCTTCTTCAGTCACACTGAAGTTTTATCAACAAATACAGTTCAGAGATTTCTGTGATTACTTGTGTACTTCGTTTACTTTGCTTTTAAATGTGATAGATCACTGCAGATGTGCTTAAGGGACAACTTGTATGCAAATTACTAGATGGTTTACCAGTTAATTTCATCTTTCTCAGAACTCAAAGATCATATATGGCATATCGTTAAGTCATTTTCCCTTTGAATGTTTATAGCCATGTTTAGAAGTCAATACATCTCAGATTATTATGGATTTTAAAACATTTGATGGATTCCTAGCTGCTTTAAAACTACCTGGGATCAGTTTTTTACTAAAAAAAGCCCCAAACCATTGACGTTCATAAGTAGCATTTGAAATTTTTTTCAAGCACTGTTGTGTTTTGCTACCAACTTTTTCGATTCAATAGCAGAGTTATTTGTTTGTTTGACTGATACAGATTTTTTCCAAGTGAATTTATTCTTCCAGGCAATACCTAATTTTTCTCTGCATCTGTAGATAAGTTGAGCTGTGATCATGCTGAACAATACACTCTGAAATGGAGAAGTTACCTTGAGTCTCCATGGCATCTGAGATTCAACCTGTCCTTCATGTACAGCTGATGCAGGAAGAGAAGAGCATGACCCAGACCTAGGATGAATACAATGAGAATTTTAAAGTATTTTTGGAAATCCATAGGTTTTTAACATTCTCCTAAGTTGCTAATATGAGGGAGTTCAACTTTCATTAAATAATCTTGGATCTCAAGTGATATCCAGTCAAAGGAGGTGGGAGAATTTAGAAAGGTGCCACTGGTTTTCTGGAATGTAGAGTCTTCTACTGTCTCAGAAATGATGAATGGATAATAAGGGACAAACCTCTCTAAATTGATGGGAATCACACCCATAGATACTGAAAAGGTCTTCTATCTTTTTCTTACACCCTTGCAAGTTTTCTCAGCTTGCCAGCCCCTGAAGTAATTTTGAAATATAGTGATTGTATATTTGTGCAGCTAAAGAAAGGCTCCAGGCATCCACACCACCTGTTTTCCAATGAAATTAGCAGGATGCAAGGGAAACGTAACAAATTCTGTCTTTAGTAAATACTGCACCACCTTTCTCACATGCTTTGTGCTGGTTTATTGGCCAAAATTGTATACAGTGTTGTGAAGTGACTGGGCAACCCAGAATTTTAGCAAATACAGTAATTGCATTCTAATTCTGAAGCCTAACAATACATATTTCAAGATTTTGGTACCCAGAACATAAATAAAATCCAGTGCATTAAAATTTTATAATTATTTTGGCTAAATCCTAGCAACTTGTATGTCCATGAAATTACTCTTTGAAGAAAGACTGTGTTTTCTCTGGCATCATTAATTTGTCCTGTTGCAAAGTTTTATTTCCTCATTTGGAGAATAAGAAATTGGAAAGAGAACAGTTTAGCTGAACATAAAGCTTTCAAAATGTTGCTATCTTCAAATCAGGGCTAGGTACTTTTCTAAGGTAACTTTTCTTCTGAGTAAAATTATTTAATAAATCAAAGAAGAAAATAGGTAAAATTGAGCAGTGTTGTCCCAAAAAGTAGGTAAATAATTTTTTAATAAATATGGTCATTAAATGCTTCTCATTGTTTTATGAGCACTTGAAAGACCAGCTTTGGACAATTTTAAAAGATGACTACTATTCAGTATCACTAAACAATTTTTAAATAAACCTAGAAGGGTAAAAAAGGCACATTAAGTTGGAATAGTTGATCTTTGCAGCAACTTGAGTTCCTCTACTTTGTGATTCCCCAAAGTGGCAGTGCCCTATACTCTGCTTTCATGAAATGCTATTTAAATTCTGAGTTACAGTTGTTTCTGAGTTCATTTCTCAGTAGTGAATATTTTCTTTTTAGTTTTCTCACTCGTGTGTAAAACCCTTCTGACATTTCCCCATAAGCTTAGTCTTTGGAGCTGCCCTGGTACACAACTGAAAGTAGGAGGAGAAAGCAGTGGTTTGCACACGGGTAATTTATTAGATAACTTTGCTAGAACTCCATCAATTTGATGTCTCATTGGCTTACAAAAATGGTTTAAGCTACTTAGCTTCTTCTGCCAAGTTTCTCAGGGCTATAATGGCATTATATTTTTAATGGGTTATTTATTCTGTAGTTATGGTAAAGAATTCAGTACTGATGTTAAAAACATTTGAGAAAATATAAGATATACTAGATGAGGGAAGGGGATGGCAAAAATTTTAAGTTTCTTTCACCCCTTTTGGCATTAACCCAGGTAGCATTCACCCATAAATTTAATGCAGGTCAAAAGGAAAAAAAAATATGTAAAAGAGGAACAGGAGAGGAGAATGGAAGTGTACCATTTTTTGGTATTCAAGTGTCTTAAAAGTTTATGTCCACCCTGCACAATATGGTGTGGCTTAGAAATTCCCAAACTACTTGGATATCAAGTAGCTACTGGTTTGCATGGCTGGGGCCAGTGGTCCCCCAGTTCCCCTGGCAGAGTTCCCACCTCAGCCTGTGCAGCTCCCAAGGCAGCCAATTCAGCACTACCTCGGGTGTTTCTGCAGAGTGCTGCATTGCACAGCACAAAATGCCACTGTGGCTGTTCGTGCAATGCAGCAGGACTGACAGCTACAACAAGTTCTGCCAAGGAGCACCAAAGTAATTGAATTTCCTTCTATTATAATCCATTTAGATGTAACATATAGCAGAAGTAGCTTTAAAAAAAAAAAAAAAAAGAACAAAACGGTTTAGATAAACAGGATTTCTTAAAGGCCACAGGACGTTTTTACCATGTCAGCACAAAAATTTTAAGTTCACAAATTTTTTTAATATTTTAAAACTGTGATATCTTGCATCTACTAAAATAACATGCTTACCCCCCTCCACTGCCCCTTAAAGTCCGATTAAATCTAGTTCCTCAGCAAAATCTTCATGGCTAGAGACCCAAATTATTAATATTTCTTGGGCTTCGATCAGACTAATCAGTAAGGGAAGTCTGCATGTTAATTAAGCCTGATTCTCAAACCAGCAGCAATTCTAAGTCAGCAGCAGTTCTGTACCAAACTGAGATAGCAAACTGAGTTTCAAACTGACAAAAAGAATATTTTGACAACTTTAAAGCTTTATTATGAAAAGATATTCAAGGCAAGGTGGTAAATGAAAGCAACTATTGTTTGAAATTTTATTTTTCTGGGTAAAAGTACTTGTTCACTGGAAATAACAGCTGAGTCAAATTTCTAGCTCTTTCTTTCCCTGTCTTCTCAGTGGAAGCAACAAGTGCATAGCAATATTCTCTTAAGACATATGCCCAGCTTCCAAGTCCAGCTGGTCTCTACTGGAGGAATTTAAGTTCTGTCTTTGGATGAGAACAAGCATGTGCATATCCTTACTTGATCCTTGACTTGAATGAGACCTCAAGTCCTGGTTATTGGTGTTTGTCAAACCCACACAGCAAATTTGTGAGAGTAAAAGTATTGAGATTAGTATTCCTCTTTCACACTGTTATCTTGTTTTCTCTGCATACCAGAGGTGATGACAGGACCTGGTTTGGCTGCTGGAAGCTCTATGTATTACAGCTACTAACAGTATTTACATAAGCCTTGTACCCTGCATGAAAGATGCACTGCACATTTCTCTCTTTCTGTGACCCTTGTGATTGTTTAATCTGATTTTGTGCTTATTTTCTCCTAGAAACCTTCTCTATTTCTTAAAACATGACTACTGGGCCAACACGCCCGTTCTTTCCTTCTAAACTGCTTTCAGGCATTTGAAAAGAAAATGTGATTTAAAGGAGATGCAGTGACCAATAAAGATGACTCAGGTCTGCTCAGCAGTGGAGATCACCTGACAGTCTCAGGATCTTTCCTTTCCATGTGGAACTGAAGTGTGGGTTGTGTTTTGCTGTTTTTTCTTTCCCCTGGAGGCATTTGTACCTACCAACAGAAAGGGTTCAAGGCTGTGGAGACAGAAGGAATGTCATGTATTGTTTTTGAGTGAGTAGTGATTTCTTCTTTCTAGCACTTCATTGCAAAGCTTCTCTCTTTTCCTTGGCTCTACCAGTGCTTATTCTGTTCCTCTACTCCTCACCCTGTTATCCCAATTTGATAATTCTGAGGGTGTTTCTGCAAGAATCCTGCAATGTTACCCTGTCTGAACCCTCTTCCTTCAGCACTTGATCTCCTGAACTCTGCAGATGCTGATAAAACTGAAGCTCATTCTTGCTCCTCCTGATAAGTCTGAACCATGTCCTGCAAGCCTTATAATGCCATGAAAGCAACTCTGCAGTGCTGTTTAGTTCTGGTCTCCTAAACAGCAAGGTTCTGTTAAGTCCTGGTGCTGACACACAGGATCTACCATCAGATGAAGAAGTGAGAGTACTCAGGCAGCTGTGCAGTGGGAGGGATGTCTTCCCTCTCTTCTTCTCTGGAAAAGACTTAGTATTTCTTAAGTAGAACAAGGAGTCCTGCTTGTTCCTCTGTCTTTGATTTTGTCAATGTCTGAACTTTTTAACAAACTAAGCTAAAATCAGCGTTCAAATAGCAGAGAAAATAAGATCTTTTTTTCACAGCCTCGTCCTGTTTTCTAATGCATTCTGATCAAACTTTGTAATTTGTTTGAAAAAACTCTCACCATGCTTTTTGTTGTGAGTTTGTGGTGCATGTGTTCCTCTCTCTTCCAAGCAGGAGAAGGGGCAATGTTGGTGCTGGCAACATAACCCCAAATCTTCTTCACAGAATGAGCTGCTTGAATCTGTTCCTTCCAATTGGGATAGGTCAGCTCATACCTCTTAGCCAGCCTGACTGATGGGTTCTCCTGTGATGCAGAGGGAGTGAAAGAGAGTATTTTGTGTGTTGTGTCAAAGCAGACCAAGCTATGCTCAGTATCAACCTGGATACACCCAGAGTGCAATGAACATGAGTGCAGAGGTGACTTCTGACCCCTCTGCTGCCTGAGCTTTGTGGACTCTGAGTTGATGGAGGAAGGACCAACTGAGGCAGAAATACAAGAGCAGAGCAAAAGAGACACCAGAAACCCACAAGATTATCTCATGTGCCTCCAGAGGCTGTCCTATTTGGACATCAGCAGCTGATGATTCAAGTTTGTCCTGCTGCCCTTCTGGTCCACTCTTGCCAACCATAACCATACCACTTAAAAAACCTCAAGGAGGAATCTCAAGGAAAAAAAATCATTATCCTTCTTGAAGAGCCACACCAAAATTCCATGAAGAGGCCTGACACAAGAAAGCTTACATTAGTGCTATGTAGTCAGTGCTTCCCAACTTTGTGTGAACTTCCAGCCTGGCTGTCTCTGTCTGGGACTGAAACAGAAGTAAGAAATCCCTGGATCTCTGACCTGCATCTCCTTGCTGGCCTTGAAAAGGCTCATAGCTTGAAATGTTTATATTGCCTCCCAGCTCATGACATCCTCATGTGCAGACACCAGATCTGATCAACTTCTGTCACTTAAGTCCAGATTTCCGCTAAGAAAGAGCTTAATTTAGGGAGAGGAAAACCCTCTGGTGTGTAACTTCTTCAACCCAAATTTGATGCGAGAGAGGCCAAGGTCAGAGACACTGTCGGTGTCTGTAGTATAACGCAGGCTAAAGCCTCAGAACACTGAAGCATAGCTGTGGACTTCACATCCAGTGGCTTAGCTCTTTAATTCCTCTCTATGAGAAGGAATCATCCTAATTCTTAATCTTCACTGCTGAAGAGTAATGGTTAGGTGCTGCTGCCCTTGCTACCTTAGTCTTTTCATTCCCACACAAAACATATTTCTTGCGCATTTCTTCACAGCTCTGGCTTTGTTTTAACCTCAAGTCCTGAAAGTCAAGGCTTCCCAAAGCTGCCCCTCTCTGGGGAGGAGGTGATGAGCAGAATGCTGCTTTGTGCTTCAGCTGCTGATGACTGGGTGCCGAGGCAGCTGTATGTCAGCCTTTCTGTCAGGGCAGTCTCAGACTTGTGTACATTTGGGATTTTTTTTTTGTGCATTGGAACAGTTTAAAAGTGAAAGTTTTTTGTAATGAAGATGGGTAGCTTGTATGAATACAGCTTGAGGAAGAGGAAGAGGATTGGGTAGAGAAAAACTAGAGTCCAGCTGCTACCTAGACGCAAATTAAGCAAAACCTACAAGCATAGACTTGTTAGATCAAGCACATGTAACCTTTAAAATTCCAATTATGGAAAATGCTCAGCTCTAGCAAGATTACTGCCTTTCATTCATACCCTACATTGCCTTGTTTACTGGCCTTTTAGCATTTCATTTAAAAGACCAGACATTATGGCTCATTATTAACATGCTCTAGTTCTCTGACTGGAAGCAAATGAGCTGTGATGATGAAGCTCTGGAAGAAGCTGTCCCAAATGTCATATTGCTGTTCTAATCTAACATGTAACACTGAACCAGTGACCTCCATGGATTTTTTGTCTTGAACAAATGGTGGGGTTTTCAGACGCAGCACTATTTACACCTCAGGGCATTGCTTCATCATAGATCTGCCTTCAGTGGGGAGAACTACCATGGCCTCACAACTCTGAGTATTTTAGATGGTGGTTAGAGTGACAGTGACTCCTCACTGTTTCAGGATTCTAATTCCTGGAGAGCTGGGCTTAATTCAGATGTCACTTGTTGCTAATTCAGCTCTGCAGCAATAAGGTGGCTGATTCAGCAAGACAGAGAATTCATTTTCTTCTAGACACTTATCTGGTATCTCTTTTCATGAGCTAAGCTATTTGTGATCCTCCCTACCTTGCAGAAGCAGGAGTGCCAGTTACAACTACTGTTCTTGCATTCCCAATGAGGTTTAATCAATGCTAGGCATGCCAGAAACTCTGGAGACAGCTTTCATGCTTCTGTCCAAAACTGAGCTTTGGCAACTGATACCATCTGAACATGCTACAGCTCTTAAATTGTCCTGTTTTCTTCCTTCCCATTGCTGAATCCCTGTAACTTCTTGAAGTGTACTTGTGGAAGGGGAAAGTTAATCCACATAAAATACTCTGCGTCGTCTACTTGAATGGATAACGTACATGAAATAACAATAAAGAAAAAGCATCCTCTCTCTCTCAAGTCTAATCAGTAGAATTTACGTCATCTTTATAGAGAAGACTGAATAATTTCATGAGACTAATTCGTTGAATTGAAGCTTCCATTCTTTCAGAAGTTGAAGATTTTGTTCAAGGAAAGCAAATTGATGGAATCTGCATCACAAAAAGAAATCTAGAAACTAAAGACATAAAAATTTCAATACAAAATTGGATTGGATTAGTAAAATCCTGGGAAAGAATGTGTAGCTTTATAGAAGAGGAGAAGATTCTGTTCCTTAAGAACATCTGACAAAGCTTATTTTTATTGCAAGAGGATATACTACCCAGGATACTACTTCAAAAACAAACATGTGAGGGACTTTATCCTAAGTAAACCCAAGTAAAAACAAACACAGGCACTTCAGGAGTGCTGGCTGCACTTGGTACAACAAAAGCCCCACGTAATAAGCTTGTGCAATACATTCTCTGACTTTAAATATGTGGCATACCTTAAGGATATATGCTCATTAAAATGATTCTTGTCAAACACTATATTGTATAAACTGACCCATGGGTTTATGAGTTTCCAAACTTGGAATGCCTTCAGCTCTCCAGAGCTGAACATCAAATGACAGGTAGTATCTATGAGGAGATGGGATGGAAATTGCTTCATGTCCTCTTGGAGGAAATTTGCTGCAGAAAACTGATTACAATGCTTGTTATTTCTTTTGGAATTACCAGGCCCATTCTACTGTATGTGGTGTAGACCCTTGCCTTCAGTTTTGCAAGTGAGCTGTAGAACAACTCATCTATTAGGGAATGGTTGTAGTGAAACTGCTGACTTGGTATTGCCAACAAAGCTTCCACCATAAGGACAGCTCCACAGGTGAGAAAATTAAGGATGACTCTTAAACTTTTTGGATCATCTTCCCAAGTGAAGGCCAGTGTCTCTGAATGTGTTTGGATTCTCTTTTTATCAAAATACTGCTAACAAGGACTTTGGTGAGTTAAATGTACTACTTAAGTAACAATAAAGGCTAGTTACTTTTCATATATCAGCAAAATAAAATTAAATAAGTAATAACAGTAAAATAGAAGAATAAAGGCTAAATGTTACTATAGAGCCAGCCTTTGGTGTCTATTAGCTTAGCTTTGGAAGCATCAGAGGAGTAGAACTGCTCATGAGATTTTAAACTATACCTATAAGCAGCAACAGAAAACTGGCTCATTCCTCTTTGAAAGCTCACATTATGGACTAAATATCTGTTCTTTTGGAGTTGTTGATTAATTAGGATTACTTCAATAGGAGAAAAATCTTGAAAACTATTTTTTTTTTACATTTAGTTTCAGGGAGATACACATGTGTCAAGTATCAGAGAATATATATTATATAGACATGTATGTATAGTTATATAGCAATATATGTTGCTGCATATTCTACATGTGTGTACATATTAGAGTATAACATTCCCCACAACTGAAACAGGGTGCTGATATCTATAAAATAATCAAGTGCTGTAAGCATGAGTTTATCTGTCACAAAGTAATGCAAAATCCTGCTAATGCCTATGTTCTGCACAAGCTTCTTCAGCCATAAAACTGAAAAGGACATTGGTCATGTCATTTGGTGCATGTATCCATCTTTTTGCTGGAATTTAAAGAGTTCTAGTGGCATATCTGGAACAATCAGGAATGTTAGATTGCCATATCTTACTAGCTTAACTTCAGCCAAGTGATCTGGTTTAGGTGCTTGTGCCTTTTTCAAGCGTTTGGATGGTTTGGTTGGGTTGACTTGGGTTTTTCTGAGGGGAAATAAAGCTAAAGAAGTAATCAAAAGATTAAGAGTGTGCCTACTGGGGTCAGGGGATGTCAGGAAAGTGTCTTTGCTCCTGTAAATGAATAACAGCTACTTTCTTATTCCTCCATATAATTATTTTTTTTAAAAAATTAATATCAGGCTATTTTCCTCTTCTTTCTTTGTAGATTCTCCTTTCCCTTGTTCCTGGATTTTTGCCTGAGGCCAGTCTCCTGTCTTGCATTCAGACTGAGAAATCAAACTCCCAACAGAACTATACTGTTTTACCCTCGATTTTTCTTGCTTTCATGCTTAAATATTTGTTATTCTTCAAGTTAGAAGTAAATTTCCTACTCATGGAGATAACTGCAGTGCATCATAATCTCTAACTAGATTAACATTTTCCTTTGGATGCTGCTTTACCTCTCTTTTATCCCTCTTTATTGCCCCAGATTCTACTCCACCAATGTTGGCTGCACACAATTCCTCTCTGTAGAGAGCAGGGAGCAAAATTGATTAAATCATTCAATGCAAAACATCTTAGTGTTTGTGGCTGTTCCAGCTGCCTAATATGCAAAACCTGAGAGTGTTTTTTCAGTAAGATGGACTACAGAATTGCAGCCAAGTAGATGCATGGGGACTGTGATAGAATTAGTGGTCTTAGTTGGCTATGGGAATGTTGTGGTGCTGAATTAACTCAGGAAATAATTGCTCTTGTCTAGTTCTTAAAAAATCAGAAAAAGGTATGAGATAAATTACATATACTGCAAGGCACTTTATTTCTAACAGTCTCCTAAGCATGTTAAGGAAATTAATATAACCACAAGGCATCTTTGTGAACTTGCAACAGCTTTGCTGTGGGAATATCTGAGTGGAAATGAATTTTTACTTTAACTTTTGGGGTTTTTGTCTCTCCTTAAGTGTTCTTCCTAGTTTTCCATTTACAGGAAAATTGTTTTCCATCTTGAAACACAGAGGTTAGGAATAAGAGGTTCTGCTGTCTGTTATAGGAGCTGCATTTTTGAAGTTTTGAGTATCTAAACATCTTAAATCTAGTTTTTCTGATCTAGATGTTATAAACAAAATCTGAAAAACATCAAGGCATCCTGTTCTCATCACATGTGTGTCACAGACCTTGCCCTTCTTGCCTTGAGGCCCATGAGGTGTTTGCTGGTGACTTGAATGACCCAAGACTTTAGAATCCTCTTTCTACAAATAATACAAACTCAGTATCTCTTTGGGGTTTTATTGATCTTGATTGACATAATGCCACAGAAATATTCCCAAATATCCTACATATGTTCCCAGGCTGCCATGACCTCATGGAACTGTGTCTGGGATGGTTTTGAGACACATGATGTGCTCTTCTGGAGATGGGTGGATTCCTCTTTAGTCAATGTGAATAGGGTCTTGGACAAAATTCTATTTAAAAATTAATAGTAACAGTTAAAAAGCATTGCTGATAAAAACTGGACAAAAATTGTGGCCCTGCTAAGAGCATC
The DNA here is from genome assembly GCF_027477595.1 of Haemorhous mexicanus. NCBI lineage: Eukaryota > Metazoa > Chordata > Aves > Passeriformes > Fringillidae > Haemorhous > Haemorhous mexicanus. The sequence continues at coordinate 11,988,106 of NC_082342.1, read as the reverse complement.
ACTACACTGCTGTTCTCCAGGGGTATGGAGGGAAAAAAAATAAAACAGTGAAACATGAGCAATGAATTTAAGGTGAATATCCTCTGTTTTAAAAGGCACAAAAAGCTCCTAAATGACTTTTTAAACTAATTTGCAGCCATCAGGAAACACAAGTTTGCTAAATTCCCTTTTGCACCTTCTTGACCTCTGAATAGCCTGTGCAGTATAATTTCTGATGATTCAGTACTTCTCTGTTTAATATTTTTGATCTGACCATGTAGAGCACAAAAAAATAAACAAGAGGGTCTGCTTTCATCTTCAGGCCTTAAATAAACCAAATATTTTCACAGTTCCAGGAAAAACTGGCAAAAATTTACTTAGGAAAAGCTCTTAATTTTGGTTAAAATCTATTTGAGCTACAAGTTCAAGAGGTTTCTCTTCTGCATTATTAAAAAGGAAATTTATTTTGTAGGAATAAATCTTTGTTGGAAGCATTAATTTGTGAAAACATAATGGTTGAAATCCTCCACAAAGTAAATCCAGAGGATACTATTATGTAGAAAATATGTTGTAATTTTTTTTTTCTCATGATTCTAATTACAATGAATCTGGAACTTGATTGTCAAATACTCATTTACAAAACAACAAAAACTTAGTTTTTCTTCATATTTCTTCATTCAGTGCTATTGAATGAAATTGCCCTTTTCACATTGCTGCTTTCCTGTTAATGCTTTTCACTTTAAGACAAACTAGATATTCCACATTAGGACTTTCTGCAGATATAGTCAAGGCTTCTGAGAATCCCAATGGGCACAAGGAGAAGTTTGACAAACTGTATTGAAAAAAAAAAGACTAGAAATAAAAAACAAACATCTTGTGATAGTCTGTCAAAATAACTCTTTGCAGTTTAGCAAACTTTCTTCAGGCAATAGACTTCTCACTCAGTTATGAGATCATCACAGATGGTCCATATTCCATAATTTATATTTCATCAAGTTTTCAGATTTCAGATCTACTTGCTCATCCATGAAAATCAATATAACTTCTGTATCCATTTATTAAGCTGTGGTGGAAAGGACATGAATCATCAGTGGCTAACTTTACTTTGTTCAATATGATACAGCATTAACTTAATAGCCTCTGAAGATCACATTTAGCTCTATCCCAGCACTGTGGCAACCACTTTTCCTTTAACAATGATTTGTATGCCTTAGCCCATTCCAGTGCTGTTAATGTGTTTCAGGCATTCAGAGCTACAGAGCTCTTCAGGTGTGCAGCATTCATGTGTTACCACTGCAGGTGCAAGGTGCAAAACAAAAGTGGCAAAGGAATATAAATGTTGGTTTGCTTCAAGACTTTCTATTTTGACAAAGATTAATATAATTCTCTAAATGTCACCTGGATGCCACAGAATCCTCATTGAATCATAGAATGGTTGGAAGGGACCTTAAATAACATCTCATTCCAACTCCCCTGCCGTGGGCAGGGACACCTTCCACTGGGCCAGGTTGCTCAGAGCTCCATCCAGCCTGGCCTTGAACACTTCCAGGGATCCAGGGGCAGCCACAGCTTCTCTGGGAAACCTGAGTAAAGAATTTCTTTTCAGAATTTTCACCTTCACAGTAAAGAATTTCTTCCTAATCTCTAATCTAAACCATTTCTCTGTCAGTGTGAAGCCATTCCCCCTTGTTCTGTCACTCCAGGCCCTTGTAAATAGTCCCTCTCCATCTTTTTTGCCAGCCCCCTTCAGGTACAGCAAGGCTGCAATTAGATAGTCACAAAGCCTGGGGTTTTTTTCCACTTGGCTCTTCCCACATGGTGCTAAACTCTGCCCAATCTCTGCAACCAGGGCACTGAGGAATCATCCACAGGAACACCACGGTTTCCAGAATCTTGTAGTGTTCAGAATTTCACAGTGTTTAAGTACCTCAGATGACCCTTTGATTCACTGATAAACTTGAGAAGCTCTGTGAGGCTGTTCTAATAAGGGCTTGAGTCATCTCTGGCTGACTTTTCGGGCTTAGAGAGATTAGACTGAGAGAAAACCCTTCAGCACTGACCTAGGCAATAAATTCAAAGAAATTTGGGGTGTGCTAGTAAGTTCTTGATGAAAGCTGCTTGTGTTTGTGCACTAACAAAATCTGAGGTTTTCGTCTTCTTCTGTGGTGGGACAGGCCAGGTAGAAGGGCAGTACCAAAAATAAGCTGGACAAGATGGA